>NC_071355.1:38005448-38320198 GCF_943734655.1 Sabethes cyaneus
CATCAATAGAGCCAGTGAAGTCAACATGAATGCGTTGCCACGGTCGAACTAGAATGGGCGACGACTCCAGGATTGCTATCGTTGTAGACTTCGCTGCTTCAGTACAAGCTCTGCACTGTTGAGCAAACTACGGCACATCGTCAACGACAATAGGCCAGCAGATGTAACTGCGCGCCAGAGATTTCATACGGTCCATCCTAGGGTGTCCACGATGCAACTGACGAGTAAACCGCTCGCGAAACATTGATGGTACGACGATTCGATCGCCGAAATGATGAAATTGACCAGTTGCTGCATCCTGCATTCTTCTTCTTTTCAGCCATGATCATCTGGTGCGTAACTGGTAGGTTGCTGATGGTGTCGTCGAGAGCTGTTTTCGCTTCAGTCTCATTGTGAACGGAGACGTGAATCAGGTCGACGTTGGGATGACGTCAACAGAGACAGGAAGTCAGCATTACCAAATTTGTGCGTTGGAACATCTTGAATACCGTATTCGTACAACAGGAGTGTCAGAGCCCAACGCTATAAGCGATTTGCTGTTTAAACTGGAATACCAATGCTTCCTCTTCTGCTTGTCCGTAGTTCATCTCCACAGATGTCAGTGAGCGAGAGGCGTAAGCGATTGCCTTTACCTCACCTGTTGGGAAACGAGCATGACACGCCAAGACCGTACATTGATGCATCTGCTGCGACGATGATCTCCTTTGACGGGTCGTAGTGAGTGAGCAGCAGATCGGACAGTAGAATGAACTTGAATTGGCCAAATGACTTATAGTAGTCCTTGGTCAGCCCCAGCGAGCTTCTTTCATGAGCAGATTGTCCAGCTCGAATACCGTCTTTCTCCACTATATATCCCAGAAACTCGATCTGAGGGAGCGCAAAACGGCATTTTTCGAGGCGTAAGTGGAAACCATACTCACGCACACGTTTGAGAACATCACAGAGTAGAGCTTGACAGCCAGGGATGCCGACCGTCATGCTAACGATAATACGTTGGAATGCATCTGGTGCTGATTTGACTCCAGGGAGAACTCGGTTGCATTGAAAGAATCCACGACGGTTGTTCACGGTGAGCAACTTACGGGATTCTTCCGCAATTTCGACCTGCAGGTAGGCGTCTGGACAAGTCGAGATGTGTAAAATAACGTACTCTAGTCGGTTCCACAAAGATGGTCTCTGGGTTTCGCAGAGAATGTCTGTTACATTCCAGCGCATTGTTCAGCCCCGGCGCATGATCTCCACACGCACGGACTTGCCCGATCCATATACGTCGAGTTCAGCGTTGTACGTGACGTGTGTCCTACTTGAGCAACCACGCGATGACATTCTTCACCAAGGTTCTCCAGTTATTTTACCTGCATCTCCTGCTGCTTTTATCGGCTTTTAGCCGTGCAAAAAGGTTATTAAGCTTCCCAGGTAACCAATAAGCATTTCCAATGCAATTAAAATGCAAGCCAATAAGCATTTAAGTTGCCTTAAATGCTATTTTGGCAAAACATGCGGCTACTTTACTGCTGACAATGCCTATTTGCAGCTAGTTACCGACAAGAAGAATTTAAATAGAATTGTAGATACCAATTTACAACACTATGCAGTCAAAAGGCTGATGAACAGCAACCTGCAGTATACTACGCCAGGGATGCTAATAAACGATTGATTTACTTTACTGTTTGTTTATCGCTATTAAGCTTGTTTATCAGCTTTAGGGAGAAAGATGATTTGGAGAGCTAAATAGGTATATAGCTCGTTTGGCACCATTTTAATACTACTTTATGCAGCTTTGACTGCTTCAAACTGATCAGTAAACTGCCATTGCTCTTGCAATTTAACTGCTGTTGCTACTTAAGTCTGACACCAAGTCTGAAAATTACAAAAACCGTCCAAAATGCGGGGGGGGGGGGGGGGGTTGTGGCAGCATATTAGAGGATTTGTCTGTAATATGTAATGTGCGTTAGACAGTCGCCGGTAGCATGTAACCGGCATAGAAAGAAAGCGGGAGTCGATTGGCAGTGTATATTACCGCCAGAATTAAGGTATTATCACTGCAAAACTAGCTACATATCTTCAATGATCCACTGTTCAAGATTGTTTGATAAATTTATCAGAAAATTTAACAAACTAGGCAAAAAGTACAAATCCGGCTTCATACGTCGGAAAATCGGGTTTTTTGCCGGATTGACCGGCCACCCGCTTTGCAAGTGAAAACCCAGTCGGGCCGGCCAAAAACCGGCCACTTGGCAACCCTATAGTTAAGGCAGAAATGAAATAATATTTTACCGTTTCATTGTAATGCAAGGCAAAATGGGCTATGCAATGCAATCAATCCGGGCGTGGAACCATTCGTTGAAAATTACAACAGGGCAGTAGAGTTTCCGTCACACAGCCTTTGCATCGACAGCATCATCGAACTGTCAGTCTAATGAAAAAGAAAAATAAGAAGAAAAAGACAGACAGCATCAGACGAGGACGTAAATTCCCGAAATTGTGCTAGTAATTTCGATTCGGCTTTTGTAAATAAAGTTATTTCTCATTTTAACGTGATATCAGTGCAACAGCAGAATTCCAATGGAACGCCGAACGAAGTTAAGAACCCTAAACATGCACATTACGTGCGAAATTTGCAGTGGCTATTTCATCGATGCAACCACCGTCACGGAGTGTCTGCATACGTTCTGTAAAAGTTGCCTTGTTAAGCATCTGGAGGAGTCCAACACCTGTCCCACTTGCAATAATGTGATCCACCAGTCGCATCCCTTGCAGTACATCAGCTTCGATCGCACAATGCAGGATATTGTGTTCAAATTGGTGCCAAACTTGATGGAAAATGAGATGCAACGGGAACGTGAATTCTACAAGTCTCGCAACTTGCCCTGCCCGAAGGATCTGCCACTGTTGCAGCAGGAAAGTGACGATAAGGCAAACGAACTGGCCCATCAGCAAGCTGACTACCATCGACTGGACAAACAGGTCAACCTATGCTTGGAGAGCATAAGCAACAATCTGCGCCACCTCAAGCGGCGTTTCATTCGCTGCAGTTCGCAGGCAACAATTACTCATCTGAAAAAGTTCATTGCCAAGAAGCTTCTTAACGGGATCGAGCGCTACAAAGATATCGACATCCTGTGCAACGACGAGCTGCTCGGTAAGGATCACACCCTACAGTTCGTGTACGTCACCAGGCAGCGGTTCAAGGAACCTCCCCTGCGGCTGCAGTATCGTCCCCGGGTCGAACTTTAAGTTAACACTGCCCGTTTTTGGAGGGAGTGTTTAAGACTTTCAAACTTTGGACAGCGGTTGTTTTGGAGATGTATTTGGTTTTGTTTTCTGTCCTTAATTCACATTAGTTTTTAAGCGGAGAAAGAATCAAATTTCGTTCAGTACTTCCCAACCTTGTTTCAGAAGATTTAATTAAATTCATCTTAGATATCAGCCAATTTAATTCAGTTGTATGACATTTGATATTTTTATATATGGCGCTATCAACTTATCGTAGTTTCGCAAAAAAAACAAGGTCTATTCTAGGTGAGTCGAATGATCATAGGCGTGTTTTAACCTTCTGCGACTGACTAAAGTTATTCTGGTAAACAGGGTAATTCCTATCGATATTTGTTTTAGCAAAAATGGATTTTTATTATTTTATAGATATTAACAATATTTTTAAACTTACAGGCTAGTGCCAACAGTAGGAAAATAGACAAAAATATTTAGTTTTTTAGTTTGTGATTATCAAACTTTGATAAACAGTTGAACAACTGCAGAAGGTTATTTACCCGGCTTAATCTCAACCCACCTCTTAATACACCTATACCTACTATAAATGTATTATGCAATACTCTGTAATGTAGAATATGTAATATACAAATATAATTTTAAAAATAAATACAATAAAAAGGAATTGGTACTTACTTAAATCATGACTAGACGGCTCATGACTGCCGGCTGCATGGCCACTAGTTTCCAATTCCGCAGACATCCAATGTTCCTTTCTAAGGTCTTGCTTCACCTGGTTTATCCACCTCGCTTGCTAAGCCCTTCTTCGTCATGGTTCAACCACATCCAAATCCATGGTTGTTCGGGGTTCCTACATGTTCGGATTAGTCGGTGATTGTGAAGAGTAGCCAGTAGAGCAGCATATACTTCGTTTTAGGTGTATTTACCTATGTCGGTGGTGTACTGATCCATCATCAAAAACTTTGCCGACAGCATCCACGATATCGCAAGATAGATCAGGAAGAAAAGTCCAAAACCATATCGTAGACGTGACATTCGAATGGTTTCGACCCAGTAGGCTGGTGTGGCTGTCAAACTCAAACATATCCCATGCACTACTCATGGGGATTAAACTTTGGATTTTGGTAAGCGACATAAAAATTCGGCTAACCCGTGGACAACCTAATGGATACTCTCTCTACGCCTACATGAGAAAGAAATAGAAAAATTACATGCCCTGCGTTCGACGGACTGCTCAAAATTTTTGCACATCAGAGAGCACTGAATCCCATTCATCATTGCCATGCTTAGTGCGATCAGTTTCTCCGAAAACCTGTTTCTTCCATAAATTTCCATAGCTTTCGTTAATTCACACTATCATACACTGCTTTGAAGTTGATGAATAAATGATGCGTAGGAACTAATAATTCATAAAGGACTGTATCGAAAAGTCTTTAGCAACATCTATTCGTGAATAAAAATGAAATACGATTATTATTTCAATTTTTGTTTTCGGTTTATTGAAGATTAGTACCACTTGAAACAATAACATGGCTTACATTAGTCAAAATATTAGGTTCTAAAGAATGAGCGCACGTTTGATGAAGCTCCTCCCAGCAAATTCTGCATACTAGCTTTTGTGCATTTCCTGGATGCTGCTGTTCAATTTTTCTTGCATTCCTCCATGCTTTGGGAAACTGTTGCTTCCCTCCTGAAGATCCTCTTCACAATCTACCAGTAACGTTCAATTGGTCAGAGCCCTGGACAACTTGGAGGATTGATGTTTTTCTCGACGAATAGGATATTATTGTCTGAAAAGCACTGTAATACAGGTTTAGCGCAATGTACAGATGCCAAATTCGGCCAAAAGAGAGGGGGAGACTGATACTGTTTGTAGAGGGGCCACAATATTTTTTACAATTATTCATCTTTGCAAATTTGAGCATTTATTGCACACTTTGTGAAGAAAATACGCATCGCAGACCACAAGTACAAAAACCATGCCATACTAAAACCTTCTGTCCAAACTTTTCCAGCGTAATCGTACTGTCGGTATCGTCCACCACCTCGTCCGCCGATTTCGTGTAAAATTTCGGCCCTGGAAGCGCTTTTGAACCCTGTTTGACGTAAGTTTTGTCGTCCATATAGTAGAGATGGTCGGGTAGCGGAAAATTTGCCCGAAACCCGCACCCGTACCCGTACCCGCCGAGTTCGGGTCGGGTTCGGGTATTGAAAAAAAAAATAATTTGCGGGTTCGGGTCGGGTACGGGTTCTTAATTTTTGTTTTTGAAACCGGGTACGGGTCGGGTCGGGTAACTCTATTGACCTTTTTAACACTAAAGATGGTCGGGTACCCGGGCCCGTCCCGTACCCGTCGGGTTGCGGTCGGGTTCGGGTATCAAAAATAATAAACCTGCGGGTTCGGGTCGGGTACGGGTTTTCAATTTTTTTCTTGATCGGGTACGGGTCGGGTTCGGGTATTCAAATTTTCATACCCGACCATCTCTACCATATAGATGCACTTGTTGCCGTTGTCTATTATCCGTTTATAGTTACCGTGCCTTATTTAGGCGCGAGATTGTTACTCTCCGGATTTCTTAGATACCTTATAATTCTTGTATGTCTTTATGGAGTTCCTGACCTTGATTCACTGAATTATCGCAATGCTTCTTTTAAGTATTTTAGCCAAATAAGACGTTATTACCAATCGGTGTCGTTTAATATGAGTAATTACTTCAGAATCTACCGGGGGCTAACTGGAACCAGGTTTTCTTCCGGACCAAGGCAGATCCTTCAAGAATAACTCTTCTTTATTTATCGATAATATTTTTACGCTCGCGTGGTGCACTTTAAACCGTTTTGCGATTTGGTTTATAAAAAACACCGTTTTCAGTGCACCAAGCGTGCAGATTTTTTTTTCTGATTTCAAGATCAATCCTAGGCATAGCGAAAAGTAAAAAATAATCGAAACAAATCGATTGCACAACTCTTTTTAGATATTTAAACAAACTTTTGCTTGCACGCGCATAAAAATTACTTCACCCATTTTTGAGTAAAATCATTTTAAAAGTTGCTAATTACTTTTCGATACAGTCCTTAGTTTGTCGCAAGCTAAACATTTGGTCCATGGTAAACTGACCTCCAATGAACCTGGCCTTAACTTCTCACGAATTCATTGGCCAATGGCGATGGTCGATGGAAGATTACCTTGCACTTTGCAATGATAGCTAGGTAGTTCTCGCAATCCTACTTGTCGCCATTATTGTAGAATGGGCAGACAATCCCATGCTTCCACACCTCCAGCAGTTGCTGCATTGACCTTTCGATCGCCGCACGGTCGTCTGACAAAATAAATACCTCCATTCTTTTCTCTGCACATTACGGCTCGTGGCACGAGGCCATTACGGCGATATGTTGAGCTTCTAGTTAGTGAATAGCTGGATAATGCGCACCATCGGTGCCTCGCCCACCCTTCGGAATAAAATAGACCCACAGCCTCTTGTCCTGGTAAATGACAGGACTTCGATATCATAGCCAGGAACTTCTACGTTCTACGCCAGATTGGCGTCTCCCATGGACGGTAACCGTTGACGGCGACGAACTAGAAGTGGTAGAGGATTTCGTGTATTTGGGATCGCTGGTGACCACGGACATCAACGCTAGTAAGGAGATCCAGCGGCGCATCCTAACGGGAAATCGGGCCTACTTTGCCCTTCGTAAAACGCTACGATCAGGAAGCTTACGCCGCCGCACGAAGCTAACAATGTACAAAACCCTTATTAGACCGGTAGTTCTTTGTGGACTGAAGCCGTGCCGCTGCTCGCGGAGGACATACGCACCTTTGTCGTGTTCGAGCGGAAAGTGCTGCGGACGATATTTGGCGGAGTACAAACTGAAAGCGGAGAGTGGCGGAGGCGTATGAATCACGAGCTACAGGCCCTGTTCGGGGAGACTCCTATCGTACATCTAGCGAAAGTTAGCCGGCTACGGTGGGCCGGACAGATCGTAAGGATGCCGGACGACAGTGCGACGAAAATAGTCCTCTTCAACTGCCCCACCGGCACCAGGAACAGCGGAGCCCAACGTGCACGATGGCTCGACCAGGTCGAAAGCGATTTGCGACTTCTGAGACGACTAGGAAATTGGCGACGAGTAGCCCAAGACCGAGTTAAATGGAGACGACGGCTCTATGCTGGAGAAGAAGAAGCCTCTTATCCAGGAACTCCTGTTTTTAATTCTTCGTGGTACCAACCGGTAGACACGCAGCCAGGGGGAGAGGGGTAGTGGGGGCCTATCATTGAATCTTATCTCATATACATTCTATCGACTAATGACTTTTTAATCTTGATTTTTATTTTTAGTCTGGTTTCTTAGTATTTTATAAAAATCAGTTTTTAAATTTTTTTCGACGTTTCGACCTTGTATTTAAGTCTTTTATAAGGATTGAAAATTGTCCATTCTTCGTCGTTTGTCTTTAGTGTTAAAGATTTAAATGTCTTCATATCTTGCATATTGTCGTCTGTCAAACGTTTCAACTTTTACTTCCAATTCGACGCACTATTTTTTCGCACTGTGGCTTTCTACCTACTACGGTATTCTAACTGATTTCCATAAAAGATTGAAAAGCCAGAGAAGCAAAATTCTTGGTAAGGCACAAGCAAATTCAGTGGGGCGAAGTTAACCATGGTTAACCAACTCCGGTGGAAACTGAGGCCGTCAAAGAAGAAGGCACTCACGCACCTGCAGTCCAAGTAAGTAGCAGAATTAAGAAACGTGTATCGGCTCTAAAGCTAAGACGGTAACCGGCTCACTCTGTTGCGTACCTCTAGTAAGGCAACCTACCTGGACCCTAAGTAATCAATTCTACTGACATTCAAGCAAATACGGATAGGAAAATTTAGTATTAGCCTAGGCAATGAAACAAGCACGACGAATGGAAACTGGAAAAAACATGGAAATACAGATCACTGAATTACAGCTGTTGATCGGCGTCGACCCTCCAATTGTCAAAATCGATATGCCGAGCTCCACACAGAGTTGGTTCTGCACACGACGTCCTACTGGATGAATCAGATGGATTCGCTGCCTACACAAGTGCTTCAGCTGCTGCGACTCAACGGCGTCGATTTATACTCCATCACGACCAAAATGTACAGCAGAATGCCGATTACTGACTCTGATGAATCAGCGAACGAGTGTGCACTGATTTGCCGTGTCTGATTCGTTCCGGTGCTTCAACAAATGACAACCGCTATACGCTACCGTATGCTAATAGTGGAAGGTTTGCAACACACGTGAGTCGCTGTTCCGATGGTCGGTTCGACGTCTGATTTCTGATGCTGGCCTGAGCAAGAGTCCCGTAAAAAAGCCAAGGAAAATGAAAATCCAAAAAATTACTTTGCTCGTCCCAATTTTCCGATGTCTGGGGACTCTAGTGGCGGAGAGAAAGAATCAATTTTTCGGTCCAGATTTATGTTTTCCATCTTACCGATCGGATTTTGCACGTGTTTCTTTCAAGGTTACCTTCCTTGAGAGGGGTTTTTGATACGACCAAGGAACAGGGAACGGGCCTTGTATTGTTGGGCCAATTGCCCAAGAAATGTAAAAACCGAGGATAGGATTCCAAAGCCTGCACGCCGAAACGAACGATAACGGGCAACGCTGTATAAACTTCGCAACTTCCCGAGGTCTGGTGATTCGAAGCCCATTTTGCCCACGCAAAGATATCCACAAAACCACCTACAGATCACCTGATCAACGTACAATGAACCAAATAGACCACGTATTCATAGATGGCCAGTCCTTCTCTAGCATCTTGCTGAACAAGAGATCGCTGTGCGTCGGGCCATTTCTCCGCTACTTCCTGTTGATCTTCCCCATCCTCCATTGGATTTATTCTTGCCTATACTGGTATGCCCCGTTGAAGTTCCAGCTGTCAGTTTCGAAATTGCGCTTCTGAACTATCGTCGTATTAACTTTGATGTTCTTGTGGACCACCTTTTGTCTCTGGAGATGGCTACTTTATTAGACGAGATCGATGTGCATAATATGGCATTGTGGCTTTGCGATGCTATTTGCACCTGGCTGATCGAGAATCTTACCAGAATCAGACCTCCTTCAAAACCTGTCTGGAGTAATAGTGAGTTGCACAGATTGAAACGGCATTGAAACGCAAAGCAGAGACTACTTCGTAAGTAACGAACACCGCAGAATAAACGCGCTTTCAAATTTACCAGCGATGCATACCGTAGGCTAAATAGTTCTCTCTACAAATCACACGTACTGCGGACACAATTCAGATTGCGAACTAATCCAAAAAGTTTTTGGACATTCGTAAACTCTAAGAGGAAAGGATCTTCTATTCCTTCTAGTGTGTTCTTGGGCGGAACGGAATCATCAACTGTTACTGAATTGCTTGCGAATTGTTTGCTGATCATTTTTCTTCTGTATTCGTAAGTGGATGTACCACGCAGTCTGATGCTGAAATAGCTGCATCAGGAGTCCCCGATGGTGCTGTTGATCTGGACATTTTTGACATCACTCCCAACATGGTCATTTCTGGTGCAAAGAAATTGACGAGCTCCTATTCACCTGGACCGGATGGTGTTTCGGCTATTAATTTCTATCGCTGCGCTACTGCTCTTGCCGTGTCTCTAAGTCGAATTTTCACCAAATCGTTTAAGCAACAGAAGTTTCCAACGCTGTAGAAACAGTCCCATATGTTTCCCTATTTAAAAAAGGAGAAAAGCGAGATGTAAGGAACTGCAAAGGCATTACCAGCCTTTCTGCTGGATCAAAGCTCTTTGAAATCATCGTAAGTGGTATAATTCTAAACAGCACCAAAAACTATATATCAGTCGACCAGCATGGTTTTATGCCAGGTCGTTCTGTGGCGACGAACTTGATGGATTTCAATAGTACCTGCATCTCACAGATAGAAGCTGGAACTCAAATAGACGCTGTGTACACAGATATTAAGGTCACTTTCGACACAGTAGATCATCGAATACTCTTGCACAAGCTCTCTAAACTCGGTGTATCTGATAGATTGACTTCATGGTTGAGCTCATATCTAACAGACCATACTTTACGTGTCAAGCTGGATTCCACAGTTTCACGTGCATTCAGTAATAATTCTGGTGTTCCGCAAGGCAGTAACCTGGGGCCTTTGCTATTCGCCTTGTACTTTAACGACATTGCCATTCTGCTAGGTTCCGGATGCACACTGGTACGGAGCTTTTCTCGGACGCGTCGATCAGATCAGCGATCTTGGAGTTCTGTTGGATAACAAGCTCATGTTCAACTAACATTATACTGCTGTCATCTCTAGAGCTTCGCAACAACTTGGGTTCATCACAAAAATTTCCCGAGACTTCACAGATCCCCATTGTTTGAAGGCAGTGTTCTGCGCGTTGGTACGAATAACACGGTATGGTTACGTTTTATTTCAATAACACGGATATTCGCAGTGAGTCAGGTAAAACAGTAGGACCGCTCGGACAACTGTTCCGAGCTAATGACACGCGCAAATTTTACGAGAAGGTGAACCTTGGTATTGGCTACACATCGGAACCTGACGTGTGTGGGGACGAGATAACGAATTCACCAGGCATATGACAGGAAGCCATGTTTTAGTGACTAGAATCACAGCTCGCTCCCCACATGCTTTACACGAAGCCGAAACTAATACATATTTACCTAACCTAAGCTGTTGCGTACGGTTCACGAATACTACTTTATCCGAAGCAAAGTTTGTTGTGGGCTCGAAACGAGACGGGCTCAAAATTTGTGTTACAAACAGACCCTGCGCATTCATATAGGGAAGTCACCGGCCTGGAATTCACTCACAAACGAATGCAAGGTAGTCGATAGGGGAAGGTATTTTGACGTAGGACTACGTCTTTGTTTACTATTCCGGGGCTGGGTAGCACTTTGTAAAAACGAAAAATAGAAGTGTAACGTTTGAATGAAATATTTCAAACGCTAATAGCTACTATACTACTGAACGAAACATAACAGTTAATATGTCGTTGGATAGATAAAATGTCCAGCAATTTTATAGTAACATATTAATAATAATTTTTTATACGTTAAATAGTGAAAATGTGTGTAAAGTTTTAGGGTCAAATTTTCCCATACATTTCCCTTGTGATCGCCTAGCTTCACAGGCACGGACGACAATTAGATACACCAAAGGATTTGGATCCAAATGATAACCTTTGAGACCACTTTGTAAGCCACACCCCTTTTCCAATCCAATAGGCAACATCGATGGCTATTTACGGCAACACCGACCCCGAAGGCAAGCGGCATCAGCGGGCAATGGCCAACGTGAATCCCACACGATGCACTTTACGTTACATTTTGCATTATCCCCATCGCAGACATGCGAAATTGTTCGATAGCTTGCTCATTCAGTGTCGGACAATCATTTAAGCAGCAGCAGCCGATATGGTTTCCTCCACCACCTAGACTAGCTTACAAGTAGCAACGGCAGTGCCAGTGACTATAAAATAGCACACCAGGTTCGCCGTCTGCTCATTTATCGCACGATCGCACTGACGGGCGGTCAGTATTTTGATAAAACTAATCCATTTCTACTTTACAGTGATTTGGTATTTCCTATCACTGCTGTATTAGCGGGCAACCATCATCCTAGAGTCTAAAGGACCGAATAGCGACATCCATCTATATATTGGCAACAGTAATTATAGTACTGATTTTTAAGAAGTGAATCGTTTGTTTGAGAAACCCCACAAACGCCATTTTTATGAAAATTGACTTTTTAACAGTTTTCGAATCCTTGAGGAGATCCACACCTTCCCTCAAAATTCCAGAAAAAGTTAGTTCCACGAACCCCTTTTAATTGGGGTTGCAAATATCCGTTTGTTTGAGAAACCCCAAATATCCATGTTTCCGATAATCACCTAGAGCGGCGCTGCGATAGGTACAAAATTATCATTCAATATTTACGTGCAATGTTGTAAGCAGTAATCGCAACACAATTCAATAGTATAAAAATGTCTTCGGAATCGAAAAATTACGAGTTGGACACAGTCGAAACGAAG
This sequence comes from Sabethes cyaneus, assembly GCF_943734655.1. NCBI lineage: Eukaryota > Metazoa > Arthropoda > Insecta > Diptera > Culicidae > Sabethes > Sabethes cyaneus. The sequence goes on from NC_071355.1 coordinate 38,017,727, forward strand.
AAACATAGTGTTCGGCGGACTACAGAATGCAAGGCGAAAGTTATTAAAAGTAAAAGAACGGCGTATAAAATCGAAAAGAAAAGGATGTTTTAGCTGAAAAAGTTCGAGTTGATTGCAAATGCAGATAAGTCGACAAGATAAACGTAAATAAACCGTACTTGTAATCTAGATACAGTAAGAACTGTAGCAATCTCATTCCGGAAATCAGACTAAACTATCCATGCGTTTCTAACAAAAGCAGTAACTCACCATTTACTATACAATGTTAATAATAGCACAATATATAAATAAAAGGCTTAATCTTCTATTTATCTTTTTTGTTAACTCGTTGCTTTTCCTAATGTAAGTAATCCGTCGAGCACTCCCGAGTAACTGTAAAATCAATAGTTTATCATTTCGAAGTATTTAAGATGCTGTTCACGTATCTCCATTTCCTTTTGGTATAACGTAATTTGAGAACAAGCCCTTATTCTCAGATTCTGTTCCATAATCATAGTACGGTTGTTATCCAAGATTTAAAATGTTTATTTTCTGGTTATAATATCTTTAATTACAACTAGCAAAGTATCAAGGTATCCTATTCGATGTGAATTCGTGTTACTGACAGTAACTTACTGTGGTCCATTTCTGCAGTTCAAAAACCGCCGTTACTCCATTTACCTTTTATTTTTTAATAGGTAAATGCAAACCATGATAAAAATTTGGATTAAAAAAGAACAAAACTTTTTCTAAAACTTGTATTATTCTACTTCAAAATTTTTAATAAATGATATTTAGCGCCCCTCCCCTCTTCTTCTTCTTCTTAGCGGTACGTACTTTTTTAACATCCTCAGTGATATATGGTAGCAAATTACATACTATGAGCATGGAAAGATCACAAGTTTGAATAAAAACGGCCTAAAACTACTTAAGTGCACTGTCAATTTCTCGTTTGTTTGAGAAACCCCAAATATCCATCAACTTTAAAGCCTTGTAATTTCAGCTAGAATCAATATTTTTATCAAAAGATAAGTCTACATAATGTATTTTAGATATTATCATATAGAACCTCATACCAAAAAATATAAGGATTGGTTTAAAATTTTGAGAAAATCAGTTTTTTGTTGTTTTCCAACAATAGTGTCGAGTGGACTTGTGGGGTTTCTCAAACAAACGATTCAAGTGCTATCAGCTCAAACAGTTGTTTTCAGGGCCACCAAACAATTTCAAACGGTTTTTTTCAAAACCACCATTGATTCAATGAAGAATTAAATCAGAATATTTCGCTCTTCTTTTACAAATAAACACTGAAACAATGATACTCACAGATACTCAAATATGCATATGCCATAAATGCAGTTTGCATTAGTCTTTGATCTAATGATCAGACATAAAGTTATACTTCATCGATTAAAACATGTTATCAATGTAATGAGTATTATATGACACAGTCCTACGTCACCCTTTCGTACAACCCTTAGGGCTGTATACCTTGTAGTTTTTTTCGATGAATACCTCAGGACCGAAGCAGAAGGAGGTAGACTGAAAGTTATCCTAGGAATTCTCATGGTAAATAGTAATGCCCCAGCACCTGATCTTCACAAAGTCAAACGACAAATCGAATTGGTGAGGAACAACAAAGCCGCTGGTAAGGACCGCCCACCAGCAGAGCTTTATGAACATGGGCGAAGAACACTGATTCTACACGGTTCTACACTGGGTTGTTTGAAAGATTTGGGAGAAGGTGGAGCTACCGGAGGTGAAGGAGTCGTTTGCACGATGTACAAAAAGAGGGGTTGGCTGAAAAACGCCGCTACAACGCGTCACCGATATCATAAGATTTCGCAGGAGACTATCAAGCGGGCTTCATGGGGGCTTGTCCCGTTACGTGCTTGGGCACGTTTTTATTGATTTCAAAGCAGCATACGACAGTTGATCGACTCCAGCTATGGCAAATACTGCACGAACATGGGTTTCTGAGAAACTGACGCGACTCGATGGATCGATTGGTGTTTCCTGTGCTTCTCAGATAGATGCTCGTGTCCCTTCGAGACGCGACGAGGCAAGGGTTGACACTAGGTAACAGCTTATCCTGATTTTCTGGAAATGTAACCTAATTTTGGTCTCCGTAGATGACTTTGATATCATAACCAGGAGGTTTGCGACGGTGGAGCCAGTTTCCGCGAGACTGAAAGCGGAGTCTAAGAGGATTGGGCCAAAAATCTCGAGCTACAGGCACTGGCACTGCTTAGAGAGATTCCCATCACAAATCTGTCGTGGGCTGGGGTGTGTCGGACACGTCGTAAGGATGCAATGCACGACATTACCAACGGGGACCGACTGGGTAAAGCAGAGCAAGCTTTTAAAGAAGGGTAAACCCAATGCACACAAGCACGCATAGAATTTAATAAGCATCGGTCACTCAATAGCGGTTATAGTATAAAGCAATGCAGAGCAGAATCTACAATAAACACCCGGGTGATTTCACAATAGATCGACGATGGGAACCGAATGAAACAACCGGAGTCGAACTCAACTTCTCTTCCCAGGCCCTGTGGATCGCAGATATTGGTGAACCTCTCAATCACAGGCACAGTAGACTGGATAAAAAGAATACACCATCACCCCCTTAATAATCGTGCGATGAATTTCAAACTCTACCTACGCTACCAGATTGATTTGGTTTTAAACACATTTTGCGCCTCTTCCTGCATTTCTTGTACTACAGTCAAACCACCAAATGAGAAGTTTAACCCTCTCTGTCCCAGGGGTGTTTTGGTGGTTTGCAGTTTTTGATCATGTAAAAAAGCTATTAATTAACAATTCGTCAAACGCAACTATACACCTTGTAAAACAATGTTTTTACTACGTTACAAAATCAAAATATCCATATTTGAATGCCTCAAAAATTTTATCGATCGATTTTAGTATCGGAAGTCATGGAGCACCTGTGCTACCATGGGACAGAGAGGGTTAATCTAACACGGTTTACTGATGGGACGACGAAACTGTAAGTTTTTTGTTCAAAATCTGAAGAAATGTATTAGCGAGCACACTTAAAAGAAGACACATTAGATGATGATGCATCGAATTGCTAGTGCTACCGGTCGTATTGACAATGGGGTTCTCGTTTTGGCAGTAGAGATTCATAGAACTTTCCTGTCGACAAAAATAAATTGTATGGAAAGTGGTGTGCGAAGAATGCCCATTTACAAAAGGTATAATAGGAAATTCTTACCTTCTCTTCAACGGTCCATGGATAGATAATCTTGACGATAAAATCATAAAATACTTGTGTATTCATCCAGCCAGAATCTGTATATCCAATTTCCCAACCTTCTAGAACATTACTTGTAACGTTTTTCTGAGTTTGGAGCGTGCGATTGAATAGTTTTCAAGGCTTCTGTACCAATGAGACTTTTTGGGCACGAGATTTCGTGCACTTTCGTCCAGATGACCATAACCATATGTGAAATAAGCTTCGATAACGACTCGTTCTGGGTCTGATCTTCTAATCCACCCTTGGCCAAGAAGTCTCGCGTAACTTTTCAAAAGGTCCTAAGTAACAAATGTTAAAAAATCGAGTTGATAGATGATTATAGTTAATCACATTCTTATAAATATTACACGAAAACATCCATTCAAATTGATATCCTTTGAATTGAGAAAATCAAAGCAAGCAAAACATCCTATGTACAATTTTGATTCATTCTCGTTCCACTGTTACATTGGACATTTGCTTTGGTAACCACGACAACGTCCAAAGTAACAAAACAAATCAAACAACTCTAATCTGTACTTTGGTCGTTATTTGTGTTCAAGTGTATTGCACATCAAGTTCCAAAAATCTAATCTTGAATGCACCGAAGGCAGTTGCTTATACAAAAGGACGCCTATTAGTTCTTCAGCCAGTGTTTATTCTGCATAGAATAAGGAAAAAACAAGTGCTATCTAACCAATTGAACGGTTATTGTGTGAAATATTATAGTGATAATACATCATATAAACTTATACTGACTGACTGACCAATTTTAATATACTTTTCAACTAACGGCATCCTTCTGAGTCCAGGACAAAATTTCCTCATTGATCGTTGCGCTCTCCAAAATGAAAAAACTTGATGATTGAATATGATAGGCAATTGACCCCATTCGTGAAAGAACTCCGGCTGTGAAACAGTAAAGTTCTGCGGTTCTAAAATACCCAGAAAATAAACTATTTAATACTTCAACCAACATAATCATATTTAAAATACTATGCAGGCATACGATTAACGAAATTGGCTTATTTGGAATCTAAATCTTCCTGTTTTTACATACATTTAAAGACACATTCAAGCGTTACGGGACACTACGTCCACTATGCAAATCAGTTCCATTTAAACCAAATCTTTGGCATACACCTGCAAAGTAAAGTCCCTTTTAGTCACCAATTTTACAAGCTATTTACTATAAATTTGGTGAAACAAAAGTTAATTTTACAGTAAAAATGGATGCTAATTGTGTCCCGTAACGCTGAAATGTGTCTAAAGCAATTCAGATTTGGATGATTAAATAAAGAAACTGATAAATGACTGTATTTAAGGAGTTTTCGTTAATAAATAATTTTTATATATTATTTTCCATCTGTATTTCTTTGTTTATTTTCTGTTTAATGGATTTGCAAAGTGTTTTACAACCGGGGGCACTTTTGTTGGCAAAAAATACCCTGTTTTCTAATTTTATTATAACTTTTTTGTTTCAAGCGAAAAAATACGCAGTCTTTAGCAAAAGGATATGTATGTCTTCAAACTTTTATATGCTTTTAAAAGATTCGAGATTGAATGATCCGATCAAAAAACTATGACCAAAATACAAAACCTTTTTCATAACCGGGGTCATTCCCCTACATGTTTTGGATAATGGAAAATGGACGATATTGAAAGATATCGCCAACTGTACAAATCATGATCTGTATAGCTTATGACAAATAGTGGATCTGCGGTCACATGAATTTGATATCACAGCAGTCGACTACAGAGTAACATCTTACCTAGCAGCGAGCAAACGGGTACCAATGTTGCTTACATTGAGAATAGCGCTCAGCACCAGGGCCCGACAACGTCACCTTCAATTGCATAGCGTCATTTAACAATGAAGTAGTGAAGCTTCGATTTCAACAGAAACAGGACCGCTTCAGTTTCAAACTGGCTTCAGTCAGCGTCAGCGAAACGGGCTTCACTTCATCATGACTATCGGTTTCAACTTTTCATTTGTACTTTTCTATCAAATATTCAGAAGAATACTAGCAACTTTAAATGCAAATAAATTGATTTTGAGTAATCTTTCCTACAATGCAACGCATATTAAAGTTAACCTAGGTAATGTCGACCAATCGTGCCTGATTTTCTGCCATCGTCAATTGAAACAACCACCAACTTCAAACGTTCTGTTCAATAAATGAAGCAAGTCACTTCATGTACGAAGCGAAGGTAAGAGAAAGTCAGTTTCATTTATTTGTTTCGACGATGCCGGGCCCTGCTCAGCACACAACTAATAGCTGGCCGGTATTTGTTAAATTTGTTTATGCAGTCATATGAATCAAATCATACTAGTGAATCAAATCTGTTAAACATAAAAATCAGATCTGTTAAGAATGTTAAATTAATCGTCAGAAGATGATAAATGAGTCGCTCAGAAGGAAAGGGGTGTAAGTGACAAAATTGAAAAAATCGAGATAATGATAGGAAACGATACTTTGAGCATGGTTTTATGCATGCTAGAAAATTCGTGTCAAAATTTTACCGTTTAATGACTTTTTTAGAAACATGAAAAAAAGAGCAAAATAAAAGTTGGGTTTCGCTTGGAAGGAAAGGGGTGTGTAAGTGCAAATAACATTTTCAAAAATGTCTTATATCTCCCAAAAATTATAAAATGCTTTTCCAAGATTTCAATAGAAATTAATAAAGTGAAGTTAACAGAACCATAGTGCGCCATTAGTTTTGTATTTTAACCTGACGAATTTTCTAGCTGACTTCTAGCTTAACTTTGGATCCGATTTTCTCGAAATATACTTTTTGTCACTTACACCCCTTTCCTTCTGAGCGACTCAAATTATTTATTGATTACACATAGCGATTTGAACGAAAGTCTTATGTTCTTAGACGTTAGAAGAAATTTTGCCCCGTTCCTGCTCGTATGTATAGCCACTATGTTAAATATCATGATATTGAAATCGTATCATAGAAATATCGCGTTACCGGGACGATGAAATGAGAAAATTCAAAACGACCAATCCAACAATAAGTTAATCAAAGCGACCTATGTAATATGTCCAATGTACATTCCGGTTGAAAAAATGTCCTATGTAACTTTTTGGGCTTATTCAATGTAAATTCTGCATAAAATTACAAGATCTCTTTATTATGACAAAGTACTTTTATGCATACTGACTTTGCCGAGGACAGAATAAAAAAAAAATGATTCAGTTTTAAACACTTTCAAATAATATTTCATCAATCTTCGCGCGCGCTTTACTGGCAAAAAGTGTTTTGTTAGATAGGTCCTTTTGAAAAGTTACGCGAGAAGTCCATTTTTAAACAATTCTGACTTTCCAAGAGATGAATGCAATTACGTAATCCAACAGGATTTTCTCTTTGAGACTTGAAAGCGCAGGCTTCTTCGATCATCAGCATATCTCTGTTCCACATTATCTTCTAACGTACCTACATTTTGAAGGTCCAATTTTTTGCCGATTCCACAATTCGAGAGTTCGCAGTTAGTTAGTGCTTGGTTCAACGTTTCCGCCAGAATGTAAAACCCTAAGACAATTTCTACCTAACTTCTAATACAAGCAGTCATCATACACTTGACCATTCGAAAGTCGAGAAACCTATTCGCCATTCTGTTAAATAATGCTTTATTTCGACCATGTTTTTTTTCTGTTTGTTTTGTTTTTTGTTTGCAACTGCTGCTCTTTCTAGCTAGCTAGCTTTCGTTCCTGACATCAACGATTTTCTCCTGACCGGACTTGTGTTGTGAGACTGCTGACTGCCGGGTTTCTTCGCATTTCTGTCCTACTGTGGTTGTTCAGTTTGTTCTTCTTCTTCATCATCATTTTAACCTAATAAGTGTAATAATTGTAATAATTTATTTATATAATCATCAGTTATTATTGTGTTTCATTTTGTTTTGTTCTGTCATCATTCTACAACTTTGTGTTGGACTAAGGGTTGGTTGGTTGCTGAAGAAATTTTTTGCTGGAAACGGGGGAGCATTGCGTAGGTGGTTGGAATCGCCCAGCCACTACTCCGCACTTGTTGTAGTAGTAATAAAACGTGTTTAACCGGGGGGATAAGACAATATAAGCAGAACTTAATTCTCGTAACAAACAATAGAATAATTGTTGTTGTAGTTATTAGTGAAAAGTTAAGTTCACTCCAGAAAGCAGATTCGCTGAAGTTTAAAAGTTCTTACAAAAGCATAATTCACAGCCACTCTTATGTTAATCAAACAAAGAAGAAAAATAAAAAGAAAAGATTCATTGGCTGATGTTGTTGTGTAAACGGGAGGTTAGGGCATTGTTTAAGAATCAGCGCAGCTGAGAAACTACATTTGAGAAGGCGATTCATTCCATTTTCAATTCAGTGATAAAATAATGATGAACCAGTGTTTTGAAACTGAGACGATGTGACTTTTTTCTCTCTTTAAAACCACTCTTTCTCTTGTTTCTTTGTTTGTTTGCCTTTGCTGCTGGTTTTACAATACTTTTGTTAGATTTGCAACTACGATTAATAGCTTTTACGCTAGCTTTCATTCAGTATTAGATACAACACAAACTCGGATGTCGTTCTCGACTGTTTTGGATATTAACAACACCACTGTGGTCACTGTTTTGCTCATAATCCGTGTTGTTGGAGATAATGTGTGGTGGCTATAGGTTCTTTTGATTATTTTCTGTTTGTTTTGTTTTGTTTGTTTGTTTGCTTACAAATGATTACATAACCTACTACACACATTGGTATGTATTTTCACTCGTTTGCTGCCTTTGTTTCTCTGCTCCACACCGCGCATTCATTGTTCGACACTTGCCGTCGGTTCGCAATGATATATTCTATCCCTATCGTCGTCGTCATCTTCTCTAATTATTATAACGCTAGTTCTGTTTAATCTGATTTGTTTTTTGTTTGTGGATTTCTATTGTCCTCCCCTATTGACTACACATAGTTTCGATTTTTCTGCAACGATTATATTTACTCTGTTTTTTTTACGTTAAACTTTTGTTCTATACATCATTGCTATATAATTCCACCTCTGAACGCCTGGATGTGTTGTTTTCATGTGTATGTGTGTGGGTGTTTGGTTTGTGTAGTGTCCGTCCTCCTGCGCTTGCCAGCCGGACAATTCTACGTGTTCTGTGTTGGGTCTCCTGTTATCGGTTGCTAGTAAAAAACATGATTATCATCACTGTTTTCATTTGTTTATTTGTTTGTTGGTTTGTTTTTTCCTCTCACATGAATGAAGTTGACCGCTTTGCAGCGTAAAGTTTTTACGGAAAATTCTGGTCACTCTTCCGCACACAACAGTTTTTTTTTTGTACACAGTCATTCATACTCTAAACTGTCTCTCTATACTACGAAGTCCGTTATTGAATCTAATAAAATAGGATATAAGGTGTTTCATGCAATCGGTCGTGTTTGTGTATCTGTGTTTGTCTGTGTGTAACTGAATCAGTGTATGTGTTTGTGAGATGGTGGTTCGACTTTTGCTGACAAAAATCACAGGTAGGTATAGTTATTACAGTGTTAAAAGCATGAATGTTTATCTATAGATTTTGTTTATGTTTGTTACCTTGCCTGTTCTGCTATTGATGTACTATTCTGCTTGATTTATAGTATTGAAGATACTGAGCTATCATGACAGATAAATGAGTATACATTACATTGAATTTCTATAGATGTTTCGTATGCTATGTAAGTGTGGGTTTAATGTTTCAGTTTGTTGGTTGTTCTCGAATTTTTTGTTTAGTAAAAACAGCAATCACCCATCAGTTTGGTTCAGATGTATTTTGCTGAGAAAGATCATCATTGTACCATTTACTATCGTATGTGAATACTGATTAACAGAATAACAACCGTAGTGTAATAGAAACTATAGCTCTGAGGGTTTAACGCAAACAAGTAAAAGTACCCCTGAGTGCAGCCGAATAACAAATTTTTATAATTTTTCTTTCAAACGTTCTTGCTGACACGTACAGAAAGAAAACGATTCTGCAAAAACTTTACACATTTCTCAAACTTTGAAATTTGAAATGACACAAAAATAGCCTGATAAGCCATTCTTTACAAACCGATAATACAATGATAAATTCAAACCTTAACTGTTGGGGTTTGACAAAAGCAATTTATGTATTCTTTTTCTCTGATGTGACGTTCAATTCATGTATGAAATATAAAAAAAATATTCAGCGGCACAGAAAATTTAGACATTGGCTCGAAAGTACAATGCAATCGTCCAATCGTCTAGTCAAAAAATAGATCTGTCGTACGTCCCAGCGTGCTGTTTTCCGCGTGTTAATTTTGCAAATTTCAGTGCACTCTCCTGAAGGTGGAGAAGGTCACCGACGATGAGGATTGCTGCTGCTGCTGATGCTGATGCTGTAGTCCACCGGTGCCGGTTGCTGTAGCGGCAGTTGACGAGGAAGATGAGGGTGGTAGTTGTTGGTGTTGTTGCTGCTGCTGCTGCTGCTGCTGCGATGACGCTCGGAATGGTACCCAGGGTGAAACGCCACCGCCGCCGGAAGAGGATGCCGATGATGGTAACGGCGGTGTCGGTGGTGGAACTGCGATGGGAACTTTGATCGCCTTTGGTAAAATTTGTATCGTTTGTGGTAGTTGCTGTTGTTGTTCTGTGGGCGACTGCAACCGGAGCGAGTGCAGCTGCTTCTGCATTACCAGTACCTGCTGATGATGATGATGGGGAGGCGGTGGCGGGGGTGGTATGGTTACGATCAGTTCCTCCTCTTCCTCTTCGTCATCTTCGTCTTCGTCATCCTCGTCACGTTCCTCGTAGTAGTCACCGTCGTGGACGAATGTTGTTAGCCGATTGGGTTTGCGGGCACGCTGGTTTGCGGTCGGGAAGGGAGACGTAGAAGCTGAGGCGGAACCTCGAGATGAGTGCTGCTGGTTTTGGATTTCTAGGCGTGTGCTAATGCTACTATTGGTTAATAATGAATCGGATGCGGCGGTTGTCCCGATGCCACCAACTGCTGGGACAGCAGTCGATGAGGACAAACGGGAAGATGAAGATGAACCGGCTGAGTTGGGCGAGGGTGATGAAGATGAAGATGATTTCTGCTTCCTGCTGCTTCCGCCACCACCACTGCCGCCGCCGCGCCGTCGGGTCAGATAGCGATTCAGAAGGGAGAGAAATTATTATTTCCGTTTGCTCGGTGGCAACGGTTGATTCTGGTTCCGCTGGGGCGTCTGCGGTCGGTTCGTGTTCGTGCCAGTGTACTGATATTTTGCCTTCTTCTCCGATGGTTTCAGAATCTAAGAACGAATAATAATCAAATCAATCAATATCATGAATTCAAATTTTGATTTCAAGAAAACCTTAATTATTACCTGAAAGGAACACATGAGATGGTCATCCACCGACATCATGCCACCAGCATTGTCAAATTCACCGCAGTAGTTCGGAGCCGAGAAGAGCGTTACAAGCGAGCGTTTCGCGAAGAATTCGTACCCATCTTCAACGACCTGATGCGCCCGGCAGATCAGGTCCAAGTCGTGCATTTCGAGAAACTTTGACACCACATCCACACCGAAGGTGAAACTAACGCCACGGTCGTTCTCTCCCCAGCCCTGAAAAAAAAAGAATACGCAAATATGAACAAAACTGGAGCAAAATTAATCGATTCCGTGGAGATTACCTTCACATCTTTGTCGGGATCACTCCACAATAGATCGCACAGCAATCCAGTGTCGGGAACATCCGTTGGTCTCATGATTCTTCTGATCTGTTCCATATGCTAAAAAATAGAAAAGTCAAAGATTGTTAAACATCTATCAATAACTATCAAAAATCTAAGTCAATGCGATTATCGTAATAAATGTGTTTAAAATATTTATGAAATTCGTAGACTATATCATATGAATACCATAGTGCAGTCTAAATAAAGCACCCTGCACCCAGGCTTGTAACGCCCAGGCCACGAATCGGCGTCGCTTTAGACAGGATCTGGCCGAATATGCGGTATCTAAACATAATCGGTTTTTCTGTTTGGTGAAAGGAGATAACACAAAATTTTGCTTGCTGAGAATAAGAAAATTTTGTGCAAAATATCTAATAGCTGCTACAGCCCACCATGATGGGATAACAGAATTAAAAATTTGGTAAAGATATAAGCCTAGTATCGACCTGAAAAGAAATGGGCAAAAAGATAGGCCAAGAAATGTTAAAGATAAGATTTTCCGTTTGCGATTTCTTTACCAGTATGAACCTCAGAAGAAATATTGTTTCACTTTCAGAATTGAAGCATCATTTTTCCGTACGGAATAATATCCGGCGCAATTATTACCACAAGAAAAAATGACAGATAATTGCTTGCCTTGCAGTTGTCAAAATTTCTTCGGCAAATAGCAGGATTTTTTCTTAAGCTGTTTTCTTTTCAGCTGGATACTGGGCTATAGGAGATTAACTGCTAACAAACAAGCTGAAAAGAAATGGGCCTCAACTATTACCCTGTGGCACATGAGGGAAATTCGGAAACTGTACTGCTTTTGATTTAAGAAGTATAGGCCGCCGTACGAAGCTGACGCTGTATAAACCCCTTATTAGTCAGTAGTTCTTTATGGACTTGAAGCCGTGACACTATTCACGGAAGACATACGCGCCCTTGCCGTGTTTGAGTGGAAAGTACTGCGGACGCTATTTGTCGAAGTACAAACTGAAAGCGGAGTGCGGCGGAGACGTATGAGTCGCAAGCTACAGCCACTACTAAGAGAGATGCCCATCGTACAACTGGCGAGAGTCAGTAGGTTACGGTATGTCGGACTCATCGTAAGGACGTGCGACGAAAACAGTTCTCTACAACAACCTCACGCACCAGAGGGGGGCTCAACGTGCAAGATGGCTTGACCAGGTCAAACGTGAATTGCGACTTCTTAGATGACTGGGGAATTGGCGAGGAGTGGCCCAAGATCGACTTGAATGAAGACGACTGCTGGAAACAGCATGAAACACCCCGGCTCTATGCTGCTGACGACAATGACAGCATTCGATTCATCATGTAGAGCTCAAATCATCAAACAGCACTGCTAGTTTTTCGAGTTTGCAAAAAAAACCTTTAATCATTTCGGTCAAAATTTAATTTCAAATTAGTGTACCGTAAGGTGCCCTAGTTCCGTGCCACTGATTTTGGTTCCTAATTCCGTGCACCTGGTATTAGAGTCAACAATCTCTCAACAAAACATGCACATTTTCTCCAATAATGTTTGAACGCTTGAAGCTGGGAAAACGGAATTACGGCACCTCACGATAAATCGCATTAGCGTTAGAAGTAATCTGGTCAGATTTTTAACCCTCTCTGTCCCAGGGGTGTTTTGGTGGTTTACAGTTTTTGATCATGTAAAAAAGCTATTAATTAACAATTCATCAAACGCAACTCTCGACTATTTCTCTCTGCTATACTGCCTATAATCGCATATGAGTCCCATCTGCAATATCATCGAATTGAGAAAACAGCGTTTGAAGGTATTTTTCTTGTTTTGGTTATTTCACCTGTTGAGCGCAGTTTATTCCTATTTTTTCGACATATTATAATAAAATAGACCTTTAATATAACTTCTTTATCAAAACTTTGCATTTTTTGTGAAAATTACAATTAAAAATAAGGTAGAGACTGATATGCGATTACTTAGGTCATCGAGCAGCTAAATAATCGCATATTAGTCTCAGCTTTTCTTAGTTGCAACCGTTCTGTGATAGAAGTACTTATGCTACGAATAGCATTTTTTCTCAGTTTTCCAATGGCGTTCTTAAAATGAAAATCGGTTGAGGTGCTCATGGTGAAAACGATGATTTATGTCATAAATTCCAATAAAGTGTCCAAGTCCAAGGTGACCACCAAAAAATTAATTTTTACTTTAGGAATTTCAACCTGTTCTTCTTCTTTACAGAACTATGCCATTTATTAGTTGTTTCATTGCAAATTTAGGAAGCATTTCATGATACATATTTCAATATTTTGCTAAAAATTTTACTTTTTTTTAAACCATCAAGCCCCTTCACGAACGAGGGGTCCACTGTTTCACGGTATTAAGAATTCTCATATTTTAACCATTTCCAACCAATCAAGTATAACAGTTCCAATATTTGAAGACCTCACGTGTCGTTAGTGGCCCCGTTTCAAAGAAAATTACTCAATTAACTTTCGTATGGAATTTCTTTGAAACAACCCTGTATTTATTAATTAACTGATGATTTTGGATGGATGGATTGATGGATTGAAATAAAATATATGGCCATACCCAGGAAAAACATTTGGTGGGATTGATATGCGATTATTTTTAAGATGGGACAATTTGTCTTCATATTTTTTTCAGACTTTTTGAAAGCCTCCTGACAGTGCAGATGTCCCTGCTATAGTTAAGTGTGTACTGGTCAGAGGTACGAATAAGTCCTCGCCAGGGACGGCTAAAATATGGGATAGTGCTGGTAGCGAGGAATAAGTGGGTCAAGTAGGTCAAGCTTTGAACGAAGGGTAAACCCCAATACACACAAGCACGCATAAATTTAATAAGCATATCGCTTACTCAATAGCGATTATAGCAAAAAGAAATGCAGTGCAGGTCATACAGCAAACACCCGGGCGATATTACAATAGATCAACTATACTGGTCACAGTAATGAGTCCACACATAGAAAAAAAAATTTGAAATCCGCGATATATTCTCTATATTCGATAAACTCATCTGTTTTTTGAAAAGTTTCGAAACAACTAACAGGACCAGGTTAATTATAATTTCCAACTAATATGGATTTTTAGCACTAATAGTACGAGTTGGCGCTGAGGTTGTGATCTAAAATTGGTGAAATGCGTCACAAAACCTACACCAAGTCAGCACACTCAATCAAGCGTTTAGAAACTCCAATCAAGTTCGTGAGTCCACGAACATTCTGGTAATATGTTTGAAGTTCAACAATTAGAAAAGTTTCGTTCATGGAGAACCGTAAGCAAAGCATCATGTCTCAGAATAATTAAAATGCAGTACGGATCAGTGGTATTTTAAATCCTCGTTTTCCATATATACATGTTAAACCGGAAGGGCATTTCCGGGACTTATGTAATAGGGGAGTGTCGTCGTGGTTGGGCCACGTTTTGGAATTCGCCCATAACTTTCGTTTCAAAAGGAATTTCGGAAATCTTAATACATCGTTGCAAAGGTCTAACAATAAGGTATGTTTCCGGAAAGTTTTGAACTCATTGCTTGAAAAATAAAAAAGTTATAGGCATTTACGTGAAGACAAAAAATGCTGTCATAGTCGGGCCATGTTGTGCAGGTTGGGCCACCGCGGAAAATCTAAGATATACGTATTGAAATTCTATATAGAGAATCATATAGATACAAATACCCTATTTCTAATTGCATTTTTGCGAAATTTTCGCGATTTTGTACAATCCATATTGCTACAATCGCCTTTTCCGAAGTGTATAACTCCAATGAAAAAAAATACAACAAAAATATAGGTTTTTATCGTATTAATTTTGCTTTATTATATCACATTTTACGTGACTGACATTCTGTAGCAATTATTGAGCTTCTGCGCTTAAAATTATGGTGGCCCAACCATGACTACTCAAGTGGCCCGACCTTTACAAATAGCGCTTTTCTAGTATTTCACCTTAGCCTTCCCAAACACCTTACTGGAGGGGATTTTTCTACAGTCTTCGTGTGCAGCACAACACACTTCATACATTTTCAAAATTTATCTCGATAATTGCATTTCATGAATCATTTCTTGAAGAAAAGTTCATTGCGCCTGGAAAACTTTTTTTGTAAGATTTAGTCACTGAATTCAGTACGGGTGTTTTGAATACACGATTGAAACTCACAATATTGTGAAAAGTTAGCTATCACAGTAAGAAGTTTAACAAAGGTTGTATCATAGATATCATGAGTTACTAAAACTGTAAAATCGTGATGGCCCGACCATAACAGTGGCCCGACGATAACGACAATACCCTACATAATTCGGTAGATCCATGCATCTTGTTAGAAGATAGTACACCTTTAGTTTAATTTTTGTTCGCTGAAGCTACGGAGTTAATTTACGGTATAACCAACTATTAAGAATGCGGTGTTCAAAAGACCGTTATTAAAAAATAAAATAAACCATTCAAACGGCAAATACTAGTTAGTTTGTAATGCCATCCTACATCTCTGATCCAATTTAAAAAAAAATCGTTGGTCGAATTTTTAGCTACGCCCTTTTGAAGTTTAAAGAACATTTCAAGAGTTTTGCGCTGTATTGCGACTAACCAGAACTGTTCCGGGTTAAGTTATCAAGTTACCTGCTGGGGGAAATAGCCAGTATCGTACTTGAACAAAAACTTATGCGTTCGTTATATCTGGACAAATTCCGGGGACTCCCGGAACTGACAAGTCACCAGTTTCGTAGACTGCTGAATAATGCGTACGTCGGTGCCATGTGCATCTGTAGGTATATACCTAACAGTGGCTCACAGCCTCTTATACAGCAACTCCTATCCCAACCTCCTCGTGGTACCAGCTAAGATACGAGTAACTTTGGTGGAGATCGCCCCGGCCCCGGTAAAAGCCAAGGTCGCATGCTAACAGGGAAGGAGGGCTCTTTCGAGCTTCGTTGGTCCTCCGACGAAACAATGTGTTGGTGCTGCAGGCCTGAAGAACGAGGAAATTCGGACTGGACCAATCGGAAGAAACCCACGCGACGGAAAAGGACTACGAATTGGAAACTCGGAACGTTAATCTGCCAATCTTTCACCTTCAAAGGGAGCACTCGAGCGCTCTCCGACGTATTGAAGAGCCGCAAATTCAACCTTCGTAGCGCAGCACGATGTGTGCTGGAAGACCTCAACGGTACGTACGTTCAGAGATGGACATACCATCTACCAGAGCTGCGGCAACACACACGAACTGGTTACAGTTTTCATAGCGATGGGCAAAATGCGAAAACGTGTGATTGGGTGGTGGACTATTAACCCAGCTAGCATTTTCATATGTATAACCCTTTAAGCACGGAGGGTTTTAGTTACGATATTTTTCGTTTTGGGATCAACATAATTTTTTTTTGTCTCTCGAGATACCAAAACTAGTGTATTCTACACATTGCAATAAATGTTTGCTAAATTTAGCAACCTACACAATTGTGTGGGTTCGGCCTTATCTTATACCATTGCACTATGGGCAAAAACGAGCCGAAAAAACGGACGTAATTAAGATATGGCCTGCAGGCTGATAAAATGTAGGTGATCTTATGTAAAATTTTCCGGAGAATCGCATGGTGCCCACCGCTTTCCTGTTTGTCATCGGGAAGTGCCCCATTTTGCTCATTTTCCCCTATTTTTAACATTTTTTACCCTTTTTGAACTATACCAAGCCAAGCTTTGAAAAAACAAAACATGAAAACCTAATTATTTTGTGTAAAGAAGTCCACAGAATTGAATTGGGTTGATCCCGTTTAGTTTAGAGCGAGATCATCGCTTCGCGGCTCATAGACTTCAGCTTCTGAAGCAGCGGAACGGTCGTTACGTAGCTATGCAAATACACGCAACTTTTTACAAGCTAAGTTTTTACTAACCTTAATACAACAGATATACCGGAACGTCCAGAAAAACATTCAAATGTTGATCCAAGAATTTGTGTTAGAAATGCCCGTCGTTGAATACATCATTTGCCACACTTCTTTATTATTTTACAATTTATACCAGTTTTAGGTTCCGGTAGTACTCTAAACGGAAGTTCCGTAGTGTGGAGCATGAACGAGTGCTCTACAGTATAATGTATTCATTGTTACTGGCCCAAAATGAGATGGCAGCAGCAGATTTCGTCCTATTTCATCTGTTACTTATGACGTGATAAAATAATCCCACTGCGATCTGAAATATCTCCGGGAAAATGGATCCAAAATTTGCTAATATATTTTTTCATTGAAGGTCATTCTAAGGTGGTTTTTTGAAGACAAGTTGCATAAAAATCGACCAAAAAATAGTAAAGATAGAGCCAAAAGTGTAACGGCAAGTACACTAATTTTTGAAGTCCCGGCGGGAACGTAAAGGTTAAAGTAGGTATACAATAAGGCCGAACCCACACAATTGTGTAGATATGAAAAACAATGTGCATAAGTAAGTTATAAAAGTTATTTCCCGTAAATTTTTAATTGCATCAATTAGAAATACTTATTACCAATAATTTTTTATCTAAGCAATTTCGAAATACGCATCCAATAAGAAAATACGACAGATAAAACTTTTTGCTGTTTTCACAAGATTTTGAAGACAAGACAATAACTAATCCAAGCACAAAAGAAATTTCTTTTCAGCTATTTTCTATTTTTTCTACGAGTAACGATGTTTATACAAGAAATTGGTGCCATATATGTAAAAGTACGACGTTTAGAAAGGAAAGGAAATTTTTTTAAAAGTAGTCATGTCCTACACACCTACACAATTGTGTGGGCTCGGGCTTAAAGGGATAAAAAAGGAAAAAATTAGCATTACGTACAGATATACATGCTAATAAATCGTATTTGATGCGCAGAATTGGCATTTCCGTACTATTTTGGAGGCGATATACGTGATTACGAATAATTTTGAGCGTTACGACTATATAAGTATTTATATACGATAATATCCGATTAAGCGCGAGTCGCTCCGTACTATTATACGAATTTATGCTGAAAATCGTATGTATGTCAGTTATTACCATTCTATACGATAGAAAAGAAACTTGGTCCCACTTTATTCAGCTTCAGTTACGATTTCGAGTTTGTTCAATGTATCAATGTACGATAATTTTCGTACATTGATATACGAGTTGGTGCTACCTGGGAATCCTCGCATATGCAGGATGAGAATTAACTGCCGGTTCGTCAATATAAGCATCATCAACGTGCACAGTCCTCACCTCATAAGTACCGATGACGACAAGGATGAATTCTACGCGCAGTTGGAAAGTAAATACGACCGCTGCCCAAAACATGATATTAAGATCGCAATCGGGGATTTCAATGGTCGTATCGACCAGGAGGAGGAACACAAACCGGTGATTGGAGGCTTCAGGGCACACCCGCTGACCAACGAAATGGGCCTAAAACTTATCGACTTTGCTGCCTCCAAGAACATGTCCATACGTAGCACCTTCTTCTAGCGTAGACTTCTATACAAGTACACATGGAGGTCACCAAATCAGACGGAATCACAGATCATCCACGACCATCAGTTTGACGTCAGATCCTATCGAAGCGTTAATGTTGACTCGGAGTACTATCTAGAGATGCGTCCAAAACTCTCCGTTATGAACAACATTCGGTAGCGACGCCAGCCTCGGTTGAATCTCGCGCGGCTGAAGCAAGCAGCCAAACGTCGCCGCAAACTACGCGCATTTACTCGAAGCTGCGCTGTAGGAAGAGGACGAGCTTAACGAATCTCCCCTCGAGTGCTGTAGGAACACCAATAAAACACCCGTTAACAGTGTAGCGGAGAGCTCCATCGGACATGTGGCCCGGAATCAGCAGAACGATTGGTTTGACGATGAATGTAGGAGGCGACAAGTTGGACCGTTCTCAATGCCGCCTATAAAGTGCTGTCCCAAATCATTTTCCGCCGACTATCACCAATTGCGAACAGATTTGTGGCAACTTATCAAGCCGGCTTCGTCGAAGGTCGGTCTTCAACGGATCAAATATTTACACTGCGGCAAATCCTCCAAAAGGGCCGTAAATACAGAGTTCCCACGCATCATTTGTTCGTTGACTTCAAAGCCGCATATGATACCACCGACCGTAAAGAGCTATGGAAAATCATAGACGAGAACAGCTTCCCCAGGAAGCTCATCAAACTGATTAAATCTACAATGGATAGTACACGGTGCTGTGTTCGGATTTCGGGTGGATTGTCAAGTTCATTCGAATCACACAGAGGGCTCCGTCAAGGTGATGGTCTTTCATGCCTGCTGTTCAACATAGCGCTACAAGGTGTTATGAACCGAGCGGATATCAACACGCGGGGCACGATCTTCAACAAATCTAGTCAATTCGTCTGCTTTGCAGCTGGCATGGATATTATCGGCAGAACATCTGTGGCGGTGGCTGAACAATACACCAGACTAAAGCGCGAAGCAGAAAAGATTGGGTTAAAGGTAAATACGTCTAAAACAAAGTACATGCTGGCCAGCGGAACCGAGGCCGAACGACACCGCTTGGGCAGTAGTATATTGATCGACTGCGATGACTTTAAGGTAGTCGACGAATTTGTCTACCTTGGCTCACTGGTAACGGCGGACAATGATACCAGTCGTGAGATTCCGAGGCGTATTATTAGCGGAAGTCATGCTGCGGACTAAATCCCCGTACAAAGTGCACCTTGTACAAGACGCTTATTAGACCGGTTTTTTTCTATGGGAATGAAACATGGACAATACTTGAGGAGGACCTGCTAGTGCTCAGTGTTTTCGAACGACGAGTGCTAAGAACGATCTTCATCGGCGTGCAGGAGTACAGAGTATGGAGGCGGAGGATGAACCATGAACTCGCACAGCTCTATAGCGAACCCAGTATGCAGAAAGTGGCTAAAGCTGGACGGATACGATGGGCATGGCATGTTGCAAGAATGCCGGACAACTACCCTGCAAAGATGGTGTTCGCCTCAAATCCGGTAGGAACAAGACGACCAGGAGCGCAGCGAGCAAGATGGTTAGACCAGGTGGAGCGAGATCTGGCAGAGAGTCTCGGTGTCCGAGGAATCGGAGAGCGGTAGCCTTCAACCGAGTTACATGGAGAAACTTTGTTCAACAAGCTGTGTCTTACGGCAAGCCACCTAAGTAAGTAAGTATGAATCTGGAGCCTTCTAGCGACATTACTAAAGGAACAGTTCGAAATTGGAACTCGAAAATCTAGGCAGGAGTACAGGTGTACCCGGTTGATCTAAAAGGGAACATGGTCGTGGATTTTTTTGGAAAAATCGATATTTTTTTATTTTAGGTCTTTACTTTTATTTGTTTCGATATTAAATTTGTTCCGCGAGGCAGAGGAGTACTTGGTTTATAATTTACCCACTTTTACCCACTTCCCGTGGTCGAATCTTTACAACCAGTATCAAAATAAAATCGATTTTTGAACAGAATGTCGATTTTTCTGAGGTTGACTTAATTATTTGAATAAGTAAGTTGAGTTTCCCTGGCACTCACTACACAACTGAATGCAAAAATCAACCTAGTATTTGGAATTGGTGATATTACATTGATAGCATTGATTGATGCAACCCTAGAAAACTATAAAATCTGCAATCGGATCACTCACAATTCGCTTCAGTTATAAAGGCATTAAAAAACAGTACACTTCGTACTTATTTATACAACCGGAAAATAGTTCACTACTTACATTCAAATCCGGGCTCAGTCCACCGTGGCAGCAGAAAATTTTCTCATCGATAATGGCCGCAATCGGTAAGCAGTTGAAGCAATCGGTGAAGGTTTTCCACAGCTTGACATTGTACCTTCGCTTGCACTCGTCATAGAATCCTGAAAGCAGCGAACAGAAAGGAGCGTTTCATATAAAAGGAAGAAGAAAAAAAAACCTCCCAATTGCCGGTGGGTCGGTACAGTGTGTAGTTTCTCGCTCATTTACCGTATATCCTATTAATACTGGCACACTCGTGATTGCCCCGGAGTAGAAAGAAATTCTCTGGATATTTGATTTTGTACGCCAGCAGCAAGCAGATCGTCTCCAGGGACTGTTTGCCTCGGTCCACGTAGTCCCCCAGGAACAGATAGTTGGCCTCCGGCGGAAAGCCACCGTACTCGAACAGCCGCAGCAGGTCTGTGTACTGACCGTGGATGTCGCCTGCGCCGATGTGTATGGGAATAGAAGAAAACAACACATTAAATTCATGGACTCACGTCTAGTTCTAGTAGTATGTAGCTGCAAACTACGACAAGCTGCAAAAATAAAAGGGATCCTCTCCCGGAAGCTGTCCGCATTGTTTCAGTTCCGAGCGGCATGAAATCGTGCTTCTGGTTTAGTGAATTCATGTGTGTAAAAGCGTGCTGAGCTTTCTGGTCGCTTTTGTGCTACGCCACAATAAAGCTCTTTGTATTGAATGTATTTTTATATTTCTCTTCCACTGATCTTTAAGCAGTGTGGAAGATGTAGACGAAACGTTGAAGAGACGTTTTTGGAATTTTAGTACAATTTCTAGAATACCGATATTTCGAAAAAGCTTACCGCAAATCTTAAGTGGTGCCTCTAGTTCAAGCAGAATTGGCTGCTGTAGGAAGATTTCGCGTGACTTCAGACATAGTCCTCGGATTTCTTCTTCTGACATGGGAACTGGTTTTCCGGGTCGACATCCTCTGACTGTAGAAAGAAGAAAGGAGAAAAAAAAGATGTTATTACTAGGTTTTAAAGTTAAGTAGAAAGATATTGGTTCTTGTATCAACAAGTTGGTCGATAACAACACACAATGCCCATTCGCGCTAACCAACCAATGGTGTTTAATTGTTATTATTATTTGATTCCGTCACTTGTCAGTCTATCCAGCCACTTCAAGTGCAGTTCAGTTGTGAAGGGTTGGTTGGTTGGTTGACTGCTGCAGCGGCATCGGGGAACGTTACAGTGTCACCACAATTTGCCGCCCATAAATCGTGTCGTTTCCCCACATACGAAACGACAGAATCATATTGCCACACTTGGCTTTCAACTACGTTTATTTCGCACTCTCATATTTCTCTATCGCACTCACTCGTTTGTTGTTATTTGGATAGACCTCTTCCCACTTAGCAGCATTCACACACGAGTGTTTTGCCTGCTCGAGTTGGCGATGGACTCAAGTGCACGGTCGTATTTTGCTAATTTGAACCTATTGCCGGCGAAGGACTGGAAAGCCAGAGCAAACCGGCAGTGATAATTATTCACTTATTCGCCGACTTAACAAGTCTTATCTGTAAAAATTACGATGTTGTCTTGAAAACTGTATAGAAATTGAATATCTTAGAATTTATGAACTAAATTCAATTATCATTCAATCCATCTGAATTAAATTCGTTTCAATGACTGATTCGTTCGGTTGGCCGAACGAGGTTAAGAACGATGTTAGGAATTTCTTGAAAATTATCACTGGAAAAGCGTTTTCCAAAATAAAACAAAAACGAACAAAACCAACCGGTTGTCTCGGTTGATTAAGGCACAGCAGCCTCGAGCAAAAAACGAACGATTGTTGTGCATAAATAAATCGAGTGAAATACTAGATTACTCACAGTCACGTTTAGTTTGTGTAGGGGGAACTTTATTGTTATGTGACCTAGGGCGATCACTGCCGGAGAACTTCATATTCCATGAAATAACCACAAAATAATTATATTATTTTATTTGTATTCACTTTGCAAGTTGCTGGTCGACTGCTATTGGTGCAGATGCAGATTGAGTTTGATTTAATGCTGCCTTTTATTATTT
The DNA here is from genome assembly GCF_943734655.1 of Sabethes cyaneus. Lineage (NCBI taxonomy): Eukaryota > Metazoa > Arthropoda > Insecta > Diptera > Culicidae > Sabethes > Sabethes cyaneus. The sequence continues at coordinate 38,040,397 of NC_071355.1, forward strand.
TGTTTTAATAGTTTTCTTTTGAAAAATCGTTACATAAAATTTTGAGCTACAACCAGCGATAGTTGAAAGTGAATTCCATGATGAATTGCATAAAAATGGCACCAAAATTTTTTAATCCTCTAACGACTTTGGAAAACAGTATGATGAAGCTACTTATTATTTTTCATTGAAAGTATACTCAAAAGAAGCTCAAGTTTTGAATTTCATGCAAAAAAATTATCTGGACGCGCACCAGGATAACTCAATTTTTTTTGTTTTTTATGTCCCACGCTCTACACTACTTTTTTATATCAGATCACAGCATATAAATTACTCACAAAAAATTTTTGAGGTACATATATCACTTTCTTCTATTAGGAGAATAAAACAAAACTAGGTATAGACTACCTAATACAACGGGCCGCAATAGTTTAGTGAGTAAAACATCCGGGTACTAACCCGGAGAGTGGGTGCGAGCTCCACCGGCCAGTGCACATCTTAATATATTTTTGATCTATATCGAAATTTTTCATCTAATCTAATCATGCTTCGCATCAGACACTACTTCCCTTTCCAAAAAAAATCCTTTTGAAAGCTTGAACTGCCCACTTATGATTCTATACACTAAACGGAGACACATTTTGACAGCTTGTTCCTTTCGATCGATAGTCAAACGCTCCATATACCTATTTATAACGCGGATTACCGTTTATTGTACTGCTTCTCGCTTTCTGCTAAGCTGCACGTTGAGGGAAATCTGAATTTTCAAGGTACGTGGGTAAACTTTGTTTGCAGGACACCATTAAAAGTACGGAGGTCTTAGGTTGCTTCCCTGTGGTACACCACGAATGATGCGAAATAATGTTGATTTCGACTTTGAATGAATTTTGAATGCAGTTGGCCTGTTTTTGAGCGATAACTGCCCATATGATAAAGGTTTAAAAAAAACTGTAGTTCAGAAGAAATGGCCGGCATTTGGCAAACGAATTTTTACAGAAGTATTAACGAGGAGAAGTAGTTCATTTGCGTCGAGTAGATAAATTAACAAGGCATAACATCGCTTAATTCTATCCTGTATCCTGGTATGTAATTTGAGACAGTTATCAGAGTTCTTCATTGGCGAGTACCAAGCTGGTTTTCGCGAAGGTCGCTCCACGATGGATCAGATGTCTATCGTACTTAACTACTGATCAAGAAGTTAACCTGATTTTTCTAAGCATAATGCCACTAGTTTGGCAAAAAGGAACGCATTACGAACTTAGATCCCCTCTAGAGGACACTATAAAATAAAAAAATTAAATTAAAATATTTCATTGCTTTTTTCTGCCATTTTCTTCATCTATCGAAAAGATTATTGTTATAAATGTTGGCGATTCGAACCCAACTATTCTCTTAGACCCTCAAAATTCGCCGATATTGCGTAACTCGCTTCAACCGATCGTTTCTTTTTTATCGCATTCACACCACTGCGCATTCAGTTTCACCCCGTCCGTTTAGTGGTGGAATACGAACGTTATGCATAATATAGTTCGCGCAGTCATACCTCTGATTGTACAGTAAAACGAAGGCGTTCTGATCTTCATTTTTTACATTTTCGTTTCGATCGAGTTTCCTTTACCGTTTAGAGCAGCTAATGACTGCAGAACAGTCAATTGATTGCGCTATCGTATGATTCAATACTGCAAAAAACAATCTCTAGATGTGCATGGAAGAAACCGGTCGGACGACACAAATGAACATTTTGCGAAGCGTCAGACCGATGCCGGGCGACAAACTTTTACTTTTAGAGAAACGAAAAAATACGTCACCTTTTGCTTCCAGTCTGTTTGTAGTTTACACTCTTCAATATGAACGCAAAGCGGAAGAATGATTGTTGGCATCTCTTGAGAGTTCACATGGATTGTATGCTGCAGTCTTCTCAAGCAGCAGGTTGACTGCATTCAAAAAACAGTCGAATGATCGTTTTTGAAGCGCACGTTGAATGCAGGAATCGTACGCAGTCACAGTCAACTTGCGAATTCTTTTCACCCTTAACCATAACCTCTGCATAAGAGTGCAATGTCGCTCAGTCTCCAGTCACAAATTGTGCCATCCTAGGCATACTATAAAACAACTAGACGCCTCTCTACTGTGTTTTATTCAAACATGGTTTCATCCTCTTAAGTTGATGATGCGTTGCGCAACGTTCCTGAAAGCAATTGGGACCTTGGCCCTTTGTTATTTTCTCTTTCCGATGCTGAAGCTGACCCTTCAAAGTCAGTGGTACTTAAAAGATGTGCTAAAGCTCTACGTAAACCGTTGCAAAAGATTCATAATATGTCATTAGAACAAAACAAGTTTCTGGAGTGTGGATATAATTCTAATTCTTCTTTCTAATCTGAAAGAACGGGGATAAACGTGACATAGCAAACTACCGTGGTTCCGGGTCGAAACTATTGAAGGTTCCTGTGAGAAAACTGCTGTTTAGTAAAGTGAAATCATACATTTTTATTGACTTTTTCTCCAAACGCTCAATTAACACGAACCTTCTGCTCTATTCATTTTGCTTTCGGCATTGTAGACACTGTTCAAGCTAATGCCATTTACACGGATATAAAAGCTGCCTTTGAGCGTATCGACAACCACATTCTACTTCGAAAACTGAATCACTTAGCAGCTCCACAAGGAAGTCAATTAGGACAGTCATTATTCTTTATATTTTTGAACGACGTTTGTTTTGCGATACCTCCTGGTGGCAAGCTGTTATATGCTGGTGATTTAAAAATATTCTTCGATCTGATGAAGACTGCAAACAACTACAAGATTTTATTAACTTGTTTACAGATTAGTGGTGCCGCTGGATCAATCTTATCCACCAACGTTTTCAAATGCCAGTCATCACAGTAATTTGTTATTTGTTATTTGTCAACGATTTTCGTGACCCATATTGCTTGTTCGGTCATCCCGAATCGAAGGTGGGCAACACAGATTCATCAGATCGATCAAAACACCGCTGCACAGCGTTCCAAAAAGGCGAAAAGCGGAACTTTTTTCCTAGTGTCTTTTGCTTTCATTTTATCATTTATGGTATTCAGTATTTTTGTTCGTATGAGTATCCCCCTTGATGTAAAACTGTCAAAAGTTAATCATTGCTTACTATAATGAAAATAAAAAAAATTACTTTTTTGTGTTAGGAAATATAGACATAGTTTCTTCGGCTAAGTTGTAAATATTGTAAAAACAAGCAACTTTGCTGAAGAAATAAAATTTGTATCTTTATCGAGTACTAAACTATGGGGCATATTCTTTGGAATTTCTTTAAAAATTACTTTTTCAGTCTTAGCTTTTGTTAGTTGCATTTGACAAGAATACAATGTTCTAGGCGATTATCGCAGCTCTCAAAACACACGTTTTTGCAGAAGACCGCAAGTCTCTGGGACTTTTACTTTCTAAGTTATCATATATTCAAGCATTAAATTTCCATAGCTTTACGAGCCCATGTGGTAAAACGGGGCAAGCGGATTTATGAAATCAGCACTTCATCTTAAAGCTTAAGTCGAGTACTATAAACTTGTGTGAGTTCTGCTTGTTCCCAAGCACCCAAATGAGAGTACGGCAAGCATACGCTTTATGTGTTTCGCGTCAGGGATGGTTCGATCACTTTGACTCAATTTTGATTCATTTGACAGTACCGTCTTAACGGGGCCACTTTGTCATATAGTTATGTATGGGACATTTATAGAACAGGTTATTATCTATAATTTTGCTGAATAAAGTTTTGCTGTAACTTTTGTAGTTACGGCGCTACAATGCTAGTATCTTGTTAGTGACTAAATGAACGTTCCTTTAGTCACTGATGAGTTACTAGCATTGTAGCGCCGTAACTACAAAAGATATAGCAAAACTATGTTCACAAAAATTGTAGATTAGAACTAGTTCTACAAATGTCCCATATATAATATTTTCATATTTGGCTCGGCTGAGACGGTACTGTCAAATGAATCAAAAATTGAGTCCAAGTGATCTAACCATCCCTGTTTCGCGTTCGCTAAAGGCACGATGCACGTCCTTTTTTTGGCATTAGTAGATAGACACATGGTTTCTTCGGCAATGTTATGGAAAATATAAAGGCAAACAACTTTGCTAAAGAAATGACATTTCTATATTTATCCAGTGCAGAACTATAAAGCATTTTCCTTGGAAATTCTTTAAAAATTAGTTTTTCATACTTAGCTTATGTTGGTTGCATTTTACAGGAATATATGATTCTAAGCGAAAATTGGAGGACTCAAAATACACGTTTTTGTAGAAGATTGCAAACCTCTAGGACCTTTCCTTACAAAGTTATCGCTTTTGGCTCATTTAGTTAAGGAAAATTAAAGCTTAAATAAGCGATAACTTTGTAAGGAAAGTGCCTAGAGATTTGCAACTTTCTGCAAAAACATGTTTTTTTAAGTCTTTTAATAATCGCCTAGAACCATGTACTTTTGTAAAATGCAACTAACATACACTAACAAGGAAACATCACTATCGGTCACAGGCTTAGAGCTTAACCATATACACCATAGTGTAGTCCTGTCGATTCAAAACATCACTGCACTGCTCGTATACGTGTAGCCTATGGAACTTTTTTGAGAAAACTTAACTTGAAATTTGTATGGGAAAATGACTCAATGGAGGCGCATGGTACATGAATATCCTACATACAGCCTCAAGTAACAGAACAAAAAGAAAATTATATTGATTGGAAAAGGATGATTTTATTATGCAATAAGCGTTTCTAAAATCACTTTTTTGTCCACCTGGAAGTGTTATTAAACTTTTCTCCTCGTTACGCTACACTTTCCATGTTATTTTATACCGCACTTTGCACTAAACGGGACTCCGTAGTTTGAAAGTGAGACTGCACAAAACTGTGACTAAATTGCGACATACTGAAGTCACTGTCGTAAGAAAGATACAGAGCAACAACAGCATTTGGTATTAGGGTAAATAATCCAGATTTGGCTGGCAGGCACAATATCAATTTAAATAATCTCGGACTCTGAAGCATTAGTTGTATTTGTAATGATTCGGAGTTTATCGCCGCAATCTAAACTAGGAAGCTCATATTTTACAACACCTTTCTATCCCGATGTTCGAGCACATCATTAAAGCAGTAATGTAGCTCACAATGACAACATCTCGAAAAGCAAAAAAATCGTGCAAGATTCTTTTTCCTCAACCACGACGAATCTTCTTTCATTTACTACCTTTTCAACTATCATCTAGGGTCTAGGCGGCGAACTGATTAAAAGAGAGTCCTGCCTCAAGGACTTGGGAGTTCTCCTTGGCTCACAGCTCACTTACAAGCAGCACATCATCTACATCGTTGCTAAAGCATCCCGCAGTCTTGGCCTAATCATGAGAACTGCGAAAAGCTTCAACGATATGCATTGCTTGAAGAATTCGTACTGCGTGCTTGTCCATTGGACGCTGGAATATAGCTCGGCGGATTGGAATCCCCATTATCTCTACGGCGTTGAACGGTTAGAGAAAATATAACGCGAATTCATTCGATTCGCTCTCCGTCGCCTGTCATGGAAGCATCCGCTCCAGTTTCCAAGATACGAAGTTTGCCTGATGCTAATTGGACTGGATACCCTAGCAACCAGGAGAAATCTGTGCCGAGCAATCCTTGTAGCTGATATCCTGATGGCGAGGGCCGATTGCCCATGGCTTTTCAACCATATTAGTCGACGAGCTTAACCACGATCTCTTCTTAGCAGAATGTCTAACTAATCTAATCCTCTAAGTACCGTTACGAAAGAAAAATTATACACCAAATGGGGTCATCGGCGGGCTCTAACGAGTTTTCAGCCAAGTGTCAGCTTGGTTCGACTTTTACCTAATTCGTAGGACTATTTGTGGGAACACCGAAAACCGTTCGTAGCAATGGGCTTATCTTGACAAATAATTAGTGAAACACAAACGAACTTTGTTTCTTGCTGTTTTATGCAACATGATACGTAACAAAGAAAAAATAAAGAAGAAAGCTTTATTCGGTTATCTAGCAGCAAACGTATTGTAAACATTATTGAAAGTTTGCCAACAGAGAAGTTTGCCCCAATTATGCCACAGTATCTACTTAAATAGAGAGAAAATTTCATCCTGCATCGTAAACGGATAACTTGTAACGCAATTAACAAATTATTAGTAAAAGACAAGTTTAATAACGCTTCCAGGTCGACAAAAAAGTGATTTTGGAAACGCTTGTTGTATAATAAAATCATCCTTTTCCAATCAATATTCTTTTCTTTTGTTCTGTTACTTGAGGGTGTAGGGTCGTTTGGAGTGATTTGGACACCTGGGGTAAAATGGACAGGCGCTTTATCTCGGAAACTAGCAGTTTCTCTGCATTCACACTATTCTCAACTTCTTCCTTATCTTCTTACATCATTATTAACGTAAAAAAATGGGCCTAACTTTGACAGGTGTTGCCAAATGTAAATGTAAACAAAACAACTGCCTAAAACGACACCAAATGTAATTTTGATGCTCTAGGTTTTAAGGTTTTTCCAGTGATTTAACAAACTTTTCAAATTATTGTGCAGTGCAGTTCTGTTTGGCTACATAAGAGAAACTGTTTGATAGAAGATTATTGCTAGATTGGATAAAAATAAATCCAATTTTTTAAACTAATATTGTTGTATGCTGTGTGGGGTGAAATGGACAGTTTTTTTGGGGTGAAATGGTCCAGTTGATTTTAACCCTTTATAAGGCCGTGGCAATTATTTTGCCACTAACGAAAAATATTTGTTTTGCGTCTATAATGACATCAATATAATTATAGAAGCAAAATAAAAAATGTTTGTTGGTGGCAATATTGTTGCCACTGCCTTATAAAGGGTTAAACCATTTCTTCGGTCTCATTAATTCTAGATACCGTAAAAGTACAAAAAAGATGTGCATGTGATGTTAAAACAAGAATCCACCGAAAAGATCATTATAGACAATCAAGAATGGGTTTTGAGTATTTGAGAGTATTTGCAATGCCGCCAATCGCCAAAGGGAACATTCGCAACAAAAGTCAGGGATTTTAATAATCGGGTTTCGATGTGTTTGAGAACTAACTGAACGAAATATTTCTCTGGTCATTTCCCTCATACTCAGATTCATATTGAAATTTGTGATTTTTGAGGCACTCGGGGATAATCCCTGAATGTCTATGGTTGTACAAAATGCAATGTCAGATTCATTTTGTTATCGTAACTATTTTATCCCAATCGATATGCCGAACTATCATTATATCTTCAGCTTTAGGTTTGACCACCCTCTATGAGCCACCAGGAACTAATGCAGGAGCACTTGCATGTGACAAACGTCGAATAAGGCTTTAAATAAGATCTAGATTCTTCGAAGTAAGGTTTTGTTTACTTGCGAAAAAACTAAAGTCATATTGGTATAACTTATGAACTGGCTCTCTTCAACTCAGATAGACGGAATTGAGTTCGAAACACTATTACTAGTTAATGTGTGTTCCTAAGCTGTCTGCTATGAGCCTCAGTATGTTATTTCGTTAAAAACAACCGTTTTTTACACATTGTCCATTTCACCCCAGTGGCTGTTCATATCACCCCAAACAATATTTTGATGGCAAAAAATCATTATTTTTATTTTAACCTATTTTAGCAAAACTAAACTAGATACAATTGTTAAACTCCGCTGGTAAACAGAAAACAAGTAAATCTCAGTATACGATTCAACTTTTTTGAGTTTTGATGCATAGATTTTGGGATAATAGGTAATTTGCTTAGGGTGTCCAAATTCCCCCAAATTACTCTATGTAGGATATTCATGTACCATGCGCCTCCATTGAGTCATTTTCCCATACAAATTTCAAGTTCAGTTTTCTCAAAAAAGTTCCATAGGCTACACGTATACGAGCAGTGCAGTGATGTTCTGGATCGACAGGACTACACTATGGTGTATATGGTTAAGCTCTAAGCCTGTGACCGATAGTGATGTTTCCTTGTAAGTCTGAAAAACTTATTTTTAAAGAATTTCCAAAGAGAATGCTCCATAACTCTGCACTCGATAGAGATAGAAATGTCATTTCTTTAGCAAAATTTTTTACCTTTATATTTTCTATAACTTTGCTGAAAAAACCATGTGTCTAACTACGAACACAAGAAAATGGACGTGTATCGAGCCTTTGGCGAACGCGAAAAGCATAAAACGTATGCTTGCCGCACTCTCATTTGGGTGGTTAAGGACAAGTGGAATCCGTACAAGTTTATAGTAGTCGACTTAAGCTTTAATATGAAACGCTGATTTCATAAATCCGCTTGCCCCATTTTACCCCATAGGCTCGTGAAGCTGTGGAAATTTACTACACTTCATACACTTCATGTAGACCATTAAAGGTCAGATGAATAGCAAAATAAAATAAATAAATATATAAATTTAAAGCTTGAATATGCGATAACTCAGCAAGTATAGGTCCAAGTGATTTGCGGTTTTCTTCAAAAACGTGTATTTTGAGAGCTTCGATAATTGCTTAGAACATTGTACTTTTGTAAAACGCAACTAAGAAAAACTAAGTATGAAAAACCAATTTTTAAAGAAGTTTTAAAGAATATGCTCTATAGTTCAGCACTCGATAAAGATAAAAAAAAATTCTTTAGCAAAGTTGCTTGTTTTTACAATATTTACAACTTTGCCGAAGATACTATGTCTAGAAAAAAACGATGACTAACTTTTGGCAGTTTTAGATTAAGGGGGATATTCATACGCACAAAAGTGCTGAAGACAATAAATGATAAAATGAAAACAAAAGACACTAGGAAAGGAGGTCAAATCTGAGGAAGACATGAAGAAAAAGTGGGTTTTCTTACGGAAGGAGCTGCAGCCAGATGTTGTACAGAACCTTAAGAGTGGAGTTAAGCATAAGGTGCGAGCATACGGTTATGGTATTGAAGTTGAATGAAATAAATATGCCAAAAGCTTACTAATGGGTTTGAAAAGGATCGGTCAATTAGGTAATTTTCTACAGCGTTTCTTCCATGGTGCAATTTGATGTGGGACACTCTTTATTTGTCTCAACTTAACGGGAAATGAGAAGTCATTAACTTTTTATCAGAAAACCCAATTTCGGAAGCAGTTTTTGAGCCCAAAACAGGGGTTCTATTTTTAAAAATATAATCACTGCATTCTTCTTGCCTATCGGGACACGGAGATATATTTTCATGTACAGAATTTTTGTTTCAAACAAAAAAAAAAGCTTTTGAAATTTACAGAATCAACCTAATCTAATCTAATCTAATGGAAAGACTAACGTTACAAAAATTTGCAGAATTACTCAGTATATTAAAACAAACATTTCATCAAATGATCATTTATCGTTAGAATCTGACGAGTTAAGAAATGTTTTTGAAGAAATTATATCTTCACCAGTGCTATGGTGAAATTGTTTACATTCATCGGAAGACACTTTTAGGAAATAACATCATAACAGCAAAAACACGAGCAACAGTCGTTAAAAGTTCTCTTTAATGTCCAACTTGCGTTGCCCCATAACAACAGACGCGTTTGCTTGCGTTCAAGACGGCAACAATTTCATTTTGCGAAAAGGCGAAAACAAACTCATCGGTTGTAGATCATTCACCGAACGCGGACTACGTCATCCAATTACAATCACTTAATTTACTTTGTTATCTTGAACCTGACATTGAAAGGAAAAGCATCAGGTGCAGCGAAAGTAAGATATTGATTGAACACGGCACGCACGCACGCACGTACGCACACATACATACACACGAATTGAATCGACAGACAGGTAGTAGGTAGTAGACAGTAGCGCGTTCGTGTTTGGATTATTGCAATTATTTTCGATGCGATAACAGCGACGCGAAATGGCGAACATGATGAATGACTGTGTTTATGATCCTGGCCGTGCAGTAATATGTCATACTAAATTGGCATTTGGTGCTAATTTGTCGCGTTGAAAAATATACATTAATCATCTAGGCGTTGTTATATAGCATGCATGTTTGAAGTAAAAATTGATTCGTGAAATTGTTTTTTTTTTAATGTGAAAAGCTTCTCGAAACCGTTCGATAGGAAATAAATGGCAGAAAACTACCATCATCAAAGTAAATCAGTCCCCTTCACAACCTTGACCTAGTCTACTACCGATATCGAGCCGATTATACACGTATATATGTACACATCACATCAGAAACTCATCAAGACACTTTATTCTGTTGGCTGTGAAATATATATCCCATATATTATCGTGAGCGGCGGTGGGAGGCTCAGGCTGTAGGATGAATGCTCCGTTGTTTGACAGTTTATTCACGATAGCAGACTTTCGTGCTGCCATCGCTCACTCAGCGTTAGCAGATGTGCGTGGCATCAAATACGTTCCACCCTGTCGCAAGCAGGCCCCCGACAAAGTTTCGCTTTCCGCCGTATGATTGCCCATTCAAGCGGTTTTTTTTTTTGCATTTTGACGGTACACCATTACTGAGGAGGCAAAATTAAGCATATTGAAAGGCAGATGCAATACCCAGCAGTCAGTCAGTTGATTTGGCTGTGTTTTTGGTTTGCTGACATTTACAATGATTTACTCACCCCGACTGATGCGACAATTTGCAAAAAATTGATTCGGTAATTTTAATAAAATCTGATGATACATCTGAAAAGGAAGAACTTTTTTTGCCACCACATTGATTGGAATTTCAACTACAACCTGCACCGGCAAACTCTAGAAATGCGAGCAAATTTTCTGATTTGCTAAGTTCAAAGCTACTGGGAAGCACAGCACAAACGGCAACACAGCAGGGTTTGAATGGCGTCGACACCTAATTGAAGGATCGCACTATGCACCTTCGAACTTCGAACAAACTCAGTCACCGGCAACACTCAAGCCGCCACCATCCACCCACCCACTTAGCGTGTGTAGCCAACCAAACCGTAAACATGAATCGAATCATAATCCAGAAGCAGCATATGCTGGTAGCGCAGTTCACATCATAGTTACTCCCCCCGGCAGGACGACAAACTACCGCGCGCCCGGTTATAAGGTGGGATGCTATAAATAAATCGTTTGGGTACATGGCGAGCAGGATGAGAAACCGGAGGGCGTAGGGTGTGTGGGTTCGGGTCGGGGTTATTGTCAACTACTGCGCGGCATTAAATATTGATAAGAAGGGGGTAGAATTGGAGTGACGGAATTACACTGCACTGCTCGGTCTGGTAGCAGACTCGGTGGGCGGTATCTCGGAGCGATTGGTGCATTATTTGATGGACTCCTTCACTCTCCGGTGGGAATATCGAGTTGAACTATCACGGGGGAGTGTAAGTTGTTGTTTTATAAAGCGCATTGGCGATTAAACCACGTGACATGGCGATGGCTTAAATTACGATAGACGTACGTATCAGCGCGGTGTCGGTTTGGGAGCTCCGTGTTGTGAATAATTTATGCCATTATCGGTCAACTGTTTTGATTGATCTGCGAGAGTGCAATTGATGCAATGTGTGTAATAATTTTTAGACGTACCTCTAACATACCTGTCTCTATTTGCGATGTAACAATTTACTGCTTCAAAGTTATGGACTGACTAAATAAATGCCACATACAGTTGATGATTTCCGTTTGTTCAGTAGGCCCCAGTCTAACTTTCAATTAGTCTCGATGAAATAGCTTACTTATTTCCACCTGTGAGCGCCGTAACTGAACACTCCCACAAAGTTGAGCTGAGTATGTAAGTTCAATACATGGCTGCCATGTTTCAATCAGCGAGAAAAAATATGTAACGCTCACTATTTGATAATTTCTGTAATTAGTACGCACTAATGGAAGTATAAAATAGATGCCAGGCACTTGCTAGACAACATTTTTTCGTTATTTCCCGCAACCTATAGAGCCTATAGAATAAATAAAAAAAAACAACACGAAGTTAAATGCAATGCTCGTTCCAATTAATGGCATTGTCAGAGCTCGGACGAGGGAGCAGTCCGGCCTGACTGCACTGATGAAGCTCTAGCCCATCGTGAACCAGTTAGTCTCAGCTCTCAGGTTGGAGTTCGCATGATGAACAATAGTTCGGTTATTTCTCGGATTTGGAGTCCCTCCTCTCGGAATTTTGCTTGAACTAATTTTGCTCACACCCGCACACAGTGTTGTCGAATCGCAAAAACGCGATCGTTAGGTTTTGCGTGAAAAATGCGTAATTTTTGAAGGGTAATGTATATATGCACACGGATAGAAATTCAATCTCCAAAATAAGCTAAATGACTCATAATTTCAGGATTTTAGCTTATGTTTTATGAAAATATACCATGAATAATATTCAAGATTTCACGACCTTCCACAACAATATAACACAAGATCATGAATTATTACCCGAATGTTTTACTAACTAAACTACTGCCGCCCGTTATATTAGGTAGTGTAATACCTAGTTCTGTTTTATTCTTCAATTCGCAATCGCACCACACATTTCTCTTGCGACGATATTATTTTAGTATGACTGCCCTTTGTTTCTACTGCCGAGAAGATAGACTGTTATCTACTCGGTCAATACGATAGAAACAGGCAGTGCGTTGCCGACAGTCGCTCCAGCAAGTCTTCGTGTGATTAAAGACCACGGGGAAAAAATATTTCACTTCAACCAGTAAATCATTCTTCGCATCAAACACTTCTGCCCTTTCCAAAAAAAAATAACTTACGTCATGACAGCGCGTATAGTCATATACAAGTAAATAAAAAAAAACAACACCATTGGTCGTAAGCGTTTTCTTATGGACGTAATCAACACGGAAGCGAAAATAAATTCACCGAAATTTTAAGAAAACATCCTACCATTTCATGAGTTGTTCTTTGAGAAAAATCGTCGAGAATCGAAAAAAAAACGTTTTGCGGATCAGCAACCAGACTGAAAGCAGGCACATCCGAATGCTTAATAGGGTACACCCTTTGCAGATAATTTTCGTATTTTGTATATACATCATTTCGAAAGAAAATACAAAAGAATATGATGATCAAAACAATTGAAGCAGATAATATTTACTGAAGTTTTTGGAGCGTCTTGGTAGAATACGAAACCTAAAATTAAATAAGAAGAAAACTTATCCAATTTAATTCTACTATGTATATTTTATTCACGACAGATACGTATTTCGCCTACGACTTGCAGGCTTCCCTTTTGTCCAATGCTGAAGGTACATGGGTCGAATCAAGCTATAATCTGAGATTATAACTGGATTCGAACCCACAATACCCGCTAGGGCATGTGGCTCGCTGGTACTTGTACCTTTGAACCATAGAGGCGCTGGACAAAAGGAGACTGCAAACCTCACTTATTAAGAAAGCGACGCGTCTGGTTGGGTTTTAGACACAAATTGTGCCTCTTCCTCCGTCTATTGTAGATAACCAGCGACCGAGAAGTTTAAATCTAACTAGTTTTTACTGGCAGGAAGACGACACTATGCAGGCCCTTACGACTTGCAAGGTACTACACGTGACGTTGTTCGTCTATCAGCGTGTTAGCCGCGATTCTCAGCGCGGGTTTTCGGGAAAAGGCCCTGTTCTTATGAAATAGACTAATCTCATGTTTTTAGTCTTGACCTTGAAATGCGGTCATAAATATATATTAATATTTTTTTTATGAAACGGCGGTTCTACAATTGACGAAGGAACGGTAGGGGAAAAGAAATGAATTTTTTTGGTGAAGGAGAGGAAAGAGCGGAAAGGTGAGGAGGGGGGGTATTGGTAGCTACGCTTAACATGTTAAAATATTAGAGAATAACTAATTTTGCATTGTGTGTCATAAATATCGCTGATATTTTCAATAATTTGTGTTGGATAGGACGGGAACAGGCAATTACGACGAAGCAGCAACATACCCTATACCACAATTGATCCAAATGATGGTCGCATCCGCATCCAATTCTTCCGACAAAAAAGTGCCCTAAAGCTGACCACTTCTCTACTTTTAGACTTTGATCGTACACCCTTACTTTTCTGTAAGACATAGTTCTACAAAAATCAAGACATTTTTTAAATTCTTTCTGACGTTTCGATTTTGTATTTAAGTCTTCTTCGTGGAATAATTTATTTTTTAAGGATTGAACATTGTCGTAATATTCCTTGAAAAAGCCTTAAATACAAAGTAGAAACGTCGGGAAGAAATTAAAAACTGTTCTGATTTTCATGGCAGAGTGTACAGCCAGATAAAAAGCAAAAAATCAAGAATAAAAAGCTACCAATCGGTAGGATATATTTTATACATAGCTTAGTCCTACATCAAAACTGATCTTGATCCTAGATTGATAGAACATTAGACAAAATTGTGTAGAAATAACAAAAGTTTAAAGGGCACTAATAGAGGTTATAGTTTGGAGCTTTTATCCACCTAATCCACAATTTCTTGTACTCAGTATGATTGTCCTCTCGAGATTATGATTGGATAAATTTTCAGACGAATCCAAAGGTTTACAACAGGATATCTTTCTGTCTTAGTGGCTCTAAGTCAACCTGGTGTTACTTTCCGAATTAGCACGACTGCCAAACAAAACACAGACAATAGTCTTCACACTGAGGGTCGACAACTTCCTTTTCACCCCCTCGATAATAATAAGGATAGACATAAAAAATTAACAGAGTAGTAACATTGCTTCCCTGTCAGTAAATGCCTAAAGAAACTAAGAGACCAAATGAGACTAATTCGTCACAAATTTTTCAAAAGCGTTTAACTGTAAAAATGTAAACAAACCAAGTGAGGGTTGCTTTTCCCTCGCTAAACCAGCTGAGAAAAGCTCTCACTCGGTTTGTTTACATTTTGCAGTTACGTCCTTTTGGAAAGCTGGTACCGAATTCAAGTATTTCTAAAAGAAAATGTTTATGTTGAAATATTTCGTAAACAAAACAAGGGGGTGGTCGCCAGTTTGATCCTTAGGCAGGTGACGTTAGCAGTAGTTTATTCACGGCCTTTTCCACCATTCCCCGTACTAAAATCTTTATTATCAACGATGAAGCATCTTACGAGAGGTAGTTAGTTGAGTGGTACTGGCTTAAGGAACATAATGAGGTCTTTCGTCGTCCAATGGCAGTTAAACTGTTTCTATATCCTAACTATAGGAACGGTAGAGGTTCTAATAGACACAGGGTATGGTAGAAGGAAGCAATGAAGACAAAGGTATTTTATAGTATTTCTAGAGTGGGACACGATGTGAAGGCCTAAATCGGGAAATTACGTAGGGGAACCTCCCTTGAAGACACAATTACTAGATTCGTGGTCCATTTCAAACTGTATATTCCGCGGGTTGGAATAGTGTTTAGTGGAAGCCAATTACAACCGGTTTCGAATCCTACTTTTCCTTTAGGCCACATGATTAACCGGTACGGCGTAATCCTTGTACCAGCGAGCATATATAATCTCTTTAACCTTTAAATAACATGGCGGAACGGAGTTCAATTCAGTCGCAGTGCTTAGTTCGGTCATTGCCCCTCCCAAACACTATGGAGACTGGACAGACTTTCGACCCTAGACCCCACCATGATTCCAAGATTAGATTACATAAATAACCTGGCGGAGCGGAGATTTTTTATACCTAAATTGTGCGTCATCTCCAGCTACTGTAGTCAACCACCGAATGAGAAGTTTAATCTGCTTAGTTTGCTAACCGGGACGACGCAAATTAATGCCTGACTTCAAAAAGCATGAAGTTCAAGGCAAAAAACACAAGGTTGAGTTTGAACGAGATTGGTATTGCAAAGTAGTAAGCATAAGAGAAATAGTACGAAAACAGTGACACACAAGTACGAATAACAAGCACCTCACTTACCCAACAGCGATAGCGTAAAAGTAAAAAAACGAAGTGCGGAATACAGTAAAAGACCTCGAGTACCACACTAAATCAAAATACTGAATGTAGTGATAATGCCTTTCTACATTAGATTGTTTTTCGTTGTACAGGGTGAGTACCCGAGCAGGAGCCAATACCTCACCCATACCTAATGAATTTCAAATTCAGCTATCATATATAAATTTGATCTTCATTAGTTATCGCATTTTTATAAGAAAAACATATCGATGAAATATGATACCTCAATATGCTATTAATAATATTATTATTATTAATTTCTGTACTACAGTTGGATTTCGAATTTGGCATGGTTCAATTTTGGCATGCCTCGATTTTGGCAACAAAAGTATTCGTTTTTGGCAACACAAGATATTTCACTTCTAAAAATATGCTTGAAAATCAATCAGTTTCTGCATACATGCTTTAAATGACGAAAAAATGATGCCCTCAGTATGTTCATGAAAAAAAGTTTTGTGGTTTCGAACAATAATATTTATTTGCCGTAGGACTACGTCTTACCGCAGGGTGTCAAAGACTTATTTGCACCGGACGGATAGCTCTTGGCGGACTTTTTAAACATAAAATGGTTGCAATCGTTGATTATTGAGATTTAGTCAATTTCTAAAGCATTACATTAAAATTTTTCATATCGGAAAAAGGTCTCGATTTTGGCAACATAGACAACACGCATTTGTTGCCAAATTCGAAATCCTACTGTATACCAAATGAATTGCTGAGTCAGCTATGAAGCTACAAAGAATGACTTGTAAATGCTTAATTGAGGTATAATACTTGATGTCCTGTGTAACGAAAACATTTGATATTATTTAGATATTGTAATAACAAAACCAGTTATTATTTAAGTGTTTGTAGAACATTTTTAGCTATAAAAAATATCCGGAGTTTTTTAAAAATCACAGATGTGCCTGCGTATTTGTCGTTTAGAATGAATTCAAATGTCCACACAGCTTGCAAATGTGTTTTGCATTTTCATTCGTATAAGAGGCATAGTAATCATGGGCGTAAAGAAGGAACTTGTGATAAGTCTGTTTTTGAAAATTTTCGATATTTTAAAGACGCTGAAGCCACTCGAAATAACCGAAAGGTTCATCTTTCGTACCATCAAGCGTTATCAAGGAAACCGGTTCTTGGAAAATACTACCCAGTCCTGGCCGTAAACACAGTGTGAGGACACCGGAAGCGGTAAGAGGGCGAATTCGATGGAAAACAGATCAGTCTGCACGTAAGGTGGCCAAAGAACGGGGAATTTCGCAATCAATCATGAAGAATATTTTGAAAGATGATCTTCGATTGATTCCATACAGCAAACAACAGATACACGATACAGCAGAAGAAGAAGCTATTTAGCAGAGGAAAAGAAGAACCTGAAGCAGTTATTTGAGAAATTCATTTTTTGGACGTGAAAATGTTCCTACTACAGGATTATCACAACCAACAAAATGATCGGATATATGCAGCACATCTTTCTGATATTCCTTGGGACAAACTGGCTGTTCAAAAATTCCAGAATGTTTCCAGGGTGATGGTATGGAGATGTTTCCCCAAAAATTTTAAGCTTCCATCGCCGTTCAGTGAACCTGGTGTTAAAATCAATACTAAATGTTACATCGATTATGTTATGAAGAAACATTTGCTTTCCATCGTCAACAAATACTACAAGAATGCACCATACTGGTTCCAACGAGATCCTGCATCGTCTCACCAAGCGAAAGCTATACTAATAGCTATAGTTTGGTGCGAGAACAATTTTTCGGATTTCTGTTCTTCGAAAGAGTGGCCTACCGGCGAAAACCTGATTGGAATATTTTCGACTTCGATGCATGGGATTACATGCTAGGCAAACTAGGGAGCACAAAAGGATTGACTGTGGATACTTTCAAGCAATATTTGGACAAAATTTGGGATGAAATGCCTCAGGATACCACGGGTGTCGGCTGTAACGCTTTTTCAACAATGTTTACGACAGGTAATTAAAGCAAAGAGAGAAAGATTTGAATTAGACTTATTTAAGGAAATACACTCAAAATTAAAACGTGTATAAACGTCTTATTTACTTTTCCGACAGTTATTACCAGTCACCCTGTAAATATGTTTAAAAACGCTCTTTTCTGATGTATATTTAACAGAAGAACAGAAGTTTTGATACTAGAATGGAGACGTTCCATTTATATTTTGAACGCCTTTGAATGGTCCTCGTTTCGAGATTTATTGAGCAATGTGTCAAATTTTCACGTGCATTATTAGAAATTGCCAGCCCGTGGTTGTTAGATTTTACAAATGAAGAATAAATAATCTTTTTCATTTCACACATTTGGCTGATATCCAAACTACGCAGCATGCCTTAAATCCGAATCAGTGAAATCCTATTCCGTAAGAACGGTAATTAAATAATGCTTATTCAAATCTACGATTGTTCTTGAACTGGTTCCAACAGTTACGCCGTGGCCTTGAATTTCGAAATCAAACAACAATACCAATCCGCCCGCAATCGTCAAACTGTGTGTCACTCAAAGTGCAAGTTGTAGACAATTCGGCTACCTTTTTGTTTTCCTTTATTTTATTTTTATTGCTCAATAATACCGCTTTTGGATCGCCCGGCTAAATGCTAAATGGTACTGGAAATTATCATTCGCAAACACACACGCGCACAATGGCGACCCGGTCGTCCGTTCGAATGTTATGGCCATTTCCATCGATTCCAGTTACGTTTGAAGTCGCAGAAAAAGTCATTAAAATTTAATTGATGATGTTTCTTTTAGGCAGCAGCTTACGCGCATTGCTATAAAGCGCGTTTTGGGGGCTACTTTTATGGGCATGCTCGACCTACCGCAGCGTGAAAAGGCTTTTATTCGTAATTTCGCTGCGCGAAATTTCTTATTATATCCAGTGAATATGCAATTACTTAAGCTTATACTTACATTGGGTACAAATTCTAATAACAGTACGTGTATTTCAAGTACGAAATAAAACCAAATTCATACTGTCTTGCTGTTCTCGCATAATCGTTGTATTGTTGAAACGCGAAAAAACAATGAAAAATTATTGCATCAGTTTTTTTCGACTTACTTTACTATGTTACACATTATCTTTCACTTGTGTTTTGCGAAAAAAAAATATTATAGACATGCGAGCTCTGCTAGAGCATTACACGAAGGGGCACAGCTCATCCCGTGTAAAGCTCTCGCACACGTCGTCGGTTTCATGTGGCTTTGCTATGAAACGACCGCACTGGGAGTTCTTCATAGCCTCCGAAATTATGAGCGCTGTTGTTCTGTGAAGCGCCTGTCACAGTGGATACACTGGAGAAAAGACATTTTCGCCGAACCCTGAAACCAACAACAACAACGGTGGCATTCCAGCTCTCGGGATTTTGTTCCGTCTAACGCAACAGCCGTCGTCGTCGGTCCTCCTCGTGTAAGCGACTATGATGTAATATTTTCCAATTTGTTAACAATGTTGCCGGTAAGTCGATAATTTGATTTACGGCTTGACTCTTCGCCCCCTCCCAGGAGAGCAACCGGGCTGCGAGAGTAGCGGCAGGTCGGGAGGGACTGGGGATCGATTGAAAAGTTCAGCCTTTCGCCCGACAGGTTTGTGTGAAAAACTGTAACTACGTACGTAACTTTCAACTTGGTTCGTTTCCGATTCCGTAGGGAAATGAAGGGACAGGGGGTAGGCAATCAACTTCCTTCAAAAAGTTTATGGTTTTACCAACTATCAAGATGTGCTAAATAAGGAAACAACCGTCTGGAGCGGTAAATTTTAGGAAAAAAAACGAAAAGTTTCTTTTCTTTTCAAATTGTGCAAAGCTTGATGTGCAAATATACATTTCCAGTGGGCAAGAAAAAATGTGCAGACTGCGAAAACCGCCCAAGCCCATTATGGATTTTATTTTGCATTTATTGCGATTCTTAGAACCAAAATTGGGTGTCAAAATTACAATAAGAGTGCAATAAAACTTAAATTGTTACTTTGTTGAGTATAGGATGAAGGTGGTCAAACAATTTTTCCTAACAAAAAATTAAAATTCAAAAGAATAAGTCGATGATTTCTTAATACGATAAAGAAGTAAGCTGCGCATATTGAAATGATACAGCACATCGAAATTTATAACAGGATCAGAATGGTTTGACCACAGAGTAGTAGCTGTTCGGTGTTTCAAATTTAAGTACACCATTCAACGATAAGTTCCTTTTAACTAGCGTTTTATTATGTCGTAAACAAACGATTTATCCTTGAATTAGAAAAACAAATAATATTCTCACTATAACTATTAGATCAACCAAAGCAGTTCCGTTTAATTTCGTCCATTTAATTAACCTATAAACGCCACAACCTTGGTTTAATGAAATTGCAAATTATAATTCGTACAATGGCTAACGTCATATTAGTTATGGTAGTCATTCAAATTTATTTGATCGCGTTTTTGGCAGCATGCGCTAAGTTATGCGGAATTAGTTTCTGACCGCCGGCACGGTAATCAAAAGCTGAACATCTATGCTGTGAGCACGAACCGTTCATAACAGTCCACTAATCTTGGTAGTATTTATTCAATGCACCCACCGGAAGAAACCCTAGGAAGAATTATTGCGTGAGAGGGGTTTTGCAACGCCTGTGCTTCACAATGTTGCGAATATTGCGTTTCTTCACCTGAAAATATAAAACAAAGCGCAAATAACCACCATCGAATCGTGTAAGCGATTTTCCAATTTGTTAACAATGTTTCCGATGAGTCGATAATTTGATTTACGGCTGAACGTTTCTACTCGGCAGCAACCGGAGTTCAGCCACTAATGGAAGGATTTAATTCGATTCCGTTGGGGTTCGGCGGGGATTGGCGCCTTTCCTGGAAGTCTGATTGAAAAATAACAAAAGCAACGTGGCTAGCTTTCCCGAATAGTTTCCGAGTTTGCTTGGAATACAAAGAAAGCGATAAATTTAATAATACGTGCGCTGGGTATTAATGTGAGGATTCAAGGATTCAATCAACTACATAATTTGTTAAAAGCAAAACTTAATCCGACGTCAAAACTTAATAGGTAATTCTAATATAAACTAACAATCATGTTCTTTAAGAGATGAAAATAAGTTCTACAAGATTAAGAGTCTAATAGCAAATATTCTAATAAATATATAAAGTTGATTCAAATAATTTTCTTGGAAGAAAAAATTGACAAAAAAATCTTTTTATTCCTCACAGCTAATCAAGCATTGTGAGTTTACACAAACCGAAGAAAAGTTACCCATGACTAATAGGGTTGAATAGATTTATTGGATCTATTATGACATCATCTATGTGTGTGTTTTTCTGCGCTCGATCTCGTCATAGATCAGACAAAATGCTCGCTTACTTATAATTGTCTCTGTGGTTTTTTTCGTCGTGAATTATTTATTTCAGCCCTCCCGGCTTTATATCGGAGCGGGTTTCTGGTTAGGAGGTCTGGCCTTTTGTTATTATTTGACTGCCAAGACCGACACCGATGTGTATTTTCTTGTCTACAAGGAAACGGATAATTCTGGCAAATATAAACGAGAAATATCAGTTTCCTTTCAGCTGAGAAACAACACCATGCGTCTCCATTGCATTTGATTTTAAATCTTTTTTTGCATTAGTAATTCAATTTCTTTAAATTGAATTGTACCTTTTTGAAACTTTAATATGATGTGACAAAAACCCTCGACATTTTTTTTAGAATAGGATATAAAAAGTTGAGGTCTTTTCGATCCAGATTCCATATAATGACTATTACATATATTTTTACAATTTCAATTTTTTTAGTTTAATCCAATATTTTTTTATTACAGTGGACACAGAGGGTCATTGGCAAAGCTAGTTTAGTGGCATATAAGTTATAAAATAAAAGCAGTTCTAAATGAAAAAAATAGGAAAAATAATAGTTTTTAGGACCATCTCAAAAGAAGGTGATCTAAATACGGATTTAAAAATTTCCGAAAAGGAACGAGTACACAAGTTTTGAACGGGAGCCGCCTATATCCCATAGTCATTTGACATAATGCTGTTTGACCTAACGCCATTTGACATAATCCATTTTGCACAATCATAAGGGAATGACATAACGAGTTGGCATAATTTTTCAAACATCATTTGATGTACAAATCATCATTTTCCAAGACGATTCAGGGCGAGGCAGCCGCATGCCGCGAGTATTTGCTGGTGACCCGCAGTCGAAAGAGCCGGATAGAACCCTTCTCGCCCCGCAGAAAGTACTTCTGTCCAGGTTAAATGGCTCCACTAGGTTTACCGATGAGTTATTTTACCTTAATCCTCGCAGGGATTCGTCTCTTGTAAACAACCAGCCAACTACAGTCAATTATTGGCTCTTTCTTAGCTGTACTAAACAACAAAATGGTTAAATTAATAATTATGAAAAAAGTAGTTATACCAAATGACTATTATGCCAAAAGATCATTTTGCTTAATGGAATTATGCTAACCGGGGTTATTCCAAAGAGCGTTATGCCAAATACCTTTATGCAATACAGAGTAGTCACGTTTTGAACAAAATTGCAGCATTTTGAAATATCGCTCTATCTTTATGTTGTGGAATTCTATACCTATAAAGAAGGATTTCTGTCTGTCTGTCTGTCTGTCCGTATGTTCCTTATAGAATCGAAAACTACTGAACCAATCGGCATGAAAATATTCATGTAGAGGTTTTTTGGGGCCAGGAAAGGTTTTAGTGATGGTTAGAAACCCCTCCCCCCACTAAGAGGGGGGGCTCCCATACAAATGAAACACAAATTTCTGCATAACTCGACAACTAATCAAGCAAATAGAACAAAATTTGGCATGTGGGTGTTTTCGGTGACAAGAATTTATTCTATGGTAAATTGAGACCCCTCCCCTCTTTATAAGGGGAATTATAACTCCTCTCCTCTTTAAAAGGGGGGGGCTTCCATACAAATTTCCTCATAACTCGAGAACCAATCAAGCAAATGGAACCAAATTTGGCATGTGAAGGTTTCCGAGGGCAAGCATATTTTCTATAGTAAATTAGGACCCCTCCCCACTTTAAGAGGGGGGGGCTCCTATACAAAAGAAACACAATTTTCCTCATAACTCGAGAAGTAATTAAGCAAATGGAACCAAATTTGGCATGTGGGTGTTTTTGGAGACAAAAATTTTTTCTATGATGAATTGGGACCCCTCCCCGTTTTAGGAGGGGGGGGATCCTATACACATGAAATACAAATTTCCTCATAACTCGAGAACTAATCAAGCAAATGGAACAAAATTTGGCACGTGGGTGTTTTTGGAGACAAATTTTTTTTCTATGATGAATTGGGACCCCTCCCCACTTTAGGAAGGGGGGCTTCTATACAAACGAAATGCAAATTTCCTCATAACTCGAGAATTAATCAAGCAAATGGAACCAAATTTGGCATGTGAAAGTTTTCTAGGGCATGAATATTTTCTATGGTGAATTAGAACCCCTCCCCACTTTAAGAGGGGGGGGCTCCTATACAAACGAAATACAAATTTCCTTATAACTCGAGAACTAATCAAGCAAATGGAACCAAATTTGACACGTGGGTGTTTTTGGAGACAAAAATTTTTTCTATGATGAACTGGGACCCCTACCCACTTTAGGAGGGGGGGCTCCTATACAAATCGAGAGCTAATCAAGCAAATGAAACCAAATTTGGCATGTGAAAGTTTTCTAGGGCAAAAATATTTTCTACCCACTTTAGGAGGGGGGGCTCCTATACAAATGAAATTCAAATTTCCTCATAACTCTAGAACTAATCAAGCAAATAGAACCAAATTTGGCATGTGGAGGTTTCTGGAGGCAAAAATATTTTCTATGGTGAATTAGGACCCCTCCCAACTTTAAGAGGGGGTGCTTCTACACAAATGAAATACAAATTTTCTCATAATTCGAGAACTAATCAAGCAAATGGAACCATATTTGGCATGTGGGTGTTTTTGGAGGCAACCATTTTTTCTATGATGAATTAGGACCCCTTACCTTTTTAAGAGGGGGGGGGCTCTCATACAAACGAAATATAAATTTCCTCATATCTCTAGAACTAATCCAGCAAATGGAACCCAATTTATCATGTGGGTGTTTTTGTAGGCAAGAATATTTTCTATGGATTTCCCCACTTTAAGAGGGGGGGGGGGGGCTCCTATACAAATGAAAAACAAATTTCCTCATAATTCGAGAACTAATCAAGCAAATGGAACCAAATTTGACATGTAAGTGGTTTTGGACGCAAGATTTTTTTCTATGGTGAATTGAGACCCCTCTCTTCTTTAGAAAGCGAGTTATGGCCCATCTCTTCTTTAAGAGGGTGGGCTTCCATACAAATGAAATGCAAATTTCCTCTTATCTCGAGAACTAATCAATCAAATGGAACCAAATTTGGCATGTGGGAGTTTTAGATGGCAGAAATTTTTTCTATGGTGAATTACGACCCCTTCCCCTTTTAAGAGGGGAGCTCCCATACAAATGAAATTCAAATTTCCTTATAACTTGAGAACTAATCAATCAAATGGAACCAAATTTGGTATGTGGGAGATTTTGGAGTCTTGAATTTATTTTACGATAGTTAGAGACCTCTCACCCCTGTGGTAGGGGGATATGGACTCTCATACAAATAAAACAGAAATTTTTGCGAAACTCAAAAACTAATCGAACTCGAGAAATTCGAGACTCTTCCATAAAACATTAGTCAATACAAGACCACAAAAATTATCTATAGTAACACTAGATCATTCAGGACGAGACGGTCGCGAGTGTTGCCGGTGACCCGCCGTCGGAAGCGCCGCCCACTGGGGGGCTTGCAAAACTCGAGATTGTGACAAAGATCATGCGAGATTCATGATTTATGTACAACACAGGTTAATTTGTGGCAATACGAAGTTTGTCGGGTCAGCTAGTCTTATATATAAAATGGATTTTTGTCTGTCTGTCGGCATGTTTCTTATAGAATCGAAAACTACTGAACCAATCGGCGTGAAAATTTGCATGTAGAGGTTTTTGGGGCCAGGGAAGGTTCTTATGATGGTTAGAGACCCCTTCTCCCACTAAGAGGGGGGGGGGGGGGGCTGCCATACAAATGAAACACAAATTTCTGCATAACTAATCAAGCAAATGAAACGAAATTTGGCATGTGGGTGTTTTTGGTGACAAGAATTTTTTCTATGGCAAAATAAGACCCCTTCCTTCTTTAGAGGTGGAATTATGACTACTCTCCCCTTTAAGACTGGGGACTTCCATACAAATGAAATACAAATTTCCTCATAACTCGAGAACTAATCAAGCAAATGGAACCAAATTCGGCATGTGAAGGTTTTTGGAGACAAGAATTTTTTCTATGATGAATTGGGACTCCTTACTTTTTTAGGAGGGGGGGGGGGGCTTTCATACAAATGAAATACAAATTTCCTCATAACTCCAGAACTAATCAAGCAAATGGAACCAAATTTGGCATGTGGGTGTTTTTGTAGGCAAATTTTTTTCTATGGTGAATTGAGACCCCTCCCCTCTTTAGGCGGGGAATTATGACTTCTACCACCTTCAATAGTGGGGGGGCGCTCCTATACAAATGAAATACAGATATCCTCATAAATAGAGAACTAATCAAGCAAATGGAACGAAATTTGGCATGTGGGGGGTTTTGGAGGCAGGAATATTTTTTGTGATGGTTTGAGACTTCTCATCCCTGTGGTAGGGCGATAAGGACTCTCATACGAATAAAACAGAAATTTTTGCGTAACTCAAAAACTAACCGAACACTTTCATAAAACATGATGATTCAGGGCGAGACGGACACAGGCCGGGAGTGTTGCCGGCCACTTTTATCTAGGTTTATTTAATTTCCTAGATCTACTGACCTCTATTACTTTCCCTCAGTTGGGTCACCCCTGCGAAATGATACTTTCTACGAAAAGATTTTCCGTGAAATGGTACATCCCGCGTAAGGTTTTTCGCGAAATGGTATTCTGCGAAACTCTATATTCCGCGTTATGGTCAACCGAAAATTGGTGTTCCGCAAAATGGTTTTGGCGAAATGGTTTGTGATGATGGCGAATGTTTAAATGCTATCCGCTTTATTTTATCAGACTAAGCAATAGGGGGAGTTGTTTTCTATTTTACTATGAGGAAAATTTGTACATTAAAACACCCATGAACTTGCAAAACTCGAAACTGTGATTAAGATCATCCGAGATTCAACACAGTTCAATTTGTGGCAATACGAAGTTTGTCGGGTCAGCTAGTTCTTGTATAAAAAACAATGCAAAGGTGCCTTGCTGCATTAAAAGCACAGATACAGATTCTACTTTTACATTATATCTATCTCGAAAGGCTAAGTATATTACTATCATTTTCAAGATTATAAATTTACAAACAAGATAAAAATATCTTAAAAATTTTGCAAGAAATAGAACATAATTTACTTAGATCAACGTCGCGTTTTGTCATGATCTTTAATGAGATCAGGCATATAGCAAAGTCTAGGTGTTACATTCCGTTATCGAAACTTGACCTGCTGTTTTTATGCGACAGACTTCGCAGCCAGCTGTTAGAGTACAGGAAAATTGCAGGGCCAGTTGCATATTGGGCTGTGCAATGGCAGGTGGGGCTCGCAGCCACGTTCTTTCGGTTGGTACCCGAATGCTTTGCTCACTTAACTACTGCCGCCCGTTATGTTAGGTAGTCTAATACCTAGTTCTGTTTTATTCTCCCAATTCTATCATTTCTGTATGCGCACTACACACTCCTATGCAACGATATGATTTTTATATGACTGCTCTTTTGTTCCTACCGCCGAGAAGATAGATGCTTTTATCTACTCAGACAGTGCAATAGAAACAAGTAATGCGTTGCCGAAAGTCGCCCCGGGAAGTCTCGTGATTAAGCACCACCGAGTATTTTTGACGTAGGACTACGTCTTACCGCAGAGTATCATTTTATAATTTAAGGGTAAACCGAAAGAGGCTGGATAAATGGCTACCTTTCGATGCATGTATTGTTTTGTGCCTTAAAAATGCATCTCTATTGGCAGAGCACGCTTTCGCCACGTAATCAGTGCTTCCAGTGCTGTTATAATTTCCTAAAACTTGTCATTCCAAGAAACGCTCAGCAAAACATAATTGCTAATCGAAAATAAATTTAATTGATCATATAGATCATTACGTGTTCATAAGACGTACAACATGGAATTAGTTAATAGATATTTGGTTACGTACATATTTCGTTGCACTAGCGATTTCCGAAAAAACAGCACCACGGTCTCAAAACTTCGCCACATCAATGAGATTTTGAGCTTTCAGCTTTCGCCGAAAAGCTGACTAGGAATCAAACAAACAACTGGCCTTCAATACAAACGGATTAATTAACCATCCTATTGATCCTATGCATTATTCAGTTGCTGCTACAAATCTTAAATGAACCGGAATGTCGTGATAAAGAAAACAAACCATATTTCGGGATGTTCGTAGTCGGTTCGGTTGGCTGCGGATCAGCTGTGTTTATGTTCGCAAGCTCTACTATTTGATATATATTATCAATACTAATGCAACATTCAAATAAACGTTTAGGTTTTTAACGAACACTTGAGATGTACAGTAGAGTGTTTGTCGCTCTAACACAATAACGTTAGCCACTTTCGGTTTCTCCTTAAATTCCTGTTAGGCCATTGCAAATAACTTCAAAAGTTTTTGTCACCCCCACCCCCTTGGAAATTGGCTTGAAAAATCTTTAAGTAAAAATGCATCAAATCAATTTTTTTTTGCTCGGTTAAAAAAATCTCTTTGTTTTTTCCACTCTTCAGTGGCCCAACACCGGAAGGACAAAAACTTTATAAAATATTTGTAATGGCCTTAATACCGTCACGAAAATATAAACGATTTTGTACGCTAATAGCTCTTCCAATTATGAATAGATTTTCATGGTTTAGATACCGATCGACTCATAATAGATGTAGCAATGATGTGAATTCTATTACAATTTTCTTTTGCAATCACGGATGAGTGAAAATTAACGAAAAGTTTAGCGGTCAAATATCTCCATACATTTTCTTCGTGATCGGAACTGTACTTGGGAAGTACGCCAGAAAAGAAATAAAGTCCCCTCGCCCTAACAAAATTTCTTAGGACCACTATAAACCTAGACGAATTTGATGTCTCATGTCTCATCCCAACAAGACTCCTTAGAAGCGCGATAAACCTAGTCCAATTAGATATCCTGAAAGTGAACAATTATAACAAAGTGAGTGAAGTGAGGAAGAATTAACGACTGTCTGATTCGAAAGTAAGTTTTGGGCGTTTAATTTGTTGCTTTACAATTAGTTGCATGCAATTATTTACATACTTTCGATTGTATTGCTGTCAAGTGTGAAATAACTGATAAACAGAATGTCAAAAAGAATTATTAATGTGCAGAGGATGCTAGCTGATTGATGACATTTTAACTGTCATAATTTTAACTCGTTGTTCGTATGTTAGTTGAAAGGCAATTATATTTCAAATCAACCTGCCACAATAAATGGTGCTATATATAACTATTTGCAAAGAAATTCACGGATGTGAACCAGTGGTAAATGATAAACCAGATTATTTATTTATTTTTCCGATCAACCGTAAGTTTTGCGTCCAAAAACAAATATTTTATGTCTTGAGCAAGATCCTTAAACCAGTTAACATTCGTTTCAAGTCAGTTACCACAAGATGAGCAGTGCTACAGCAGTGCAAATTTTTTAAAATACGAAAAAATAAAATCGTCGCCAATCACCAGAAGTGGAACTATAAACTCTAAGAAACGGATAAAACTGATAAATACATAGCACGGGCATTTAGGAAAGTTAAACTTCTCTTCTAGTATCAAATGTATAGGAAAGTTTCAGACCATTTATTACAATACAGTAAATTAAGATTTTGCGTGACAACTATTTGCAGAATGTCACGCTTTACCGAATCGAACCTGCAATCGTAGTTCTACGTGAGCCCCTCGTTCGTACCCCTAGGCACAGACCTTCATACTTTTTTCCTTATTTTACTCGTATGTGGCTC
Source organism: Sabethes cyaneus (assembly GCF_943734655.1). Classification (NCBI taxonomy): domain Eukaryota; kingdom Metazoa; phylum Arthropoda; class Insecta; order Diptera; family Culicidae; genus Sabethes; species Sabethes cyaneus. Next base: position 38,069,266 of record NC_071355.1, read on the forward strand.
TCGGCGTGGTCATGATCCGCGCTCATTCGGTTGGCACCCGAATGTTTTACTCACTAAACTATTGCCGCCCATAATGTTAGGTAGTCTAATACCTAGTTTCGTTTCATTCTCCCAATTCTAGCATTTCATATATAGAAACAAATAGATAACTGAACTAACTGATAACTAAAAGAGCGATGGTCTTAAGTTATTTCTCTGTGGTACACTAAGGATGATGCAAAAATAATGTTGGACTCTACTTTGGAATTTACTGTATACGTAGGGCAGATCCAAAAATATATCTAAATATATACCTAAAAATATGTCTAGTAGGGTGCTAATGAAAATGGATTTTAACGTAACAACCAGCAAAATGTTCATTACCAAGAAAAAAACACCCTGAGCAAAATTTTAGCTCACTCGGACTTGATTTGCTAGTGTCGCAAAGCCAAAGCCAAATGACTAAAATTAAACAAAAAGTCAAGATCGGGTGTTATCTCGAATTTTTTTCCGTTTTTTCGAAATACGAGACATATGGTCCAAAGGGAACTTTCTCGAAAATGCCATTAAAACTGTCCGCCACGTTTTCCAAAACCACTTGAACATTATTTCAAATGTGTTATAAATCTTTAATACGCAACACTTTAATAAGGTGATTCAATTATTTTTCAGTAGGGTGGACCTAATAGTAATAAAAGGTCATGACTTATTGCTTATTTTATTTTAATCTATTGCAGGCATCTGATAAATGATGTTACAATAGGATGGTTCAATTATCATCACTAGGGTGGTCTCAATAATAGTAAATGAACAAGTAGTTCTATGGAAAAAATAACTCCGTTTTTGTTTATATTTCTCAACTTTTGACAGCTATGTTGCATTTCCCAGCTAGCACCAACTCGTATATCAGTGTACGAAAACTATCGTAAATATCTCCTAACAAACTCGAAATCGTAACTAAAGCTGGATAAAGTGAGATCAAGTAGATTTTCTGTCGTATATAATGATAATGACTGACATACATACGATTTTCAGCACAAAATCGTAGAGTAGTACGGAGCGACTCGCGCTTAATCGGATATTATCGTATATAAATACTTATATAGTCGTAACGCTCAAAATTATTCGTAATCACGTATATCGCCTCCAAAATAGTACGGATATGCCAATTTTGCGCATGAAATACGATTTATTTAGCATGTATATCTGTACGTAATGCTGATTTTTACTTTTTTTTATACGTATGAAAATGCTAGCTGGGTTCAATCATTAGGACTTTGGCCACTAGTACGGTGGAGGTATCAAAGCATAAAAATTTATAAGCTTATCGCTCACTCAATAGCGATTAAAGCAAAAAATGCCATCTAAAACGAAATTTTATTTCAACCATTTTTCGTCCAATTTGATAGAGAAACTGTAATGTAGGGCATGAAACGGGGAAGACAACTAGAAAGAAGCGCTCAGCATGGCTCTAGGCATCCCAAGCCCCTACTTAGCACCTCCACGTGGCCATATCTGGAAATACTCTAATTTGTGTAATTGAGTAGCCAAGCTAGGAGGTGCGTGGTGGTGTGATTTTTACATCCTGATCCTAAAACTGTAGTTTTAGACAACCATTGAACCACACGACTTTACATCAAATGTTAAATACATTGTAAAATGTTATACATTTTTGATAGTGCAATCAATTTTCAGAGAGCGAAACAAGGCGCTTTGTTCAACAATGCTTAGTCTTTACTAGTTAAGATTAAATTAGATTAGAGAAGCTACAAACTTTTTTACTAGGGAAAAAGTCTTTTCAAGCCCTGAATGTTGTCTATGGCAGTTTTTTGGTTGACCACGTAGGAATAATGTCGGATGAACGACCAGTCAAGAATCAGCAGGCAAACCAAAGCATGCCGGTGACTTCGAGACAAAACTCAAGCAGTGGATATTCGGGGCGATTACAAAATGGCATCCCATGAACGAGTGACGTGAAGGGGTGACTTCTGGATTACGGATTACGGAAGTTAGTAAGCAAGTAATGATGGACAAACGCAAGCGAAAAAAACTACCATAACAAAAAGTGAAAGTAAATAAACAAAAGATGAAATAAATTAAACTGAAAGAAAAGCTCATTTCGGTCGTGTTTCATTCCCCAAATAATGACTGACACTAAATTAAATTTTCTTTTTCGAACCAATCCCAACTTTTACTATTTCACGTCCATCACATTGGCGCGTCAACCCGGTACGAACTGTATATCAAGAACTACTCGCCTCTTTAGTTTTCAAGTACCCTCTACCGAGTCCCGGGTTGAAGCAAAACAAATCTCATAAATCCGACTCACGCGATTCAATAGCATAACAGTGTAATCCTCGCTCACATTATTACGTGGCAAGGCAAACACAACTCGACAGGTTCGTCTTCATCCTGTACGTGTACGTGTCCGTAGGAAGCAGCACGACGAAAACGGGTTACAGACGCACACGGTGTAATCGAGTCACGAACAATATTCAACTACGTTTGCCACCCACCCGTGGTCCCTACCTATCCAAACCAATTTTCCTCACAGAAAAAAGTCGGTGGAAAAGTGCTCGTGTTACCGGTGACGTAGAGGCGGCGGAACGGCTGCGTTAAATAAATTGTGAAAGGATAATTGATGCTTCCGATGAAATGAGTACGAAAGATTGTCATCGAAACTATGACAAGTTCACACTCATCAACACTGGAGATCATCAACGAAGCACGCGACAATTGTGTACCGTTAACTAGAGTTAGCTCGAGACAAACAACAGTTTGAACAAATAAATTTCTCCACAACAACTTTCCGTCTTTGCGAGCGAAATGGTGCACGACACATTTGACAGGGTCGGTCACACGCACCTTTCGACTGTTTGTATACCGATCATAGCACCCGTCTGAGTAATGCAGGAGCTAACAGAGCGTGTCCATGGCGAGTGGATGTTTTCCTTGATGGTGAGAGGGTGTGTGCTGCAGCCAGCCCGACGGCTGGAAATTTTTCGCGCAAACGAACCGGAAGAAAGCTTACCAGGCATTCAAGGTGAATGTCATCTACCGAGCCAGTGATGCCAGCCAGCTATCGCTACCGTTTCTACCCCTCAATTATTGTGAAGTGGATTAACAGGAACTGATATTGAATAAAAGTGGTGCTTTGACAAATTATTGAGTGTTCGCGTTTGGATGATGTCACTCACTAATTTGCTCGTCGAGTGCAAATCGATATAAGGAAAAGGAAAATCGCGCACCGGGAAGGTACCAGCTAAAAAGTGAAAGTACCCGGCTGGTTACATCGCTTTTGCAGGCAGACAGAATCGATAGTAGTAATGCAACTAACCCACGCGGAGATGTTATGTGATGCACTTGGAAAACTACTCCTCCGGTAAGCTGTACCTCTTGTAGTTGATCAAGTACCTCGCTATTTGATTCACATAACGCTGATTGCTGAGTGTATTTAATTGAGCTTTGATTTTAAATATCATATTAAAATTCCCTTTTAAAAACACTGGAAAATATATCCGATCACTCTGCGAGAAAAAGTACCCTATCCATCTTTCCGAACCACAAAAGCGAGTTAACGTCGACTGACAAATTTTAGCAAATTATTCAGGCAATAAATCAGTCCTAATAATGGAGACCTTATTCGCGCAGCACCAGTTTTACAGGCCCGGTCGTCCCATGCTCCACCCTTGGATAACCGACGATGATGATGAGCTCCACCACCAACGCAACGCAACGACTGTCACTTGGAAACGCTAATTAACGCAGTAAGTTAGTTTTGTGCAACACTCCCACCGAAACAAACCCGCTCCGAACCACACCGTACATCGCACAGCGGCTAGACACTGAGAGAAAGATGTGCCATCCGAAACGTAAAAATTGGGTCAATTATTTATCCTCGACTTTTGTTCGCTTCTAAAGCATCTCCTTTCTGCCTCTTTCTTTTACAGCGCGGCGCTTTGGAACGGCCGGCCTGCCTGCCTGTCTTTGCTTTTCCCGCTATGCATTGTAGGTAAATAAAGAACCTAGACGACCGACGGATCAACGATTTGGGTAAATAATCTACACCCACCGACCCACTAGGTCGATTGAGCCATTAAAGAAATGCGACTTTGTTTCAGGGGCGGGAAGCAATATCTTCTTCATTCGAGATTCTTGCGGCTGAAACTGTTAAATAAACGTAAAATGTTTGTGAATAGGTAGTAACCCGGTTCCTTTTCTGAGGTTGAAAAAGTTTGCTTGAAATGTTGAAGATTTCCACTACTTTCTATTTTATGATGTCACACACCCTTTTTATTCAACGTGATGACGATTGATGTTCATAGCTAAGACGAAACATCGAGAATTAAATGCAACGCGGACAACTCTTACGAGCGTATGGCAATTATTTAGCAAGCAACGTCACCAGTGTTTAATCGCCTGTCAAGCAACTCACTGCCTGATGTGGCTATATTATACAATTAGCACGGAACGAGTGAAAAACTCATTGGAGTAGAACACACAAATACTGCCCCTGTTAGCAGAAATAGACTATGATATATCGCCGTTATTGCGGTTGCACATGCTGTGACGATGACTAATACAAACTCTACATACGGTGATTTAATGTGTACCACCGATAATTGCTTGTTTTTTGCTACTTTTTTTATAAATTAAAGTGGTCCGAGATGACTGCCCTGGGGCACTTAAACAGAATGAAAACACAATAGAAAAAATTTGGAAATAGATCCTGGCTAATTGCATAAATTACAGTTTTTGGTTGAAGAGAATGGTTTGGACTAAGCGCTATTAATAATTTAAAAATTTTTTTTGAAGTTCCTCTTCAATAAAGATACAAAAAATATCGTCCGCCTGTCGAAAACTAACACAGTAAGACGTGTAGGGGGGTTTCCCATGTGTACCCCTTTCGTTTGCTTATTCAACCAAAAATATGAATATTTTTCTGTACAGCTTGTGACATTTTTTCAATTACTTTTACTTTACTGAAAAACTAGCCAGTCTTTTTAAATAGCCAAGGTTTCATTCACTGGAGCATTTGCAAACAAAGCTGCCACGTCGTATGACACTATCATCTCTACTGTTGCATCAAAATTTCTTAGGACCCTCAAGTTTTCAACGAAATTTCCCGTGCTCTTAGCTGATCGATTCGGAAATTACTTAAATATGGCTTGGAATAATTTCACCAGCCATTTGGTCAAATTTTCAATTGGTTGCTTCTAATACAATTTTACTCGTCGCATTGCCAGGTTTGTGAATTTTCGGTCGGAAGACCCTTTACCCTTGGAAGCAATGAAAAATTTACATTCTTTCATGACATTATCCACACGTTTCACCATACCACGGCAAAGGGGTCCAACGCTTTAACCCTTAAATGCGCAAAGTTGCTTTAAAACAACATAGTGAAAAACATCCCCAGAGTAAATTATGTTCACCTACTTTAGATAAAAAAGTTTTCTGTATAAATGAATTTTTTCAGCGTGCGCATTTAAGGGTTGAACAAGATGGATTTTTTTCAAAAATGTTTCACAGTCTGTGAAATGGAACGACTGGATGACATAAAAGTACTCCGATCCAAATCCAACCATTCCAATGCCAAATATAATCCAATTATATTCAAAATCTAACCCAACTCCCAACTCCTCTAATCCAATACCAATTCGATTCAAATTCAACCTTAACCATATCGACACTCAAACCTCGTTTTAAGTCCACTATTGTGGGGATGTAAAAAAGATCGGAAAAAAAGAGGACGTTAATCAAATTTTGGACGTAAAACGAGAGGACGTTAATTCAAATTTCAGATGTAAAACGAGAGGACGTTAATTCAAATTTTGGACGTAACACGAGAGGACGTTAATTCAAATTTGGATATAAAAAAGAGAACATTAATTCAAATTTTGGGCGTAAACCGAGAGGACGTTAATTCAAATTTGGACGTAAAACAAGAGGACGTTAATTCATATTTCGGACGTAAAACGAGAGGACGTTAATTCAAATTTTGGACTAAAACGAGAGGACGTTAATGCAAATTTTATACGTAAAACGAGAAGACGGTAATTCAAATTTCGGAAGTTAAAAAGGTGACGTAAAACGAAATCATGTAAAATGAATGGACGTAAAGAGAGATTTTAGTGTATATCCGATACCAATAATATCGAAATGCAACCCAGATCCAATTCAAATCCACTTTACTTCTAATTTATTAAATACAATATTGAAAATTTGAACAAATCCTTCCCAAATCCAATTGAGATCATATCTAAATCCAACCCAAGTCCAGTCAAAACCCCACCCAATTTCGATCCAAAACTAATACAATTTAAATCCAGTCCTATTCCAATATAAATCCAATCCCAATCGAGTCCAAAACCATTCCAAAAACAATCCAAACTCAAGCCAAATCCAATTTACGTCCGATCCAAATGATATTGAAATCTAATCAAAATCCATATCAATTTCAATCCAAATCCAATCCTCGAATCATGTAAAGATCTAATTTAGATTTAACCAAAATGCAATCCCAATCCCAAACCAATTTCAATCCAAATCTAATTTATATCCTATCCCAATAATGTCTTGAAGCAAAGCCTTGAATATAAACGCCCTTAAGACTTGACCCTTTTTTATTGACAGACGCGGTTGGTTATTAGATTACAGGACAATTACGTGGGCTGGTGTTACGATGCTACTGACTCTAGCAGCACAACCTAGCCGAGATTTGAACATACGACAACTGGCTTGTTAGATCAGCATCGCACTTCGAAGCTGACTGGGTGGAAATATCCTAATCCAATCCAAAACGAACCCAAATCATGTTCAAATTCTGAACTAAATCAAATCATAATATGTACATCCCAATTTCAATTCAAATACGATTCAAATCCAATCCAACTGATATCCAAATCCAAACCAAATCCAACCCTAAACTAATCTATGGAATATAATGCCGTAATCCGACTTCAATCCAATCCAAACTCAACCCAAGTCCACCAAAATCTAACCCAATTCCAATTCCAATCTAAATGCAATTGAAACTCAATCTAAATTCAATCCAAATCCAATCCAAATAAAGTCGAAATCCAAACTAAATCCATTCCAAACTCAATTTAAATTCATCCCAAATCTAAATTCAATAATCTAAATTTAATTCGAATCTAAGTCAGTTCATGTTTAAATCCAATCCTAATCCAAATTCAGTCTAAATGTAATCCGATCCAAATCCAACCCAATTCCACTCCAAATTCAGGCCAAATCTAATAAATCCAAATCCATTCAAAATCCGACCCATTTCGCATCCAATACCAATTCAATTCACATCCAATCTATATTGGATCCAAATAATATCGAGATCCAACCCAAATCCAATCCAAATTTAACCCAAGTCCACCAAAATCTAACCCAATTCCAATCTAAATGCAATTGAACCTCAATCTAATTTCAATCCAAATCCAATCCAAATAATGTCGAAATCCAAGCTCAATTTAAATCCAACCCAAATCTAAATTCTATTTAACCCTATTCCAATCCAAAACCAATTCAATTTCAATCGAAAAATATTCTAATTTTAATTCAAATCTTAGTCAGTTCATGTTTAAATCCAATCCCAATCCAAATTCCGTCCAAATGTTATCCGATCCAAATCCAATCCAATTCCACTCCAAATTCAGGCCAAATCTAATCCAAATCCATTCAAAATCCGACCCATTTCGCATCCAATACCAATTCAATTCAAATCCAATCTATATTCGATCCAAATAATATCGAAATCCGACCCAAATCCTACCCAAATCCGCCTCAAATCCAGTCTGTAGAATGTAATATTGAAATTTGATCCACATCCTATCCAAATCCAATTAAAATCTTATCCAGATCCAATCCAAGTCTATTCAGAATGCAACCCAGTTCCAATCCAAAACTAATTCGAATTCAATCCAAATGCAATCTTCAAATCATGTGAAACTCTAATCCAGATCCAATCAAAATGCAATCCCAATTCCGTCTAAATTCAATTCAACCCAGTTCAAATCTAACTCTAGTCTAAATCTGATTCAAATCCAACCTAGGTATTTAAATTTAATCCAACTCATATCCAAATCCAAACCAAATCCAATCTATCAAGTATAACATTTAAATCCAACCCAAATTTTATCCAAATCCAATCTAAAGCGAAAATCCAAAAATATATTCAAATCATATTAAAATCTAATCCAAGCCCAATTGAAACCCAACCAAACTCCCAATCCATAACCAATTCAATTCAAATCCAAACAAAATCGATCGATTTGGATCAGATCGAATCGATCGATCTGATCCAAATACAACTAAAATTCAACCCAAACGCCATGCAAACTCAATACACAAGCAAATCCAATCCAATACCAATTCAAATCATGTTCAAAGCAAATCCAGATTCAACCCAAACACAATCTATAGAATATAATATTACAATTTTACCCAATTTCTGTCTAAATCCAATAAAAATCACATCCAGGTCCAACCCAAGTTTAGTCAAAATGCAACCCAATACCAATCCAGTCCAAATACAATTCATTTCAATTCTAATCCAAATGCAATCCAGATCTCAACTTATATCCAAATCCAATCCGAATTCAACACATGTCCAATCTATCGAATATAATCTTGAAATCCGGATCCAAATCTCATCCAAATCCAATGTAAATTCAATTTGCATCTAAACCCAAATCAAATCTAATTCAAAACCGATCCAAATCCAATCACAATCCGACTCAAATCCAATCCAAAACCAATTTAAATTCAATCCAAAACCAATTCAAATCCAACTCAACTCATATTGAAATCCAATCCAAATTGCCATCTAAATTTAGTCCAATTGCAATCCAATGCAAATTCAATCCCATACCAATCCAGATCCAACCTATCTCCGATCCAAAAACCTTTGTTATATCCCTTTAAGCACGGAGGGGTTTAGTTATGATATTTTTGGTTTTTGGATCAACATAAATTTTTTTTACCTCTCGGGATAATAAAACCAATGTATTCTACACATTGCAATAAATATTTGCTAAATTTAGCAATCTACACAATTGTGTAGGTTCGGCCTTATCTTATACTATTGCATTAGGGGCAAAAACGAGCCGAAAAACGGACGCAATTAAGCTATGGTCTGCAGGCTGATAAAATGTAGGTGAACTTATGTAAAATTTAGGTGAAGGTGAACTTAGCTTGTAGGTGAACTTATGTAAAATTTTCCGAAAAATCGCATGGTGCCCATCGCTATCCTGTTTGTCGTCTGGAAGTGCCCCATTTTGCTCATTTTCCCTTATTTTTAACATTTTTTACCCTTTTTGGACTATACCAATTCAGGCTTTGATAAAACAAAACATTAAAACCTAATTATTTTGTGTAAAGAAGTTCACAGAATCGAATAGGGTTGCCCCCTTTTAGTTTAGAGCGGGATCATCGCTTCGAGGCTCATAGAATTCAGCTTCTGAAGCAGCGGAACGGTCGTTACGTAGCTATGGAAATACATGCAACTGTTTGCAAGTTAAGTTTTCACTAACCTTAATACAACATATATACCGGAATGCCTAGATTAGCTCAAAAAACATCCAAATGTTGATCCAAGAATTTGTCTTTGAAAATCCCGCCATTTGCTACACTTCTTTATTTTTCAATTTATAAACGACCAGTTTTAGGTTCCGGTAGTACTCTAAACGGAAGTTCCGTAGTGTGGAGCATGGACGAATGCTCTACAATATAATGCATTCATTCTTACTGACCCTAAATGAGATGGCAGCAGTAGATTTCGTTTTACTTCATCTGTTACTTATGATGTGAAAAAATAATCCCACTGCGATCTGGAATATCTCCGGGAAAATGGATCCAAAATTACCTCGATAGTACGTACACCTTTGCTTCGTTTAGCGTACGTATTACCGAAATGTACGTACTATCGAATCACAATTTTAGGCTTTGAAACATTGTTTTATTATGCTTAATATTGCATGAAATTTGCAAATTTGCATACACTATTGAATAAATATATATTTTAATGGTATTGATTTAATATAGCAGTTACTTTTTAATTTTTTTAAATCAATGATTTCGCCCTTTGTGAAACTTGGAATGAAACAAATAAAGTGTTGCTGGAAAATGTACGTACCGTCGAGGCAAAATGTACGTATTATCGAGGATACGTACTATCGAAGCAAAATGTACGTATTATGAAGGGTACGTACTATCAAGGGTACGTGCTAACGAGGTTACGTACTATCGAGGTATACCTGTGTATTTTTTTTTTATTGAAGGTCAATCTAAGGTGGTTCTCTTAAGACAAGTTGTATAAAAATCGATCAAAAATAGGAAAGATAGACCCAAAAGTGTAACGGCAAGTACACTAATTTTTGAAGTCCCGGCGGGAACGTAAAAATAAAAAAGTATGTGTACAATGAGGCCAAACTTACACAATTGTGTTGGTATGAAAAACAATGTGGATAAGTAAGTTGTAAAATTTATTTCCCGTAATTTTTTAATTACATCAATTAGAAATACTTATTACCAATCACTTTTTATCCAAGTAATTTATCAAAATATGACAGATAAAACTTTTTGCTGGTTTCACAAGATTTTGAGGACTAGACAATAATTAATCTAAGCACAAAAGAAAACTTCTTTCCAGCTATTTTCTATTTTTTCTACGAGTTACGATGTTTACACGAGGGATTGGTGCCATACATCTAAAAGTACGACGTTTAGAGAGGTAAGGATTTTTTTTTTTAAAGTAGTCATGTCCCACCTACAAAGGTAAAAATATCGAAATCCAACCTAAATCCAATACAAATCAAAATATACTTTACATCCTGTCTATCAAAAATAATATTGAATTTTGTTCCAAATATTATCGAAAGAAGGACAGAGATCGTGAGGAGCTGGAACAACTATTCCGCGCTAATCACAAGCGCAAGTTTTAGGAAAAGGTGACCCAAACTCGTAAGGGCTACACACCTAAACTAGACATGAGGGAGAGGATCTAATCACAAACGAACTTCGAAAGTTCGAAAACACACACAGATGAAACCTGCAAGTCGTAGGCGATATAAGTATCTGTCGCGAATAAATATAAATAGTAGAATTTAATTTGGATGAAGTTTTCTTCTACTTAATTTCAGGGATTCCTATGCCTAACCGATAAAGATACCACGGCATTAAAATATATACCCTGTAAGCGCAGAACAGAAGTGGAAGTAGAAATCCAAACACGTACATGCTACTTTTTACAGATACTAGCGAACCTGGCGGTAGCGAATCACTTTTTCCCACGAAAACACCCGAACGCATACGAATGCACACGAAAGCATGTGAAATCTGCTATGCGATTGGCAGCGAGCGTTCTGCTTATATTGCTGTTATTCGCTTCTATGCGAAAACCTTCCCAAAGAAAAAGAAAAACAAAAAAGTCTCTGTTACCAGTTTTGATCGCCGAATCGTTCGGACTTCCACTTCTGTTCTGTGCTGTAAGCCTACCGAAAAAGATACCACGGCATTAAAGTATATACCCTGTAGGCCTACCAATTAACGCACATCACACCGGCGCATCCTGTTGCCATTAGACTCATGATAGTTGTGATTTTGTATCGATTTTAAGCACTAGTTAAACCAACTAGTTTAGTAGTGTTAGGCTGTGTTCTCTGTACAAAACTCCAAACATTTACTGATCCAAAAACCTGTAATACGTTCCCTCTTTGAATCACTTTAACCTCGACCTAAAACAGTAACAACTTAATCTGTTCAAAAAAGGACAAAAACAAATACATATCTCGAATCCGAGAATGTCTTGAACGGCAAACCATCAAAAACATCAAAGCACTGAAAGTTGATCGAAATTTCCGGTTTATTACCACCGTCATGCAGTCAATCATTTAGCAAAAATAAAAAAAACACACCCAGTTTCGTCTAAATCTCAACAAAGAAATGTCTACTTTTTTTTCGGGAATCTGATTAGTAATCCTGCAAGGTTTTTCACTCTGCAGTCTATCGCAGAATAATCGCTCGCCCTGGTCGGATGGACCTGCTGCGGAAAATTTTCCGTTCCGTTCGGGGTAAAAGTTATTCCATCGGGGAAACTCCCACGCAGGCATGCAGGCAGGCAGAATGCCTACATTTATGGTTTCCTTCATAAGCCCTCCCGACGACGACGACGACGATAAAGCTCAGCCCAGGCCCGGCCAGCCGGCCGGTTGGTGGAGGCGTTCTGGCTCGTTCAAATTTAAATCACTCGCAATCAAACGTCCATTATGTTCGCGCGTTTTTCGAGGCCTGTGCTAATCGTAAAATCCGAAGGGGTGGTGGCGAGCGAATCCGTGAATCTGCTGCGTTCCCTGCTGCTGTTGTTGTTGTTGCTTGTGCAAAAAGCTGGGATTTATTTTTTATGAAGCCGTTAGGAAGAGGGAAAAAGAAAGGGAGAGAAAAGACTGGCAGTGGGGTACAGTTGGGTTCGCTGGGAAGCCGAACCCCAACTCCGGGTTAGTATTATGACAATGATGATCAATGTTGTTCGTTCTGCTGGATGGTGCAATGAATTTCGATAAAAATCCGAATTTGATAATGAGATTAAAGCCATATTTTAGTTATTACGTAATTACTGATAAAAAATTGTGTGAGTTTGGTGAGTCAATGAACTACAAGCCTAATCAGTAATTGAATCACGAATTAAATTTTCAGCGTCAAAATTGATAGTTTTCATTCCGTGATAAATTAAAAATCACATACAATTGGAGGAGAACCCTCTGCCTCAGACTTCGAACCACAGCATGACTAATCTTCCACGTAACCATGCTGTAAAAAACAAATTCAGCTATTTCTTGCTAAGCTTCCAGTGGTATCCGGGAGATAAGATAAGCGCGAAACGATGAAACGGCGAATCTCGAAAATTGTTTCAGTTTTAAACCCGCCAACAAGTGTTCTAAATGTCATGCACCAGATTCATTCGAATCGGATCAAATCATGTGAGTTTGAGTTTGCTAATTGGAAAACTTCTGCATAGCGAACGCATGTGGTCGCATGCTTCTGGCACATGTGCTCTTCCGGGTGCATTCCCGGAATAACTTGACAATCATTTGCAGAGCTTTTTCCTGTTCGTTCATTTTGAACCGTCGCTCTAATTTAAACAAAATGCTTCCTACATAATCACGCGATAGACAATAGCACTTTTATGCCAGCGACAAGTAAGTTTTCGAACTAAGAAAAAGCGAGATTTCATATTATTGAAAACGTAGTGTTTCTCTCTTATTCTAAATGTTAACAACAACTGAAAACAACAACTGATCAAGTAAATCCGTAATACTTAGCTGCAATAAAAAGAACACTCAAAAGAAGATGAACAGTTGTATGTTATCACTGTGTACAGCAGTCAAGGTCGAGTCGTTGAATGATTTAAATACAGTAATGTATTTAAATTTGAATTCCGCTGGACGATACTACTTTTAATTTAGGAAACTCTTCTAAAGGTTCCATAAACCTAAAACCAAGTTTTTCCGCACCAAAAAAGGCACTAGATCAGTGTACTTTGCCCGGTTCATTGAGCTCAGTGTTGGAAAAAATCACTTTATCGAAACTCAAAATGATTGATTTTGCGTCAATGCAATATCAAAACTCTTTTTTCCAGTAGGAATATGAATATCGTTGGAATAAAAATTCATTGATAAACCAAGCCGCTGAGTTTCGATGTTGCTGTATATTCGTTTCGACAGTGATGCCAGGTTTTGCTGAAGAAAAATCCATAGTTTTACTATCTGTGTTTTTATCACAGAGGAAAGGGTTATCTTATATATAAAAATGGATTTCTGTCTGTCTGTCTGTCTGTCTTTCGGGATGTTCCTTATACAATCAAAAACTACTGAACCAATCGGCGTGAAAATTTGCATGTAGAGGTTTTTGGGGCCAGGAAAGGTTTTAGTGATGGTTAGAGATCCTTCCCCCCACTAAGAGGGGGGGGGGCTCCCATACAAATGAAACACAAATTTCTGCAAAACTCGCGAACTAATCAAGCAAATATAACAAAATTTGGCATGTGGGTGTTTTTGGCGACAAGAATTTATTCTATTCTATGGAACCAAATTTGGCATGTGAAGGTTTTCGAGGGCAAGAATATTTTCTATGGTGAATTAGGACCCCTCCCCACTTTAAGAGGGGGGGCTCCTATACAAACCAAATACAAATTTCCTCATAACTCGAGAACTAATCAAGCGAATGGAACCAAATTTGGCATGTGGGTGTTTTTAGAGACAAAATTTTTTTCTATGATGAATTGGAACCCCTCCCCACTTTAGGAGGGAGGGCTCCTATTCAAATGAAATACAAATTTCCTCATACCTCGAGAACTAATCAAGCAAATGGAACAAAATTTGGCATGTGAAAGTTTTCGAGTGCAAGAATATTTTCTATGGTGAATTAGGACCCCTCCCCACGTTAAGAGCGGGGGCTTCTATACAAACGAAATACAAATTTCATCATAACTCGAGAACTAATCAAGCAAATGGATCCAAATTTGGCATGTAGGTGTTTTTGGAGGCAAGAATATTTTCTATGATGAATTAGGACCCCTCCCCACTTTAGGAGGGGGGCTCCTATACAAATGAAATACAAATTTCCTCATAACTCGAGAACTAATCAAGCAAATGGAACCCAAATTTGGCATGTGGGAGATTTTGGAGGCTTGAATGTATTTTATGATAGTTAGAGACCTCTCACCCCTGTGGTAGGGGGATATGGACTCTCATACAAATAAAACAGAAATTTTTGCGAAACTCAAAAACTAATCGAACTCGAAAAATTCGAGACTCTTCCATAAAACATTAGTCATTAACAAGACCACAAAAACTATCTATAGTAACACTAGATCATTCAGGACGAGACGCCCACGAGTTTGCCGGTGACCCGCCGTCGTAAGCGTCGCCCACTGGTGGGAGGCAACTCTCCGCAGAAATCACTACCTTCCTAGATTTTTCTGGGTCTGCCTGGGTTTCCTGGAACGAGCGACAGCGAGTAAGGAGAGGAACGCGAAATGGCACTTTCCACAAAAAAGTTTTCCGTGAAATGGTACATACCGCTTATGGTTTTCCGCAAAATGAGATTCGGCGAAATGTTGTACAATCATGGCGAATATTACTATCCGCTTTCTGGCTATGCAATGAGGGAACAGGGGAGTTGTTTTCTACTTTATTGTGCGGAAAAATTGCAAATTTGTATATTAAACTACCCATTCCAGGTAACTAATAAGCATTAACATAACCAGCAATTCAGCGTATCTGGCATTTTATACTGCACGTTGCTGTATGTTAGCTTTTTGACTGCATAGGTGTTGTGATGATGATGATGGTTTTATTAAGGACCTTTTAACTTAAAGTCATTCGGGTCCGGAATAGGTGTTGTAAATTGGCATCCAAAATTGTATTCAAATTTTTCGTGTCGGTAATTAGCTGTAAATTAGCATTGTCAGCACTATAAGAAGGTTATCAGTAAAGTAGCTGTATATTTTGCCAAAATAGCATTTAAGTAGCATTTAAGGCGACTTAAATGCTTATTGGCCTACATTTGAATAGCATTGGTGATGCTTATTGGTTACCTGGGATGCCTTCATAGTTACGTAACTGCCAAAATGAATCATCTAAGGTTGAACTCCTCAGAAACTTGCAAAACTCGAGATTGTGACAAAGATCATCCGAGATTTATGATTTATGTACAACACAGGTTAATTTGTGGCAATACGAAGTTTGTCGGGTCAGCTAGTAGATTATAAAACTTAATTAAATTTCACATCAAATTTTTGATTCATTTGATCTTTGACCGGCATTTGTTCTTCATTTAAAAGTTTGTTAACACTTTACGTGTTTCTAAATTTTCTAAAAAGTGATAAAAGTGACTTTTTTATCGTACACTCCCTCCACAATTATGGATCACCCACAATTATGGATCACTTTTGTGTTTCAAGTTAAATAACTCAGTTAAACAAACTGTTTTAAGGTATGAAGCATTTCTGCAACAAAATATACCCTATCAACTAGCTTTTAACACATAAAACATCCTGTAAATCCCGACATTGATGCTTTTTCAATGAGCGTACAAAGTTGTTATCGAGAATCTATCAAAATGTCTGTCGTTTTTTCAATCAGCATAAGCAGTACGTTCCTCATTCACAAGGTTGCTATGTGACATAACCACCAATTTTCGAGCAAAAAATGTCTCGTACATAAAGATTAAGCTAAGTTCTTTACGATTCAGCGAAATATTGGTGATTGCCAATGATTTTCCTGTAAAAATAAGTAATTTTCAAAGTGATCCATAATAGGGACCAAAACAAGGTAATTTTTCACAATTATGGATCACTTTTATTCCAATGTAATTTTTACAAATTCAAACAGTTTAGCACCTATTATAAACATTTTTTAAGCAGAATCGAAAGCTGCACAGAGCTGAGTTTTTGGAAAAAGCTGTTTCTGAATTACGCAGGACAGGAAAGCTACGTAAGGCAGTAAAACGCTATGATGGTACATATGCAATGGTTCATCGCAAAAGTTAAGCGAATGTTAGTTCTCATGCAACAATCTAAAACGTTAATTTTTTTCTTAACTTTTTAGAGAGTTTGATTTACTGGTTTTTAGAGCTATCGGTCACATACGCGCGATTTTCTTCTATGTTTATTTTTCATTTTTTTCGGTTTATTGTCGCTTTTCCACTGTTTCATACAGAGTCGCATCATAGCAGCGGTTAAATTAAACTCTTGCATCGATTAACTTTTCCAAGATCCAGTGTACCTACACCGTTAATAACAATTCGGAAAAAAGAAAACTTCATCCTATATTAGTCTTTTCGGAGCCAACGCAGCTGGTTAGCCTAAGATTCTTTTTCCAGGACAAAAAATCAGTCGTGAAATCGCGAAAAGCATTCCCAAAGGCTGATCGGTAGGTGTCTTCGAAAAAGGATGTCAGGCATCTAAAGACAGACCACAAGCCACACAAGGTCTTTCATACGATTTGAAACATGTTATTTTATGTTATTACATGATTTGAATAAAGTTCGTTGAGTTAACTCGCTGCAAAAAGTGTATTTTTATTTTGATCCATAATATGATGAAAATTGTTTCATAATTGTGACCGCTTCCAAAAGTGATCCATAATTGTGTATTCGATCAGTCATAATATAAGCTTAATTTCCGTGGAAAACTTGCACTAAATGGGTTTAATAACTGAATCAATTGAAAGATTACATATTTTTGTAAATAAAAACATTTATAAGCTGCTTTTAAACAATAGTATGCGCTACAATTGATTGTTTTAAAATCACACTTCTGCTTAAATGGTCCATAATTGTGGGGGAACTGTATAGGTATTGTAGTTGACAGTATTTGAAAGAAAGTAGTACTTTTTCAATCAAATCAATTCAGGATACATTTCAAATTTTCTCTATATTATTCAAGAACACATACTCTTGACTTTCGTCATTCACGTTTTGCCATTGTTTTTCCGTATTTCATCTTTTATTTTTCATCGATTGGTTATTTCGTATTCTATCTTTAATTTTTCATTTGTTTTGTTTTGCCAAGTGTACTTCGTCGCTTTTTCCTGTCTTCTTCTTGTCGTGTTTTTTGTTTCAATCTTATTATAGTCATTTTAACAGCTAGGGTCATTCGTGATTTCCTAATTACTACACCGTGCATTCCTCGTTTTTGTTGTTCTTTTAACGTTTGTTAGTTGTTTTTCGTTACTTTTAACATCTGGAATTCTGTCATCATATTTTTGTCTCTTTTCAACAATTTTTCTGTTGTTTTTTATTGCTTTTTGTGGCGTTTTCGGTTTGACGGCGTCGTCATTAGTGTCATTTTTGGTAGAGCCTGTTACTGTTTCAATGACTGTTAATTGTCTCTTCAAAACCGTCAGGCAAAGGCTACATCTATTTAAAATCTTTTCGTCGTTTTGTATTTCGATTTTTTGCCATTTTTGGTATCTTTTAATCGTATTTTGTCGTCTTTTCGCCTACTTGTCTTCACTTCTCCGTCAAATCTTTTCGCTAATATTTCATTGGCTATTCGTCATTTATTTACCGTCGTTTCCTCGTCTTTTCATCACCTTATCATTGTCTGTTCGCCATATTATTGTTGCTTTTTCGGAACCTTTTCGTCGTCTTTTTATCATCGCTTTGTTGCCTTTTCTCCGTATTTGTTGTCTCATTGGCATTTCTCTGTTGTATTTTTGTTGTCTTCCCATGGTCCTTTTGCCAACTTTCCACCGTATCTAGGTTTTTGATATTTTGCTGCCTTCTTTCGATTTGATTGTCATCTTTTCATCGTCTTTCGTCCTTTTTGTTGCCAAGACAACAAAACTGTAGTCTTTTTCTTGTCTATCCATTGTTATTCAACGTCTTTTTTACGATGGCCAATCTCTTCGTTGTCTTTTTTGCATTTTTTCGCCGGTTTGATAGTTTTGAAATGTCTCTTTCCCATTTTTGTTGTTTTTTGTCGCAGTTTTGGCAATCTTTTCGCCATCTTTTTATCGTATTTTTGCCATATTTTTATCACTATACCTTTGACTTTGAATCACATTTTCGTCAACATTCCGCTGTCTTTCGCCGTCTCTTCGTTGTCTTTTCTATGTATTTAGTCACCTGGTCATCGCTTTATCGGGGATATTATCAGTCATTAACTTTTCGTCGGAGAGCCCAATTTCGGAAGCAGTTTTTAGGCCCAAAAGCGGGGTTCTGTTTATAGAAATGTAACCACTGCATTCTTCTTGCCAATCTGAACACAGTGAATACATTTTCATGAACAGAACTTTTGTTTCAAACAAAAAACTGCTTTTTAACACCTTAAATGTCCAGGGTGTCGATTATTCAGTGAAAATAAAATTCCCTGACTTTTCCAGGTTTTTCCAGGTATATTTCAAAAAAATTCAGACGCAAAATATCTCGTTAATTTCCCTTTTTAAAGTGTTCATTTGGCTTAATTGGTTGTTTACTCTTAAATTATTATTTTCTAATCTAATAAGTTCGTTTTTCCTTTTCATCTTTTAATGCGAAATTTCTATGTGCAAAATTAAAACTAATTCGAACTTAATTAACGCACATCGAAATTAAAGAATTGAGCTAAATAAAAATTGCAAGATGTCTTTTCGGAAAAATGAAAGTAGTCTGCTGGTTTATCCAATTGCCAAAAGGTGGTGGGATAAGCCGTTTTGTCTATTTGATCACATGTAATGAATAGGTAAATCCGTTTCAAACATTTAACTATGCAAAACAATAAATATAGAAGTTGTTGTTGAAGAAGTTGATTAGAAGAAACTTTCTGACCCCAAGCCCGATTTGTCTGAGCAGCTATTTCGATTTGTTGGGAAAATTTACGGAAATAATTGTTCGTCAGGAATTTAAAAACTTTTGATGACAAATGACATAACGATGAATCGAGCAACGCAGCATCGTTGCATTATTTGCTTTTATTCGACCTAGGTACTTGCAGCCAACTTTTAATATTCAGGAAAATTTCGGGTTTGCGACTCTATCGACTCTCTGCTCGCAGTCTAGTTTCAAAGATATGACTGATTTGTTGTCAGAATGTTGAGGCTGAGATGGTCTTTCATTCGAATATGCTTAAAGCGTGGGTTTTCACTAGTGTTCGACATGAGAATAAAAATTAAATTCCGGGTTCTGACTCGGTCAGGTTGAATATCGTAGCTAATTTTTACAGACTGATCTTGGTACAGTTTGATTAGTCCTCGTTCCAATTACTGTCCGATCTCGGTCCGGAAGTTTGGAATTATCTAGAGGCAAAATTTGCTTGTTTTTAAATGCTGTTTTTTTCTAAATATAAATGAATGTTTGTTCTCCAAGCATCGAAGAGTGTTTTAACAATCTTGCTGAATTGGCCGCAGTGAAAACAGAAGAAGGATTCTTCCATCAAAGTATGCGGTTTGCGTGTAAACATCCACCAATCTGGTATGAACTTTTTATGTACATCTGTACAAAAAAGCAAATTTCTACACACAACTTTTGATCTAAATATTCCATTAATATCGAGGAATCCAAAAAATAATAATAATAATCAATTAGATTGTTAGCCCTTCGCTTGAAACCCAAAACCGATCAAATCGATCCAACCGTTGATTTGTACACAGCAGAATAGCAGAATTGCAAGTAAAAATAACATGTCATATTCTATTTGATTTGGGCACACGCAATGACCTTAAATAAAAAGGTGCCGGATACTTGAAGGCGATGCCATAACTTTTCGGGTATATTTTCTTCCCATGCCAAAAATCCCTGACTTCAAATGAAATTCCCTGACTGTTGCGATAGGCAACGAAAAAGAAGACGATTTTCCGATTTGATAACGTGTATTTACAGCAGCGTTAAAAAATTCCTATTGAATGAAATTATAAAATTTTGTACAATATAATTGATTGGTTTTGTTTTTTTTTTTGTTATTCATATCGTTAAGTTCTTTGTAGGTTTTTATGTATATAATAAGTATTGTTAGCCGTATACCTAAGCGAAACTTACGTTTAGTGTCTCTTCCGTACTTCGTTACGCAATCGGTGTGTCAAAACTGTTTTTCCGTGTTTTGTGCTTATTCTTAGTTATAGATTTTATCAACAATATTTTTCAATTTTTCATCAATTTGGTTCCCGAACAGCAGCTGTAGCACAATTTACATAGTGTTATTATCTAATGCGGTAGCATGATTCAGCAAAATGACAGCATATACAAACCTAAAAGCTACGCTGGTTGTCCGTACTAACTCGTTTAATAGCTTTTTTTCACCGTACTATTCTTTATAAACTTTATCACCGTAATACTAGTTCTAAGTTCTATCACTGTGATACTAGTTATAAGTTTTATACATTTATTATATATGGAAAATAGCCAAAAACTAAACTCGCTGATTCATTCGCGGGTACATTTCAATTTTCGATTTTGTTTATCTACCATCTCCACTGACGTTTCAGCTCGATCCCGACGCACACCGGCGGCACGTCATACACGTCGTGCGAACAAGAGTGGTACACTAAAGGTGCGTACTATCGCTGCAGTTGGATGTGTTGGTGCGACGCAACGGAAGGTTGCGACACTCCCCCGCAGTGCTTCGAAGTCATTAATTTGAAGTACTCACGTTTGCACCGATGTCCAACACTGCGATCTTTTCGGCTGGCTTTCCCCAGAACTCCAGATGCCGTTTGTACTAGGGCGCGACGAACCTATCCATTGTTGGACTAGGTTTCGTGATCCACACAACTTTTTGGCCAGCAGTTCCCTGGTAACGTTATGTCTATGATGACTCCTACGATAATCGGTTTGGCTCGTACTATTGTCGTACGCGATCGGGGGATTCGACTCGTCTGACGACTCAATCCAGGAATTATTCGGGATGAGCGTTTGAGAAAACTCGTCTAGCGGTAATTCCATCCTAGATCGAGAGTTAGCGAGAAGTACTTCGTCGGTGAAGGTGCGGGTGAGTTGGTGGTGCATTAGGGCTTTCTTTGTGAAGTTTGCAGCTTTAGTTGTTTTAGGACATGGTCCGAACACTGTCCATCCTAGGCGTGTTCTAGCGGCGATCGGTTCGTCTTTTCCGCCTTCCCTGCTGTCTAACACATGTCCCAAGTGGCAGTTGTCCATCCCGATGAGTATCCGTGGCTGGACGTTGCAGTAGGAATCCGCTGGTACGCCTTCCAGATGCTGATAGTTTGATGCTAGTTTCGCAGTCATCAACGTTTGCTGTGGTAGAGCAAGACTCTCCACCGTGTGCACTTTCGACATCCGATATGTTTTCGAATCTCGTACACCAGAAATCTCCAGCGATAGCATCACGGAATTCATCTCCTGTCGTTGATAATCTCCCGTCCAACCTAGACACAACGGATACGAATCGCCTTCGAGATCCAGCTCATTCATCAAACTGTGCTCCATCAACGTTACTGATGAGCCTTCGTCCAGGAGAGCGAATGTACGAACGGACTTACCTCGTCCGTGAAGGATGACTGGAACATAGCGGAAAAGAATCTTGCTATCGTAGCTGACGTGAGTATTGCACTGTTCGGTAGGTTCTTCTGGTGTGACATGGGAGTTCGATATTTGGGAATTTTCCGCTCTCTGGCATCGGGAATCATCATGAAGCAGCTCGTGGTGCATATACGAACAGCCATTTCTTCCGCAAGGTCGCTTGACTGCGCACGCTCCGAAATGCTTGTCCAGACACTTCCGGCACAACTTATTCTGCTTCAGCACTGCCCATCTTGCTCCGATATCCAGTCTTTGGAATTTCCTACACGATCCCACACTGCTACATCCTCCTTGGCAAATCACACACTGTTTTCCAGCTGGCTTCGATGTATTCCTAGAGGACTCCGTACAAGTCGTCGATGCTGTCGATGACCGGCTGGAGCTGGATTGAAGATGAACGTAAACTTCATCACCCCTTATACGTCTTTCAGGCTTGCTAACGTAGGCACAGACTGTTGACGGAATCGTTACAACGCACGCCGCCTCCACTAGTGTCTCCGACCATTTGCTGAAATTCTCCAGTGTCACCGTCTTTAACGTTTGACGATGTCTGGCCCAGTCGAGCTTCACAGTTGGTGGCAGTCTCTCGACAAGTTCTTGAAGGAGTGCCACGTTACATAGATGCTCGTTCAACCCACAAGCTATGATCGTTGCACACATGTTCTGGACTGCAACACCAAAATCGATCAGAGTTTCTAGTTTCTCCGTCTTCGGCGCTGGCATTTCCCGAATCTTGCAGACGAGCGAGTGGACGATAACCTCCGGTCGTCCATACAGCATTCGCAGTGTCTTGATGACACCTGCGAGCCCCACTGGATGCAGTAACCGACTTCGAACGGTCTCAAGAGCTCTTCCCTTCAAACTGCGCTGAAGTCGAAGCAGGTTTTCCTCATCGCTGAACCCACACATCCTTGTACTGCTCTCGTACGTCGATATAAAAAGAGGCCACTCTTCCGGATTTCCCGAAAACGTAGGCAGCTCCTTTGACACTGCATGTCGCGCGGCCAGTTGACTTTGGCTGAGTTCGTTGGGATCAGCGTCGAAGACATTTGACCGGCTTCTGTTTATTTCCATTGCCCTTATTCGCTCTTCCAGAGCCCTGGCTTGCTGACCCTGCTTCTCCGACATCTCTGCAAGCTGTCTTTCCAGCCTGGCCATTGCCGCTTGTACCTCATTCAATGACTGGTTACTTGAACTTCTTACAATCGTCGAATTGGCAATCGGTGGAGCGGTGTTAACGCTCAACTCCTCTCGTATCTCCCGCTCTCTTGCTTCCATACGACGTTCGAACTGGAACTTGAGTTTTTCAACCACGGAAAGTATCTCGCGATCCTTCTGTTCAAGCAGCATCTGATACGCCCGCTGTTGTTCTTCGAACCTTGCCTGCATCTGGTCCAGCTTCTTCTGAAAATCACTGAGTTGCTTAGCTTGCTCCTGTTCGCCTTCCGACTTAGAATCCGTTCCATCCCTTGCAGGATTTGTGACGACGACCGACGGGATTTGAGTTGACCGTTTTGCCACACACTCAGAACAACTCCAATCTTTCTCCTCGACGTCCTCATTCACATCCACGCACTCGAAATGGAACCATAATCCACATTCGTCGCAGCAAACCATCCGGCTATTGTCGGGATCCCGGCACACACCACAACTCACACTTCGCTTTGCCTTTGGTAGCATAATTAGAGCCTCCCCGATCGCGGATTTAAACGAATTTTTTAATATGTTGCGATAGGCAACGAAAAAGAAGACGATTTTCCGATTTGATAACGTGTATTTACAGCAGCGTTAAAAAATTCCTATTGAATGAAATTATAAAATTTTGTACAATATAATTGATTGGTTTTGTTTTTTTTTTTGTTATTCATATCGTTAAGTTCTTTGTAGGTTTTTATGTATATAATAAGTATTGTTAGCCGTATACCTAAGCGAAACTTACGTTTAGTGTCTCTTCCGTACTTCGTTACGCAATCGGTGTGTCAAAACTGTTTTTCCGTGTTTTGTGCTTATTCTTAGTTATAGATTTTATCAACAATATTTTTCAATTTTTCATCAATTTGGTTCCCGAACAGCAGCTGTAGCACAATTTACATAGTGTTATTATCTAATGCGGTAGCATGATTCAGCAAAATGACAGCATATACAAACCTAAAAGCTACGCTGGTTGTCCGTACTAACTCGTTTAATAGCTTTTTTTCACCGTACTATTCTTTATAAACTTTATCACCGTAATACTAGTTCTAAGTTCTATCACTGTGATACTAGTTATAAGTTTTATACATTTATTATATATGGAAAATAGCCAAAAACTAAACTCGCTGATTCATTCGCGGGTACATTTCAATTTTCGATTTTGTTTATCTACCATCTCCACTGACGTTTCAGCTCGATCCCGACGCACACCGGCGGCACGTCATACACGTCGTGCGAACAAGAGTGGTACACTAAAGGTGCGTACTATCGCTGCAGTTGGATGTGTTGGTGCGACGCAACGGAAGGTTGCGACACTGACATTCCCTGACTTTTCCAGGTTGAAACGAATTTCCCTGACATTTCCAGGTTTTCCCTGATTTTCCAGGTAATCGACACCCTGATGTCCGTAGGTCCGTAGAAAATTCCTAAATCCGTAGACCTGGCATCACTTTGCAAGGTCAGTCTTGAATTTTGAATAAAAATTTCCCGATTTTGTTAGTTTCCTCATTTTGTCGGCCCAACATTCAACCTGAGGCTAACAAAATCGGAACATTACTGTATTTTTAGGATTTGGCTGCCTCGCAAACCAAAATGGGTTCTACTTAAAAACAAATTCATCATTCGTATTCTGAATCAGCCACCGCTTGGATTAAGTGGGTATGACAGACGACGGTCGCTGTGTCGGTTACGTAAAACCCAATTCAGACCGCAGAATTATTTACCATTTCGGTATCAATCGACCGCCTGCCACCGTAAATAAACAAAAACGAAATGAAAATCAGCGATTCGCTTTTATTCGACTCTCGTGCTAGGCGTAAAAGCAGGAAGTAACTTAGCTTACTCAGTATTCCAACCGTGTATGTTTCAGCTTGAAAGACAGCATTGCTTTCAAGCAAAGAACATAATTGTTTAATAGCAAATGAAAATAGAATTCCAATTTTTTCCGAATTGTTATTGACTCCTTGATTTTTCGCGTGTGCATTAACGTTAGTTATGGCTGGGAACTCTACTCTCCCCAGCATATAATTACTTCATCTTCTATGGAAACTGTTTTGCCTATTCAAACTAGAATATCGATTTATTCACACATTCTAAAGCTAGCGGGAAAACTTCCTCCTTCTGTGTCTGTCGGTTTGCAATTAGCTTTCCATCATGATTATTGTCGGATTTAAAGCGCATTTCGTGTTCCGCGCGGAAGGCGCAGTGCAGCGGCTCGGCGGCTACTGGTGGTGTTAGGAGTTCGTTGCTGTGCAGCAAGCTTCCCAGAATTGTTCGCGTTCTACCTGGCCGGTTTAGGTAGACCGACACCGTTGAATGCATCTCATATTTACGTACTTGGAGGATGGAAGTGAGGCTGGCGGTATGTTTATTAACACATGTAACATTAGCATCACGTGCAAACGCAATAACCGCCGTAACTTTCGCGTGAACTTTCCACCTCCCACCTCAAGCCACCGACCGGTTAGACCTCTCCAGCTATTCACCAGAAATGTTTCCTTTTAAAAATTTTACTCCATGTCTGACAACCGCTGTTGCGCCATCGCTTAAAAATCGATACCGGCCTGCGGCTTGGCAGCGCTCGAGTGCTAAAATTTATTCCGACCACGTATTAACCCGGAATGAAGTGTGGAACGTCAGCTCCGGTTAAGGAAACTCTGTCGTCGCTCCGGGTAATTAAGTTTTTTTTTCAGGTCACTTTTTTAGTTATTCTGAACTATAAAGTTTAAATTTTCCAAACAAAAGAAAGTTGTGTTGAACAACAATTGGCCGCAGCTAGAATGCTTGCGGTATATTTAGAAACTTAATGGAACATTCAAACTTCATTAACTGGCTTCACGCGCCCACGCCCGTTTCTAGCCCCCGACAGGCTATGTAGGCTATGTAGACTACAACACGATGCAATTGCTGTTGCGCTGGTGGTGATTTGTATTCAACGCGTGCTGTCAATACCCCGACTAGTGCACACAATACGCTGACTAAAGTAGATTATATCAATACTCTGTCTATTGTATTTTCGTGACGATCAAGTGGGAGTGCGCGCACGTGTTGATTGACCCTTCCGGGAGGCCGGGTGTGAGGTGATGCATCGCACTCTGCCGGCCGCCGAGCGGCATCATCACCACCATCCCGTGTCGTCCGTCACCGTCGGAATCCTAGTTCAAAATAACGAACGCTGGCACTTGCATGTGGATACGTACGTACACATTTACCTTCCATACAGTTTTTAAGCCATTTGCCAGCGTCAGATAAACCTGATCCAGAAATAGTTTTTTTTTAAGAGACGTCCCAAGGCTAATTTTGCAATTTCCGTTTGGCTTTCCGACTGGCGCGATATGCGTCCACCGAATGACGTCCGATTGAGCTAAGCCCTGCACATAGAGTTTGCTACAACCACTTTTGTGCTTATAAATGTTTGTATGTGGTTTTTGTAAATTTGCCATGCATTCAGGATGATGTAATTCCACGCAGTAACAGATGAGATTATTCGACGTATGTTGTTCTCCGACTAATAAATAATCTACTTTAGTCGATGAAATGATGCAGACCAAAAAACGCACACGTGACTCTAATCACCCAGTTGCCGTGAGGTAAACGAGATTATGCTTATCTTAGATAACTCAGCTAATTAAATCACATAATAACATATATGTTAAATTGACCATTAAACTTCACAACATTCACTATTTATCTCTGAGAAAAATTCTTTTAAATGGAACAAAATTAAAGATTACTTGACCAATGATGAATCGTCGAGTCATGAAGAAGAAGCGAGGACAACAGTATCATCCACTCATGATTTATATATACAGAAGTTCCGTAGAAAAGTACTCTCGAAATTTAACTAAAACTGGTCTGTGATTTATCCAAACTTTGTGTAGTTGTCTCTTTTCCGTAGCCGTATTTTTTGACGTCGTAGGACCAAACCAAAACCAAATCAAGCAACGGCTACTATATAATTGCCACTATAATATTTTAAGATTAAATTTTTTGTAAATATCTGATGTACGGGCATGTTAATTAGTCCATTCAACGGAGGAGATCGGAGGAGATAAATTCTTTACACACATTTCACCTTTTTTCAGTATCGCTATTGATTGAGCGAACTCCAACTCTACTAGAAGCTCCAATATAAGCATGTCGGTGTTTTTCACCCTTTTGCTCCTCCATATTTTTTACAACCAATCTCGCTCTTTACAGGGTGAGTAGTAATAACTGCCAGTAAAGTAAATGGTCACAACAATGAGACGCTTGCGTCACAAAAATAAGCGTTACAGCTGGCACCTGAGGCATTTCATCCCAGAACTTCTCCGAACTTTGCTTGAAAAAATCTACAGTCAACCCTTTGGTGCTCCCTAGTTTGTCTAGCATGTAACTCCTTGCATAGAACTCGAGAGGATTCAAATCAGACGAAGAGGCAGGACACTCTTTCGAAGAAATAAAATCCGGAAAATTGTCCTCACACCAAGCCAGTGTAGCTTTCGCCTGGTGAGACGGTGCAGAATCTTGTTGGAAGCAGCATGGTGCATTATTCTAGTGTTTTCGATCCTGTAGCCCTCTTACGTCCAGACTTATCTAGAATTCGTCGAATTCACTTTCTTACTCGTTTGATGACTTCCGTTGTCTTTACAGTGCGCTTACGGCCAGGTTTGGCGAGTGTTTTCCAAGAACCAGTTTTCTTGTACCGCTTGATGTAAAATGTAAAATAAATGTCTTGTTTATTCCGAGTGGCTTCAGCTTCATTAAAATATCACACGATCGAGAAACAGACTTATCACAAGTTCCCTTTTTGCGTCCATGATTACCACGACCCTTACACGCATGAAAATTCAAAACAAACTTGCAAATTATGTTGACATTTGAATGCACTCTAAATCTAAAATATGCAGACACATGTGATATTAAAACACGTCCAAAAACTACAAGGTATACAGCCCTATGGGTTGTACGAAAGGGTGACGTAGGACTATGTCAGATCATTAGATTAAAAACTAATGTAAACTGCATTTCTGGCATATGTATGTTTATAACAATCTGTGAGTGCAATTGTTCAAGTGAATGTTTAAAAGAGAAGAGCTGCAACCATTGCGGCATAGAGATTTCTTTTAAAAATCACTTGTGTGCATCATAAAGATTGAAATAGTAATAAATGACCAGCCCACAGATTATTGTATTAAATATGATTATGTGTAGCTTGACATGTTTCGATAATCTTACTTTAACTCGCTATGGCCTTTAAAAGGGCCAAAGCACGTTAATCGCAAATATGACGACGTAGGTTAGCGGCGTCGATTCACTGTCTTTTGCTCCGAGAAGGATTTACTAGTTTACTTTCACAGCTTACCGCTTGTTACATAGCAGAAATTTCTGTTCTATTTGTATGAGAATCCTTATCCTCCTACCACAGGGCGGGATCTCAAACCATCATAAAACAAATTCATGCCTCCAAAAACCCCCGCATGCCCAATTTGGTTTTTTTTGCTTGATTAGTTCTAGAGTTATGAGGAAATTTGTATTTTATTTGTATGGAAGCCCCCCCCCCCTCTCTTGGAAAGGAAGGGGTCTCAGTACACCATAGAAAAAAATCTTATCTCCAAAAACCCCCACATGCTAAATTTGATTTCTCGCGTAACTTTTCAAAAGGACCTAAGTAACAATGAGAGATTCTCTTTGTGCCTCTTCTCTTTCGGTTGCCACGGCGATGCAAATGCACTTTAAAACATCTGCCTTGCATAAATCGGTTGCTGGTGTCACTACCTACCTTATCGTCAAGAAAACTGTTGTTGAAGTGCATTTATGTCGCCGTAATAATCGGAAGAGAGGAAGACCAAAGAGAATCTCTCAATGTTACTTAGGTCCTTTTGAAAAGTTATGCGAGATTTCTTTTGCTTGATTAGTTCTCTAGTTATGAGGAAATTTGTATATTATTTGTATGGGAGCCCCCCTCCTAAAAAGAGGAATTCACCATAGAAAAAATTCTTGCCTTCTGAAACCCCCACATGCCAAATTTGGTTCCATTTGCTTGATTAGTTCTCGAGTTTCGAGGAAATTTGTGTCTCATTTGTATAGGAGTGCCCCCACTTACACCCTCCTTAAAATTGCTCTCTCATCCCCCCATAAAATTGCTGGACATTTTATCTATCCAACGACATATAAATTGTTCTGTTTCGTTCAGTAGTTTAGTAGTTATTAGCATTTGAAATCTTTCATTCAAACGTTACACTTCTATTTTCGTTTTCACAAAGTGCTACCCTGTCCCAGTATAGTAAACAAAGACGTAGTCCTACGTCAAAAACACTGACAGTAAAGCCAGCTAGAGAGGAGAATAGTTATAATTTGTGCTTGGACAAATGGCCTTAAGGAACCACTAGCAACGACACTTCACTGAATAATTTGAAGGATTTCGAAGAAGAAACTACTAAAACTGAGAAACTATCTGATAAGTGGACGTAAGGTGTGTTTTGTCCCATCTACAAAAAGGGCGATCGGCTCGATTGCCGTAATTACCACAACATTACACTCAACGCCACCTACACGGCGTTCACCAAGATCTTGTTATATCGTCTATCCCCAATAGCAAGAGGTTTTGCAGGGTAACATCATTATAAAGTCCGTGCTAAAACGGATCAAATTTTCCTACTCTGACAAATCCTGAAATATCGGGAGTCAACGTGCCCGCGCATTATATTTTTATGAATTTCAGGGCAGCGTACGATACAGTTAAGCGTCACGAGCTATGCACTAGAACAGGTTTCCGAGCAAACTGACGCTACTGATCAACAGTACCCTGGAGCGAGTGATGTGCTACGTGCGTGTTTTAGAGGCACTCTTGAGTTCCTTAGAATCACGCAGAGGGTTGCGGCCAGAAGAAACACTCTTCTGTATGTTATTTAACGTCGCTATTGCAACCGTAATCCGACGACCGGGCATCGAAACGAGAGGAACGATTTTCGGTAAAAGTAGCCAACTTCTAGCCTCTACGCAGAGGACTTTGACATCATTACCAGAAACATTGGGATGGAATGGCAGAGGAAATCTACGTCAGGGGGAAAACGGAGGTCAGGAGGATTGGGTTACAAATCAATGCGTCAAAAACCAAATACATGATAGAAAGAGACGCCACAACAACATTTGCTTCCCATGGACAATGACTATTGACGACGATGAACTGGAAGTGGTTGATGAGTCTATATGTTTGAAATCTCTAGTCACCGAAGATCACAATACGAGTAACGAGACTTGGGAGGAGGAGAAACTACCGGAGTTTGATCCATCTACAAAAAGAACGATCGGCTCGACTGGTGTAACTACCGCGACATTACGCTGATCAGCACCGCCTGCTAGGTGCTCTTCCATACCTTGTTACGTCGTTTATCCCCAATAGCAAGAGTTTTCGTAAGGCAGTATTGGGCGGGCTTTATGGGGGCCCGTGCTGCTATGGATCAAATTTTTACTCTCCGACAAATCCACCAAAAATATCGGGAGTACAACGTGCCCACGCATTATATTTTCGTGGATTTCAGGGCAGCATACGATACAGTCGAGCGCGAACAGCTATGGCAAGTAATGCAAGAGTACGCTTTTCCGGAAAAACTGACGAGGATGAAACAAAAAACTACCCTGGAGCGAGTGATGTGTTACGTGCGTGTTTCGGGGGAGCTCTCGGTCGCTTCGAATAGCGCAAAAGGTTGCGGCGAGGAGATGAACTGTCCTGAATATATTCAAAATCGCTTTTGAAGATTTCATCCAGCGAATGGGCATCGACACAAGAGGAACGATCTTCTGCAAAAGTAATCAACTCCTAGCCTTCGCAAACGACTTCGACATCATTACTAAAACTCTTGGAACGGCGGAGGCAATCTGTGTCAGACTAAAAACGGAGGCTACAAGGGTAGGGTTACAAATCAATGCGTCGAAAACCGAATATATAGTAGGAAGAGGCTCCAGAGAAAACAACGTTTGCCTCCCACGGACAGTGGCTATTGACGGCGATAAACTGGAAGTGGTCGATGACTTTGTATATTAGGGATCCCAACGCTCAACACAACACTGTAGTCCTCTACGGACTTGAGACAGTAACTTTACTTACGGAAGACATTCGTGTACTAGCCGTACTTGAACGAAAGGTGTTGCGGACTATTTTTGGCAGAGTACAAACAGCGTATGAACCCTGCGTTGCAGGCACTACTTGGAGAGATTCCCGTCGTACACCTGGCGATTGTTAGGAGACTACGTGGGCCGGCCGCGTCGCAAAGATGCCGGACGACTGTGCAGTGAAATCCGTTATCTTTATGAATCACATCGGCTCCAGGAATAGAGGGCCCAGGTTAAAGCCGACTTACGTATATCGAGACGCGCAACGGATTGGCGACGAGTAGCCCAGGACCGAGTACAATGGAGAGGAATTCTTGTTACGGCAAGAGGCAACCCGGTAGAAGACAAGAAGAAGAAGAGATTCAACAACACAATGCGCTTCGATCAAGAAGTCAGCCGCCGTACACAACTTATGATGTACAAAACGCTAAATCGGTCTTCCTTTACGAACTTGAAATTGGAACTTTGCTCACGTTTAGTATGCATGCAGTCAACTGTTAACGTTACCATTCGAAAAAATGTATTTGAGGCTGTATAGTGGAACACAAGACGTTCACAAACAAAATAAACAGCATCGGGTCTAAGTGACTTCCTTGAGGTACACCTGACGCTACCATAAACGGAATGCGCTCGGTAAAGTACGACAATATCCGTTGTGTTAGCCACACAGGAAATCCTTTACCTTTTTCAATTTGGCCACCAATTAAGCGTGCGACACCATGTCAAGAGTTTTGACAAAGTCGATATAAATGCCATCAGGTCAAGTGTAAATATATAAAAGAGAATAGAGAATGTATGTTTTGTAGACATCGCCAGAACTGCAGAACGCCAGGACGATTTTCCATCAATCTTGGCATACATATTTCTTGGTCCCCTTACCAAGAGGGGAAAGGAGATCCAAATATAGGATAATTGTTTTGTTTATCTTGTTATAAAACAGCTGTTATAAGTGGAAGCATTAATAAGTTGATATAACTAAAACTATCATAAATGTACCACTTAGGCATCCATTATACGAATTTTCGCATTACAGATTACAGATTTACAACTCGCTAGGTGTTAAGAAGAGGTAGAGCTAACCGACAATTGAATTTTACAACAAAAATAACCGAAGATTTCAACGACTCTTACAGTCTTTTAAGGCTTTGTGTTGCTCAATAGTTGGCCTTTCGTGGAAAATGTATTCAATAAACGTTGAACCTAAGAAATGAGAGAATTCAGAAAAGATGCATTCGCATTGCCGTGACGTAACCTGCAGAACCCTATGGTGAACGCTGCAAGCGGATCAATATTGGCACTTTAACCAGACACCGATAAATTCTGGTAAATAGACGGAGGAAACCGTAGAAGAAAGTAATAAAATCAAAGGTGCTTATAATATCAAAACAAAAAGGGGTCATTGAAGCAACGCTTATAAGGTTTGTATAATGTTCCGCTTTATCTAGGTTGGGGGATCTGCCGATGGGACCAAGCATTATCACCACTGCAGTCCGCACACTTCATTTTTAGCTGGTTTTTTCTGAAGAACTGTCCCAAGCTTCTTGAAACGTTTGTTAGTCCTGTATATAAATAATCTACCAAAATTCAGACGTAAGAGATTTCTTCTGATCAGCATGATGCTCATGTTCCAGCAAGGTGCACTCAATTTCGTGTATCGCTTCCATAGTGACAGCCTGTGCTAAATTTCATAAAATTCTTGGACCCTTCAGTCCAAAATCTGTACGGTAATGTCAATAAATGCCCTATTTCGTCTTGTATTTTATTTGTTGTATGTCTTATGTAAATGGGTACCAAGTTTTGCTGTAAACATGAAATCAGAGTAAACATTTCTATGTTCAGTCTTAATTGAAACCACCTTGAAAATGTTAGCGAAATATAAACACCCAGGATAAAAACATCTTAAACAAATAGTACAAAACAACAGTACAGCCGGCACGGCCCAATGGCAGGACACGTGACTACGACAAGACAAAACAAAACAACAATTAACAATACTTGACAGCTTACCGGCTGGATACGTGTTCAATTTCGCACCAGCATGTTCGGTTCGGCACAAAGTTGACGATTTCAGGCCCGATCGACGCGTCGCGTAACCCGCGGATGCAAATCTGTCACTCGAATTGCAATGCACACCAACACATCTCAACGGGCAAAGCGTGCAAACGAATAAATATTGACCGTGCCACCGCACACCATGGTTGGTTGGTTGGTTGGTCGACCGGCCGGTCGGTCGCTCGGCAGGAGATGTTACGTAATCATTACGAAAAACAATTTTTATAAACGGTTGAGGAGGAACCAGCCACCCCGTTAGGTGATTTAGAATAGCGTTTTTTTTCGTCATCTTTCGCATGCTTTAAATTCGCACAAATGTGGACCACCCCACAGTCGCCCACTGCGCGCGATTCGAGCGCAAATTCAGTCGGAAACTATCCGGGCTTTTGTCGGTTTTAGTATTCTCTTCTTGCGTCGGAATTGTTGATTTTACTGTTCCATCATTTGAATTGCGAATGGCACCCCGTACCGTACTCTATGAGCACATACATGTACACACAGACACACACACATCGATCGGTGGGTTGGATCGGCTGCGGATTTGCAAGCCGGCTGGCTGCTCTCGGATATGATGGAAATCAGTAAATTAGATAACATCAAAGCTGATGTTTTCCATTGGAGATACATTTTTAAACCGTGATTCAATGCATTGCAATGTTTTGAACTCGTTTTTTTTCTATGTGGCATATATAGCAATTTAAATAGTTTAAATAGATAAACAGCTCATTTCAGTATAGTTTCGGAATAAAAAAAATTGATAACTAAAAATCATAATCAATACCCGATCCAGTTGAGAGCAAATTTATAGTCGACATTTTAACTGAGAACTTGACATAATTTCACTGTAAAAGTAAGATGATTCGCCGATGAAAGCTATGCATTTCATGATTTCACTAAACTAATTAGAGTGTCTGGTGTTTTCCGAATCAGACCTGACAGTTTCATGTGTCACGTCATCACAATAAATGCTGTTCCGTGTAACTTACCGCACCACAAGAAACCACTCGTAAAAGCATCTTCAGTAATTCTGAACAAGAAAAGCCGACGGAGACTCACCTGTAAAGAGAAACAAATTTTTAGAACATAAATACACAGGCAGTAACTAGCAACAGAACGAGCAACTAGTCTAGTCTAACAAGCCTACGCAACAAAGGATTACAAATGAACAAGTTCACTACACATCATCCTGTCGAGCTCTACCGGGTCGTTTATCCGAAGCTACTAATTTAGCTCGAAATTTAACCCCAATAAGGAAACGAATTATACAAGCAAGCAGAAAGTTTCAGAGAGTGAAATAGAGATAAACTGGAACAATTTAAACAATTAGATTCGTTTTCGTACATGTACAAGTTGTTTCACATTCTAGTAGGGCACCGGAGACTAAGCAAAAGTCATTTTGACACGATTGTGACATTTTTCGAAGGATCGATCGCACGGACGAACTTTACCAGTGCTACAGCACGATGCTGGGGTGTCCTTCAGTTCAGCCATGGGAAAGCATATAATTGCCCGTCTGATAAGATTATCGTGACTCGGGCGGGCTCGCGCGAGCGACCAAGGGAATCGCTGATGCTTTCCCATCAGACACAGTTTATTGGATTGCTCGCCCGACTAAGATTCTTCTGCTGACGAATAATTAGAACAAGCAGGGAAATTGAGAACATTGGCGCGTCTTTTGGCTTCGAATGGAAAAGAAATATCGGAAGTCAATCGGATGCAGCTCACTCATTCCTGATAGGTAATATTGCAATTATACTTTTCCGTATTATGCTCTTCCGTAAAAAAAATGTGCTCACTCGAGTGTACGACTGTTGTTCCGTTGCATCGACAAGCGAAGCATAACAATCGAAAAATATCAAATTAGTCTAATTAGTGTTTGGTGTCTTCTTCAAAGTCAGATAGGCGGTGCTTATCATTCGTTGAACAGAACAACGGAAACATATTTTTTGCTGGGATCGAAAACAATTTCTGATGTCACCTTTGCCGGGTGCAGACTTCGGGCAGACTACTCGGTACTAGATATTGATGTCAAGGGATCCGGATCCGAACATCGTTTCGGGTGGAATGGGAAAAGTTTAGCTGGCTTATGCACAGTAGCACGGTACTTATACATAGTTATGGATATCATTGCTTGTGAATTTTAGATGGAAGCTTTAAAACGCAGAAAAGTCAAGGTTTATGCCTGGCGCTGGGAGTTATGATGTCGATAAAGTGAAGGTTTATTATTTTCGAAAGGTTACAGTTCGATTGAAGGGAATAAGAGCAGAGGAAAATTGTGCATCTTTTCAGATATGCGTAGCTCCTGAAGCGATGCTTTCAGAAGGGCATGAATAAATGTTGCCGTATTTATATTTAAGCGAGAATTAATTTATACTGCGAGTTTGAATTAAACTTGACATGAACTTTGACTGTTGATTGCAGGGTAAAAACAACTTTTTAGTAGCTTTATTTTTTTTATAATCAAAGTTTGGAATAGAAATCTACTATTTTTACTACAATTGTCCTGATTAAAACTTTGTAGTTGAAATAAAGTCACGGAATTCGTCACATATTTGGCTTCAAATCATATCATAGTTAAGCTTTTTATGCTTTCAATAGGTTTCATAAAATTTATTCGTTGATAATGGTATCCAGAGTGGGATAAGCTTCAAGCAGAGTGGGATAAGTATCCAAACAGAGGGAGATAAGTATTCAAACAGAGTGAGATAAGTATTCAAATAAAGTGAGATCCAAACAGAGTCGGATAAGTATCCAAACAGGGTGGGATAAGTATCCAAACAGAATGGGACAAGAATTCAAACAAAGTGCGACAAGTATTCAAACAGAGTGGAATAAGTATTCAAGCAAAATCGGATAAGTATCCAAACAAAGTCGGATAAGTATCCACACAAAGTGGGATAAGTATTCAAACAACATGAGATAAGTATCCAAACAAAGTGGAATAAGTATCCAAAGTCGGAAAACTATCCAAACAAAGTGGAATAAGTATCCAAATAAAGTGGGATAAGTATCCTAACAAAGTGGGATAAGTATCCAAACAAAGTAGGATAGGTTTTCAAACAAAGTGCAAAAAGTAGCTAAATAAAGTTAGATAAGTATCCAAACAGCATCGGAAAAGTATCCAAACAGGGTGGAATAAGTATACAAATAGAATGTGATAAGTATTCAAACAGGAATTCAAACAAAGTGGGATAAGTATTCAAACAGAGTGGAATAAGTGTTCAAGCAAAGTCGGATAAGTATCCAAACAAAGTGGGATAAGTAATCAAACAAATGGGATAAAAATCCGAACAAAGTGGGATAAGTATCTAAACAGAATGGGCTAAGTATCCAATCATAGTGGGATAAGTATCCAAACAGAATGGGATAAGTATCCGAAGAAAGTAGGATAAGTACCCAAACAGAATGGGCTAAGTATCCAATCAAAGTGGGATAGGTATTCAAACAGAATGGGATGAGTATCCAAACAAAGTGGGATAAGTATACGAATAAAGTGGGATAAATATCCAAACAAAATAAAGTGGGACAAATAAAGTGAGATCCAAACAGAGTGAGATAAGTATTCAAATAAAGTGGAATCCAAACAGAGTCGGATAAGTATCCAAACAGAGTGGGATAAGAATTCAAACAAAGTTGGCAAACTATCCAAACATAGTGGCATAAGTATCCAAACAACATCGGAAAAGTATCCAAGCAGGATGGAATAAGTATACAAATAGAGTGTGGTATGTATTCAAACAGAATGGGATAAGTATCCAAACAAAGTGGAGTAAGTAATCAAACAAAATGGGATAAGTATCCGAACAAAGTGGGATAAGTATCCAAACAAAGTGGGATAAGTATTCGTACAAAGTGGTATGAATATCCAAACAAAATGGGATAAGGCGTGAAGAGGAAAGAGCGGAAGCAACTCGGCGAGTTGTCGGTGTATTGCTAGCTAAAAACAGGCAAATAAATAAGGTTACATTCTGTTAAAATTTGAAATTTTGGTGATACACTTCTGTTGATTCTAATTAAACGCACCTAATAACGAACAAGGTGTGTCCAGAGAATCCCAACGAAAAGAAGACGCAAGGTTATTTCTTAGACTTCAATCCCAAATGTTCGAAAATTCTGTTAGGGCAAAATTTAGTTGAGATTCAAAAACTGAAACCCATCGTTTTATATACTTTTGAAATAAACGCGACTATTAAATAAAATACATGATAATGATCAAGTAGGTTCTAATATTTCTCATGAACGAATCACAAATCACTGAGGAAAAGGATAGGCCTCTTATATTAATAAATTCTACATTGAAAAAGGCTTAAAATTTTAAGAAATTTTAAGAAACAAGTAGCATACAACTTTTATTTGTCATAAAGCTTCTGTAAAATACCGTGCAAAAATCCGTAATCTTCGTAATTCAATTGGAAAAGAAACGGAATCACGTTTCGGAAATCGCGTAAGCTTGCACGTTCGCTAGAAACTTACCAAAATTTATTATTTTATTATTTATAAAATACTAGCCGTAACCCCCGCGCGTCGCCTCGCGTCTGATTGAGAGCATATTAGAGGCACGCTATGTAACTCTATGAAGTGTAACTACGTTACTTTTGCTCGTCTTGAATGTAATCTGGTATGTTTGGTTTGAGTCTTTGCTTAATGTGGGCGATTATTACATGTCGCGCCCATCGTTTTGGCGACAGACATAAGCCTTTTATATTTATGATTCTACTCGAATAATTCGAGTAATTCGGTTCAGAGTAAGGTGGTGACGTTTTACAATAACGAAAAATCACTTTATAAGCCCATAATATAATAGTTATATCTTTGAAAGACTAGAAGAAATACCAGAAGTGAAGACATGTCTTCATTTTGAAGACATTTTTTAAGATTTATTTTGAAATGTCTTCACTTTAAGACACTTGAACACATGTCTTCACCATGCAATTTAAATGGACGGGAAATTCTTGAAACCCGGAAGAAGACAAATAGACATTTTTTCTTGATTCGTGAAGACTTTTCAAAAATTAATCTGGTAACCCTGGAATAGAGTCCGTTGGGAATCATAAATAAATTTTCAACACTGTTTTAAATACCAACATAAATACCACCATGTTTTATGTCGTAGTGCATAAAAATCCTTCCAATATTAATTTTATTTCGTACAGTGGTGACTGTTAGAAATCAAAAATTCAAAGCAAATTGTGATCTTGTAGAAACGAAGTTATTATTCATGTGCTGTAGAAAGAAACATCGTATAACATTCATTGTAGGCACCTATCATTCCAATATGCAGAATAAAATTTGAAACTACGGAAGCTGCTGAATTTTTGTCAATAATTCTTTCAGATATTTTATTATGAATCACCATCACCTGCAGCGTCTTTCTGCACAGTTCACTCACGAGGCCAACGACTTGTGAGCAGCCAACAGTCCGTGAGCCACACTGCGTTGTATGGATACAGATTTTACATTACTTTTCCTTTTCTTATTCGTCTTACGCCCTCCCTTATAAACGCGGTTGAGTGTGCGAGCGCTCGCGAACAAACGGTATCAGTTGCTCGGGTTGCAATGACGAACGAGAGCGACGACCGTGACCGACACACTCGCAAAAACTCGTCAGTGTATGACGCCTTTTTGAAAATCAGGGTTGCGAATAGAAATTTGGCGAATGTTACACAATTTTGCATTGAAAATGCTACCATTTGGGTTTTCAACGAAACGATCCAAATGGCGATTGATACGCTTACGAAATATATCCGTTTCCTAACAGTTAAAAGAACTACACCGAGCGTAAATTCTAAAATTCGCATAAAAAACGCCGTAAGTTCGTGTAAAAACTCGTGTAAAAGGCTACTCCTGAGACGAGACATGACAACTGCTTTCTTTGTCTTCTGTTCAGCTAACTTTCGACAATTTTCACATGTTGCCTAGCAGTTTCACCAAAAATTACCCAAAGTTTTTTATGCAGTTCTTGACAACACTGCCATTTAAGAAATAGCGAATTTCTTGAATAAAACATAATTAAGAAAAGTTTTTATAAACTGAAACTGTCAAAGAATCGTAAAACCAACCTTTGGTTACCAGTCAAACGTGTCAAACGAATAAAATGGGAAGCTGTGTCAAAATCAAGCGGAATCTGTGTGCAAATCGAGCGAGAAGTCAACGATGCCTACACTCACGCGAACGAGTATGAGAAGCACAGCATTCAACGCTTACGCCAATCACGCAAGCGTAAGACAAAAGCCATCGTTACTAATCACAGACATGATGCTACCTACATACTCGTGAACGCACAGCCTCGCACCTCGCAGCGTCTTTCTGCATAACCAACTCGCGAGGCAAACAACTCGTGAGTAACCAATTGCCCGTATGTTCGCACCTCGACTGAGAGAGGCTGTTAGAGTCAATAGGATCGTAGCAACTGGCCCTGCAATTGTCCTGCACTCTAACAGCTGGCTGCGAAGTCTGTCGTATAAAAACAGAAGGTCAAGTTTCGATAACGGAATGTAGCACCTAGGCTTTGCTCTGCATAAAGCCTGAATGACCAAACTTCCAATCATTTTATTTGTTTTCTCATGCCTCGTGAAGTGCCACAGGGCATACAAAAATCCTTAGATCAGACAACTGCAGTATTGGCAATTCCATTTAACTCATTTCTCGGTTCCAGCTCATCGTCCTTCAATATGTAACAGAGCAAATTTTTAGCATTCCTAAAGCTCCACTGCAATACGTTTATTATCAAAATGTAGGTTCAATCCAGCTATGAGTCCAGGTAACAATTCGTGTTTTTTGCACTTTTATAACGGTGGCTATGACCAATTTTTAACAAAATCAAATCAAAGCCCGAATGGGAGGTTATAATTGCTGATTTACTGCGGTATTTTCATTTGATTCTAAACAAATATAAATAACAATAAATCCATGTTCCTCACGGTTTAAGCCACGATTGAAGCATCTGTCTGAAACATGTTCAAAGGATTATATATTAATTCATTTCTGCTATAAATCCTACATTAGTGTCGAGGAAACATCTCGACACAGTGAAGTTATAATTATTGATCAAATGGCTGTAGACTATGTCCGTGCTAACATGGGTTAGCAATAGTCTGGTGATATTCATCACTTATCACAGCAATCAGGTTCAGATACGGTTGAATATTTTTCGAGAAAACACAACAGAATCAAATCGAGTCAAAGACAACTATGAGTATAATTTAAAAATAGCAGACTTTTTAATTTTAGAGATGAGAAACTGGTAAAAATACAATTGATAAAATATTTTAATATCGAATGTTAAACTAAAACAGTAGAAAGCAAGACCACTACTGCCTACAAGAGAAAAACAAATAACAAATAACATGATCACAAAAGTCTCCCTCGAGGAGTTTGCACCCTCTGCAACTGGTTTGGAAAAATTAGTTACTCCTGGCTAGAAAAACAAACAAACAATTTAGTATTGGATAGAAACTAGCAGAGCTTCTAAACGAAAGGACAGTAAAATTACACTGAATTAAGTGAAGAAGAAATTGGTCAAAAACTGCAGTTACTACACAGCTAGCAAAAGAACATCAATAAGAAAATACTGTTCACGTTCAAGGTTAGTTAGTTAGAGGTAAGGCAAGGCAGAGAGATCAGCCGCGTTTATGACGTTTTTCTCTCAACCAGCTTTAGAGGTTTTCAGAAACAACAAACAACTCGACATACAGAGGCTACTAATCTAGGGTCATTATCATGGTACCATGAATCGGCTAACTTGCAACTGGTATGAAAATATAAGTTTTCTTCAGTTATTTGTTTGTTTTGTGTAAGTACCCATAAAATCCGAGGAGAAAATGTCTTTCAGTTTTCCCTTCTTCCTGGTTTCCTGTGTCTGTTGCTGCTGTTGTTTGTGTGCTGTTAGTAGGAGTGTCGACCATTTAGACGCGTTTCATCCAGTTGACAAGAGAGGCACAACCGATGCACGGGTTTGATGTTAGTTTAGTAAGAAAGTGCATACGGGAAACACCCAACCGACCAACCAGAGTCAACCAACCAACACAAAAGCAAACACACATCCATAAGCGCGTTGGCCAGGTTCAACACATGCGTGGATACATACACGGTGTTGTTGTTTTTTGTTTTATATGGAGTTTAAATAGATTTTTTTTTTGTTTGGTTTATTCAGCGTTTACACAGCCCGGTGGTTAGTTCCATCGGTTAGATTCGACGGAGAGATAAAAACACAGAATCCAGAATGGCAGAAAGCAGCACAGAAAGAGAGAAAAAAGAAAACAAAAATAAAATGTTTATTAATTGAGGTGTTAATTTGTTGGTTTTATATATTGATTTAACGCCGAGAGCGAAAGTTAGAAATCAAAGATAAACAAAAAAAAAAAGTATACACGCGAATTTCACAAGCCAATTCGAAAAAGAATCAGCACACTGCCGAAGAACGAGTAGGGAG
This sequence comes from Sabethes cyaneus, assembly GCF_943734655.1. Taxonomy (NCBI): domain Eukaryota; kingdom Metazoa; phylum Arthropoda; class Insecta; order Diptera; family Culicidae; genus Sabethes; species Sabethes cyaneus. The sequence continues at coordinate 38,111,036 of NC_071355.1, forward strand.
TTCGATGCGACAAACTAGTGCAGTATGAAGAAGATAGAGAGATTGGTAGATGATCGGGGTCACTACACAGCAGCTATTATTTGTGGATTGTCATAAGACTGTTATTATTTTCTTCTTGTAAATGGTCGAAACCGAAAGGAAAAAAGAAGGGGAATTACAAGCAAAGGTCACATATATAGGCAATTTTATAAGATTCACGTGAATACATAGTTTAAATTCAATCGCCGAGACAATCAAAATTAGCCTAATCAGCGTTTAGTGGGATAGTTAAACTTTGCACAGTTTTAATGGAGATAAATGCGAGCAAAAACAAGGTTTATAAGTTAACGTTGACCTCATGAATTGACTTTTACTTTAAAGGAATACAGAGGCAGGCAAACACCATCGTTGGAATACATTCTTGATATAAAACGGTTGAAGGGAAATAAACAATCTACAATTAATGGCAATTCCAAAAGGCTTTTACATTCACAGTCGGTTTATCATGCTTGGGAAATAAAGCAAAATTATGGCGCGGGTAATCCTTTGTGGCAGATTGCTTAGTGAGCGTCTCGTGCATAGGACAGTTGCAATACGCGATGGCACAGCATTATTCGATTGTCTTTTGTCCGTTCTATACGGTGGAAGCAAGAAAAACAGGATATTCCTTATCGAAACAATGGTTGCACGGCTACACCGCAATTTAAGTGTGTTGATGTGCTGAAATCCGAAGATTCGACCATGATTTTCATGCAGGGATGGAAATTATTGGATTAAGTATGAAACACATTGTCGAACGGAAAATTTTGTTGAAGAACCATTTCGTAAATCAGAAAATTTTTACATTTGAAGATGTGTTGTTCCTAATAAGATACGAATTAAACTGCATTACGATAAACATTGTCACATAAATTGCAACTGTCGATGACACATAAGTGTCCTGGCTAATACTAAAAAGATGCCGCTTGAGCCACAGCATTGATATCTTAGTTGATTGTTTGAATCTACGATACAGAGTATTTTGACATGTATTGACTATTTTCGATGAACAGCAACTAAGAGGACGTTTCGGCTTAATCTCCTGAGGTCATCTGCGGAGGTAAAATATGAATAAAACAGGAAAAATCTTACAAACCAAGTACAAAAGAAATGTAGATTTCCAGAATAAATTTCGCCCAAATTTGTGTCAATTCGTCCACTGAAGGTATCTCCCACTAACATATGCTAATCATCTGAATATTCATTTTCGTTCATCTGAAGATTACCATTCAGTAGTGGGTTATCAGCCAGAAATACCTAACCTAATAAATATACATAAAAAGAGTTTCTTTAATATAAAATTCACGTGATAAAATAACGATGGCCATCGTTTGTTTCCTGCTCTACGCTTCTAAAAATGTCTAAATGTAGTGATCCTAATAATCGGTTTGGTGTTCGCTGTTTCCTAAAACGAAATTTAAAATCTACATGCTTCCCGGTCAAACAACCGTCACATTCATTTGCTGCATTTATTAATAAAATATAGTTGATTTCCTCAACCATTCGATTCCTCTTATGACTATTGATTTTCATCGTTTCATCGGTAAGATAAGATGACAGTTGTCGCATGTTTACAACTCTATGCTTCCGCAAAGATCTGTATTTCACCAGTTCTAATGACCGTTCCGATCTCAGCTTTCTCAAGCTTTGGAATTTGAAAGCTGCCTGCTTCCCTACCAAACATACCTTCTATAAACATCTGAATTTGATATTTTTTGAAACGATGGTTCTACAATTGATGAAGGGACGGTAGGGGAAAGAAATGAAAATTTTTTGGTGATGAGGAGAAGAGCGGAAAGGAAGGGGGGGGGATATTGGTAGCTATGCTTGACAAGTAGTCATTTTGACTCCTACCTTTTGTCCAATGCTGGAAGGTGCATGAGTCGAACCAAGCTGTAATCTGAGATTATAACCGGATTCGAACCCACAACACCCGCCAGGGCATGTGGTTCGCTGGTACTTGTACCTTTCAACCATAGAGGCGCTGGACAAAAGGAGACCGCAAAATCCACTTCTCATGAATAGCGACGCGTTTGGTTGGATTATCGACACATATTGTGCCGCTTCCTCCAGCATTGGACAAAAGGTAGGAATCAAAATGACTACTTGTCAAGCATAGCTACCAATACCCCCCCTTCCTTTTCGCTCTTCCCCTCCTTCACCAAAAAATTTTCATTTCTTTCCCCTATCGTCCCTTCATCAATTGTAGAACCATCGTTTCAAAAAATATTAATATATATGTATGACCGCATTTCAAGGTCAAGACTAAAAACTTGAGATTAGTCTATCTAAATTTGACCAATTCTAACTACTGACTGAAGTTTTTGGAGCGTCTTAGTAGAATACGAAACCCAAAATTAAATAAAAAGAAAACTGATCCCATTTAATTCAGACTACAGATGTTAGACAAAATCAACAACGGCCCATATAGACAACAAAGAACGGACCCACTGCCCGAAATAGTTAAGCGAGTTAATCGTACAATTAAAGAATGCCAACCAGCGCTAGGAGACGGTATCGGAAAATTACGGACATCAAACCCTACATTACCCAGAATAAAAGGACAAACCCAAAATACACAAACCAGGAACGGAAATATGGGAAATAATCACGGCAAACGGATCACCCACGGAAAAGATTGCCAAGTGGATGGTAACCGAGTTCCAAAGAATGCCAATAAAATTCGCGAGCCGTTCTGTCAGCAGCACACGAGAATTCGTTGAGTATCTAGCAGAAGACGACATAAAGGGTTCGATGTTACGGCCTTATTCCCAACCCAAGTAACAATGAGGGTTTTATTACACTCTTATGATGGTTTTCATGACCAAAATTGGTCACAAATACCATCATAAGAGCGCAATAAAACTCAAATTGTTGCTTGGAAGCGTCCCCGTGAAAGAACCGATAGGCCTCTTGAAAGACTGGCTATTGAAACAGCATGAGGACAACGCATGGAGAAAAAAGGTGGGAGGATATTTGAAGCTGACACGTTTGTGTATGGAGCAGAACTACTTTACATTCAGAGACAATTATTACAAACAATTGAAAGGTACACCGATGGGCAATCCATTATCACCGTTCCTGTGAAAACTATTCATGGCTAACCGTGAAAGCAAACTGGAACAAAACCAGGTACTCTCAACAAGATGGTGGCGATACGTCGACGACGTTTTCAGCATCATCAAAAAAGGAGAACTGGAAACCATTCTAGCAGCCATGATTGGTACACTCAGGAACATACACTTCACATACGAAATGGAGAAAGGTGGGAAACTTCCTTTCTTGGATAAAGTAGTAATCAGACAAATTGAAAGCACAGAAACAAAAATTGAAATTTACAGGAAGCCAGCGAACACGAAACGAGTTATACCTAGCTCATCTAACCACTCCCACCAACACAAAATGGCAGCCTTCCATCATTGAACGGACTGAACGGATATAAAGACACGACAATCCAGAACATTATTTCCAAGAAAAGACGAGACGTTTATAAAAAACACTCAGAACATTTACACCAATAACACCAGAACTTAAGAGAATAGCAGTAGAATACGACGAAAACATTACACACCCTCTCCGTCGAAAAATGAGGAAATTTGGAATTGACCTAGTCTACACGAGCCGAAACAACCAGCTCAAAAATAAGTTGGGATCAACTAAAGACCCGATTGAGGAACACGAAAAATCCGGGATTTATGAAGTCAGTTGCCCACATTGCGAGAAAGTTTACATCAGCCAGACTAGAAGGAATCTGGAAACACGAACTAAAGAACACTTGGCAGATGTAGCAAAAGCATCAAGAGATGCCGAGAAAGGTCTGACACATCATTTTAGATCAAAAGTGGCTGAGCTCATCCGCTCACCATTGACAACGCAAAAGTAATTAACAACTGCTCTGCGTGGAAGATGGATGTAACGGAGAGTTTAGAGATTTACAAGAGATGCTCCTCCACTTTACTAAACAAAGACCCTGGAAACGGTTATTCTTGGCTTTTTAAGTAAGTTTGATGTTGGCTGTTTCATGTTTTGAAATTTGAAAGGTGCCCCCCACCAAACAACCATTTCATTCATTTGCTATCTCTATCCATTCGGAAGTACAGCTGATGCTCTCAATCATTCCCTTCTTGATTAGCATCTCTATTCCCGCATTTGTCAAGTGCGCTAGGTTTCTATGCCAGGTATTAAGACCAGGCTTGGCATTACATTACTGAAGAAAGTTAAGTTTAATCTTTAGTATTTACGCCGCTGTAGGAATGCAATGGCGTTGGTAGCAAGAAGAGCACTCTTTTTGCTGCCAACGGGGTATAGCAGCCTTCCATAAATACAAAAGACATAGCAACGCCTACTTCAGCAATATTGTTGTTAATAACTGAATCTACCCATACCCCATACATCACCTTTTCAAATGCTGTTTGGCTGAAGTACAGTAATAAAAAGAGCAAAATCAAAGCGAAAAGAGCGTGCCAAGCCTGATTAAGACTCACTTGATATCCATCCAATGCTGAGCAGATTTCTAGTTTGTTCGACTTGCATTTCCTGATGACGTCAAACAATTCGTCAATAAACTTGCCCGAAGTAGCAACTTCGTTCCCGAAAATGATCTTTCCTTTCGTAAAAGTAACCCGTGATTGGTTTAAGCAACTCGTCCTCTTCTTGCGATAACATCTCGTCGTTCACTATGTTGTCGCTTCCTACATTTTTGTTGTATAATAGCTTATCAAGCACTTATTCCACGAGAATTAGCTGTACAGTGGTCTAATAAGCTATTATACAACAAAAATTTTACTTAGGTTGCTGCTGAATTCGCAATGGGCCTGATTATTTTACTTCCCCTTTTGATGTTCCTATCAATTATCATCGCATCCCAAGCAACAATTTCGGTTTTATTACACTCTTATGATAGCATTTACGACGAAAATTGATCATGAAAACCACCATAACAGTACAATAAAACTCACATTGTTGCTTGGGATATGTCCTTTTGGTTTCTGTTTTGTTCTGCAAACCTATTTCTTTTACTTTACATTTTTTCATTAATGGACATTTATTCTTGTAGTGTCCAATTTCATTGCATTCAAAACATCTGCCGGTCAACTTTTTAGACATTGGTGCAATTTTGTGGCTTTTTTCTTCTTCAGGTTCATCATCTTCTGCGCCCTAGAATGCCAAGTGGTGCTCCACACGCCACTTCCAGGCTTCCAGACCGTTGCGTCGACCGCTGCTACCGTTGTTATGTCGGAAAACACCAAAAACATTACGTTCAGTTCAGTTCAGTTCAGTTCAGTAACAGTTTTGCTGCAATTAGATCAAAAGACGTGACGTCCCGTAAGTATATTGAATTCAAGAACTACCTGGTTAACCACCGAAAAAACCACGTTCAGCAGTCTTGGTACAACCGGATCAAAAGATGTGACGTCCCGCAAGTAAATTAGGCAACGGAACCACTCGACTAACCATCGAAAATACCACCTTCTGCAATCTTGCTGCAACAGGGTCAAATGGTCTGACGTCCGGCAAGCTCATTGAACTCGGGAATTATCAGGTTCGTACCCGAGTTGATCCTTTTCACCGATTGGATCCTGTTCCGTGGGTTACCGCTGGGTGCAGATATTTCCAGTTAATCACCGGGTGCATGGATTTCAAGTTAACTACTGAATGCGTGAACTGCCAGTTACCTACTGGGTGCGCTTTACCAGTTAACCATTGATTACAGAATCAGTTAACCACTGATGGCTTAAAAAGGAATATGCTTCCTCAGATTAGGTGAGCTAATCTGTCGAAAATCTCTAGCTAGCATCCACTAGAATGATCACAAGGTATGCGGCTGGGCCCATAACCTGTTAATCTTGGTGAAATAATAAAAGAAATACTTCTGACTTACTGTTCACCTGAGTAATTTTATTAACTACTAGCTGACCCGACAAACTTCGTATTGCCACAAATTAACCTGTGTTGTACATAAATCATGAATCTCGGATGATCTTTGTCACAATCTCGAGTTTTGCAAGCCCCCCAGTGGGCGGCGCTTCCGACGGCGGGTCACCGGCAACACTCGCGACCGTCTCGTCCTGAATGATCTAGTGTTACTATAGATAGTTTTTGTGGTCTTGTATTGACTAATGTTTTATGGAAGAGTCTCGAATTTCTCGAGTTTGATTAGTTTTCGAGTTTCGCAAAAATTTCTGTTTTATTTGTATGAGAGTCCATATCCCCCTACCACAGGGGTGAGAGGTCTCTAACTATCGTAAAATAAATTCAAGACTCCAAAATCTCCCACATGCCAAGTTTGGTTCCATTTGCTTGATTAGTTCTCAAGTTATAAGGAAATTTGAATTTCATTTGTATGGGAGCTCCCCTCTTAAAAGGGGAAGGGGTCGTAATTCACCATAGAAAAAATTTCTGCCATCTAAAACTCCCACATGCCAAATTTGGTTCCATTTGATTGATTAGTTCTCGAGATAAAAGGAAATTTGCATTTCATTTGTATGGAAGCCCACCCTCTTAAAGGGGAGATGGGCCATAACTCGCTTTCTAAAGAAGAGAGGGGTTTCAATTCACCATAGAAAAAAATCTTGCGTCCAAAACCACTTACATGTCAAATTTGGTTCCATTTGCTTGATTAGTTCTCGAATTATGAGGAAATTTGTATTTCATTTGTGTAGAAGCACCCCCTCTTAAAGTTGGGAGGGGTCCTAATTCACCGTAGAAAATATTTTTGCCTCCAGAAACCTCCACATGCCAAATTTGGTTCTATTTGCTTGATTAGTTCTCGAGTTATGAGGAAATTTGAATTTCATTTGTATAGGAGCCCCCCCTCCTAAAGTGGGTAGGGGTCCCAATTCATCATAGAAAAAATTTTTGTCTCCAAAAACACCCACGTGCCAAATTTGGTTCCATTTGCTTATTTAGTTCTTGAGTTATGAGGAAATTTGTATTTCGTTCGTATAGGAGCCCCCCCTCTTAAAGTTGGGAGGGGTCCTAATTCACCATAGAAAATATTCTTGCCCTCGAAAACTTTCACATGCCAAATTTGGTTTCATTTGCTTGATTAGCTCTCGAGTTATGAGGAAATTTGTATTTCATTTGTATAGGAGCCCCCCCTCCTAAAGTGAGGAGGGGTCCCAGTTCATCATAGAAAAAAATTTTGTCTCCAAAAACACCCACGTGTCAAATTTAGTTCCATTTGCTTGATTAGTTCTCGAGTTATGAGGAAATTTGTATTTCGTTTGTATAGGAGCCCCCCCTCTTAAAGTGAGGAGGGGTTCTAATTCACCATAAAAAATATTCATGCCCTAGAAAACTTTCACATGCCAGATTTGGTTCCATTCGCTTGATTTATTCTCGAGTTATGAGGAAATTTGCATTTCATTTGTATAGGAGCCCCCCTTCCTAAAGTGGGGAGGGGTCCCAATTCATCATAGAAAAAAATTTTATCTCCAAAAACACCCACATGCCAAATTTTGTTCCATTTGCTTGATTAGTTCTCGAGTTATGAGGAAATTTGTATTTCGTTTGTATAGGAGCCCCCCTCTTAAAGTGGGGAGGGGTCCTTATTTACCATAGAAAATATTCTTGCCTTCGAAAACTTTCACATGTCAAATTTTGTTCCATTTGCTTGATTAGTTCTTCAGTTATGAGGAAATTTCTATTTCATGTGTATAGGATCCCCCCCTCCTAAAACGGGGAAGGGTCCCAATTCATCATAGAAAAAATTTTTGTCTCCAAAAAAACCCACATGCCAAATTTTGTTCTATTTGCTTGATTAGTTGTCGAATTATGCAGAAATTTGTGTTTCATTTGTATGGGAGCCCCCCCTCTTAGTGGGGGTAGGGGTTTCTAACCATCACTAAAACCTTTCCTAGCCCCAAAAAACCTCTACATGCATATTTTCATGCCGATTGGTTCAGTAGTTTTCGATTCTATAAGGAACATACGGACAGACAGACAGACAGACAGACAGACAGACAGAAATCCTTCTTTATAGGTATAGATAGATTTAAAATGGTTTTTCTTACCCGTGTTGCCAGCTTTTCAGTTTCCCGCATGATTAGTTACATTAATTAGTGGATTATAAGTCTCCTAGCAACAATAAACGCAATAAATAAGGAAGGTAAGAGCTCATGTCTATTAGCGAGATGAAAAACAGTTTACAAGGTTATGATCAAACAACTAACGTATATTTTACGCCTTTTTGAAGTAACATTTCCTCATCTAGTGCTATAAATCAAACTAAAAACTGAAAAGCTGGCAACACTATTATGAAAAACTTTGCTATATATTGTACTAGCTGACCCGACAAACTTCGTATTGCCACAAATTAACCTGTGTTGTACATAAATCATGAATCTCGGATGATCTTTGTCACTTCTCGAGTTTTGCAAGCCCCCCAGTGGGCGGTGCTTTCGACGGCGGGTCACCGGCAACACTCGCGACCGGCTCGTCCTGAATGATCTAATGTTACTATAGATAGTTTTTGTGATCTTGTTATTGATTAATGTTTTATGGAAGAGTCTCGAATTTCTTGAGTTGGATTAGTTTTTGAGTTTCGCAAAAATTTCTGTTTTATTTGTATGAGAGTCCATATCCCCCCACCACAGGGGTGAGAGGTCTCTAACTATCATAAAATAAATTCAAGACTCAAAAATCTCCTACATGCTAAATTTGGTTCCATTTGCTTGATTAGTACTCAAATTATAAGGAAATTTGAATTTCATTTGTATGGAAGCCCACCCTCTTAAAAGGGAAAGGGGTCGTAATACACCACAGAAAAAAAATTCTGCCATCTAAAACTCTCACGTGCCAAATTTGGTTCCATTTGCTTGATTAGTTCTAAAGTTATGAGCAAATTTGTATTTCGTTTGAATGGGAGCCCCCCCCCCTCCTAAAAAGGTAAGAAGTCCTAATTCATCATGGGAAAAATGGTTGCCTCCAAAAACACCCACATGCCAAATATGGTTCCATTTGCTTGATTAGTTCTCGAATTATGAGGAAATTTGTATTTCATTTGTGTAGAAGCCCCCCCTCTTGAAGTGTGGAAGGATCCTAATTCACCGTAGAAAATATTTTTGCCTCCAAAAACCCCCACATGCCAAATATGGTTCCATTTGCTGGATTAGTTCTCGAGTTATGAGGAAATTTGTATTTCGTTTGTATAGGACCCCCCCTCCTAAAGTGGGGAGGGGTCCCAATTTATCATTGAAAAAAAAATTGTCTCCAAAAACACACACATGCCAAATTTGGTTCAATTCGCTTGATTAGTTCTCGAGTTATGAGGAAATTTATATTTCATTTGTACAGGAGCCCCTCCTCTTAAAGTGGGGAGGGGTCCTAATTCACCATAGAAAATTTTCTTGCTCTCGAAAACCTTCACATGCCAAATTTGGTTGCATTTGCTTGATTAGTTCTCGAGTTATGAGGAAATTTGTATGGAAGTCCCCCCTCTTAAAGGGGAGAGGAGTTATAATTCCTCTTATAAAGAGGGAAGGGGTCTCAATTCACCATAGAATAAATTCTTGTCACCAAAAAAAACACCCACATGCCAAATGTTGTTCTATTTGCTTGATTAGTTCTCGAGTTAGGAGGAAATTTGTATTTCATTTGTACAGGAGCCCCCCCTCTTAGAGTGGGGAGGGGTCCTAATTCACCGTAGAAAATTTTCTTGCCCTCGAAAACCTTCACATGCCAAAGTTGGTTCCATTTGCTTGATTAGTTCTCGAGTTATGAGGAAATTTGTATGGAAGCCCCCCCTCTTAAAGGGGAGAGGAGTTACAATTCCCCTTATAAAGAGGGAGGGGTCTCAATTTACCATAGAATAAATTCTTGTCACCGAAAACACCCACATGCCAAATTTGGTTCTATTTGCTTGATTAGTTCTCGAGTTATGTGGAAATTTGTATTTCATTTGTATAGGACCCCCCCCCTCCTAAAGTGGGGAGAGGTTCTTATTCATCATAGAAAACATTCTTGCCTCCAAAAACACCTACATGCCAAATTTGGTTCCATTTGCTGGATTAGCTCTCGAGTTATAAAGAAATTTGTATTTCGTTTGTATAGGAGCCCCCCCCCCCCCGCTTAAAGTGGGGAGGGGTCCCAATTCATCATAGAAAAAAATTTTGTCTTCAAAAACACACATGCCAAATTTGGTTCCATTTGCTTGATTAGTTCTCGAGTTATGAGGAAATTGGTATTTCATTTGTACAGGAGCCCCCCCTCTTAAAGTGAAGAGGGGTCCCAATTCAACATAGAAAATTTTCTTACCCTCGAAAACCTTCACATGCCAAATTTGGTTCCATTTGCTTGATTAGTTCTCGAGTTATGAGGAAATTTGTATGGAAACCCCCCCTCTTAAAGGGGAGAGGAGTTATAATTCCCCTTATAAAGAGGGGAGGGGTCTCAAATTACCCTAGAATAAATTCTTGTCGCCGAAAACACCCACATGCCAAATTTGGTTCTATTTGCTTGATTAGTTCTCGAGTTATGCAGAAATTTGTGTTTCATTTGTATGGGAGCCCCCCCTCTTAGTGGGGGGAGGGGTCTCTAACCATCACTAAAACCTTTCCTGGCCCCAAAAGCCTCTACATGCAAATTTTCACGCCGATTGGTCCAGTAGTTTTTGATTCTATAAGGAACACAGGACAGACAGACAGACAGACAGACAGACAGACAGACAGACAGACAGAAATCCTTCTTTATAGGTATAGATTGTACAATCAGGTCAACTTTGTTGGTTACATTTTGTTAGCGTTAGATAAAAACATCTAATGCAGTAAACAATACTTAAAACATAAACACATATAGTACTGCGTCATTTCGTGTACCGTAGAACTACGTTAACAGCTGCGTTAACTAGCCCACTAGCGGGGCAAAAGTGCAAATACCGCGGGGCAAAAGTGCGAAGCTAGAATCCACGAAATTAGCCCAGCAGTAGCTTACAAAACCATATTATCTTCAGTCTGCGTTATGTTTCGGTAAGGAACATTCTCAATTTGTACCTTTTCTATTTTGCGCTGGTGTATTGCAGCCTTCGTTAGATCGAAACTTTTCCAAACGTTTGTTTTTTGCTTCATCAGCGGAAACCCATTGTTTTTCTTCGGCCAACATCTGTAGAGCACACAGTTCTGCAGATCTTTCATCTCTAGTATCTGTAATATAGTGCCTAAAGCTGTATATAATTAGCTATACATTTTTGCTTTATCCATGAATCGCACTTTTGCCCCGTCCGTGAATCGAACTTTTACCCCGCTAGGCGCTTGACGAGGTTAGATTAAATTACGGAAAAATTTCGCTTTTGTAAATTATTTTCGACGTATTTTCAAAACAGGTATGCGGTGATATAAAACGCTGCTACAAATTTTCAACAAGTTATATCCTCCTGTTGATATCGTATTTGCCGTATAACGAAAAATTAGATCAAAACCGCCCTAAAATAACATTTGTACATAACTCAGCAACTATGCTTCGTAAGCAACCAAAGTTTACGTTAGATTAAAACTGCCAAAGTAGTCACCCATCCATGCCAATGTAGAAAATTTACTCGGAATCTGCACCGATAAATCATTGAGTCGCACTTTTACCCCTTCTTACTCTATTTGTATTAACTATATTAGTGTTGTTGGTAGTAAACTTCCATATAAAGCTCTCCAAACCAGATTGCCTCACCGGATACTTTGCGTAATCATATCAACTTATCTCAAGCAGTTTGCATTCTCTTATTAAACTTAAACTATCGAATAAGTAGTTTTTTGTGAGAAGTGAGGTGAATTATGACTGCAAAACATTTTTTGAAATACCGACAAACTGAATTACTAATCGAGAAAGAAAAATCTATCAAAAGCAATTTTCAACAGAACATAAATACCAAAAATCCATAACTGTGCACAAGGTCAGCCATGAAAAGGATCACCCGACCAGGTGAATTAGCTCAACGAAAGAATCTCTCCAAACAATCGACGGAATAAATTGAACAAATCATTTTCATCTGCCATAATGGAGAATTTCCTGTTCATCCATCCAACCAACCAACCAACCAACCAACTAACTAACCATCTGACCAGAAAAACTTCAGCGCGTAGAACACAAATCGAACGAAGCCTATGGGATGCAGTTTTTTGCTCCTCCGCTCGAATCGAACGCAATCAACTAACCAAGAAATTCGCACATACATACCCACCAGTATAGAGCAATGGAAAAGCACTTTCATTCAGCAGCTACGCCGCCTCACATTGTTGGCGGGAAATATGGAAAAATTTCGCTTCCTCTCTACTGAGTTGAACCAGCCACCATCAAGCCGCCGCCGCCGCCCATCACCTCCTGTCTGTCACAACCCCTTGTCCTTGTCTGAGACTCGCTTCCATATCGTCAAGTTGAAATTAAATTTTAAATTATTTATAGGGAATACAGAGGAAGTCATTCCCATTCCCAGCCGAGAGCTGCGGACGATTTCCAGTGCTTCGCACTTTCGCACAGTTCGTCCGATCCGATCCGATTCGGGCCAGCTTCAGCTGGCTGGTAAACCAGTCGATGAAAAAGCACAAATTTTCCGCTTCATCCTTCGCGTTCCTCTCCCCCAAACCAACGAATGCATCATACTCTCCACGGACAAACCCCGGCTGAGCATAAGGGCGTGTTTGTGCAAAAAAAAAAGAAATATACAGTCGGAAAAATACCGAAAAGGTCAACCCGAACGACGACGCGGGTGAACTGAAAATTCGATTTTTTCACCGGTGCGCGGTGGCGGCGGTGTGACAAGGGCGCACACGATTTGCCAATGCAGCGGCGGCAACGACAACACCGTGGAAGTGTTGAAAGCAAATACCTACACTGTTTTCCTCTGCTAGCAAGCAAGCAAGGAAAGAGAAAATTGCTTGGCGAACGCAGAACGAAAGACACTTTATTTTTAATGTTTCCTTCCTGCTGCGCGTCGGCGTTGCAATTTTGTTTTTGCCCATCACTAGTCACTCTGAAACTAGAGTAGTTTGGGTGCGGATGTTTTGAAATCCGTTTGCGGTTATACGAGTGGGAAGTTTTGCTGCCGTATTTTATTGCGGAAAGTTACAGTGTTTTCGAGAGCTGAGATGGAAAACTTTCGCTTTGCTTGATCAGTCGGAACTGATACTGATAGAAAAGGAAATTTTTTTTAACAATAATTGTGCACACCAAAAATTCTAAAGTTGAAACAAAAGTTTCTGGCGAACATTTTTTCTGTGTTCTCGAACCAAACAATGTAAACTTGGTAAATAGATTCAACCGGGAACCGACCGGGAAAAACTTCCGAGAGAGCAGTAAAAAGTTGACAGATTGCTGTTGAGCAAACTCGAATCGAAAAGCATAATACGGTATTATGCATGTAAGAGAACACACAGGCACCACTTCTCGGCGTTCGCCTTTGGCGTTGGTTTTTACCAGCATCGTCGGAAAAGTGAGTTCCAGCCCAGAAACGAAAACCTATCGGAAAGTAGCTTCGGGGAAAAGTTCTCCGCCAATTTGCCAAAGAACAGTTCGACGTGGGTGTTCGTCAATCGACAAAGTTGGGCGAATGAATCGCGAGCAAAGTCCTGCCTGGCACACTCAGCAGTGGAGACTGCGTTGAGTCTGGGAGACTTGACTCTGGCTGGTAGCTTTGCATGCTGCTGGTCGAGCAGCAACGGATCGACTGCACATAATCTTATCAGTTGAGAAAACAGTTTAAGTTTAACTATAAGCGGTAGCCGTTATAGTACAAGAGATACGACGATGTTTGATGTTGGTGTTTTTCCACGATGAAAAGCTCAAAACATTTACGCTCTTAGTGCTTGAGCTCACTTCAGCAGCATGACCATGAATATGAATTTACATTATGATGATAAAGAAATCGTAGGACTGTAGAACCTAATGATTTAAATCACAATTCTGCTAGTATATTTTGTTGTTTCTTCATCTGCCCGTATCGCTCTACAAACAAGTAAGTTACTGCCGCAAGTAAGTTACTGCCGTATTTCTACCTAGAGTTATAGCAATAAATTGCACATAAATTTCACAGATAGTGAACTGAGTTTGACTGTTGAGAGCCTGCTAGAACAAGGAGTTGGCAGTTTTTATATCTACAACGTTCAGTGATAGAGTATACCTCTTCGTATCAGTTTCATTTGATAGACGAACAAAAATTTATTCTAGGGTTTCTTTTCCAAATAATGCTACCTAAGTTTATTGTATTGTTATGATGGTTTGGCCAAGGTTGATCTTATCATGAGCCAAAAATTGATCAAAAATACCATTATAAAAGTACAATAAAAATCAAAATGTTACTTAGGTAGCTACTTTACCTATTTGCACAGATGTGCACAGAGATTTCCAATTGAGCAAATAAATTCAAAACAAATTCGTCAGAAATTTGATCAGTTGTATGACCATACAGCAACACTCACCGTACTCGAAAACGCTTATGGATAAACTTTCATTGTTTTGGTCCAAAAATGTAGAAAACAAATCTCAATCCTAAACCACATTACTGAGCAAACCTGATAACACAAAAACTGCTGCTGCTCGTAATCTCCTTCTGAGATGACTAGCAGCTCTGTGTAAAGGATAGCGAGCGGGGGGGGGATGTAGCGCCTCTACCCACGCATTTTACTTTACCATTTTCTAAACCAGAAATTTAGTCCCGAAAGATATTGGCTCACATTCTTTTACGGTCTAAAGTCAGCAATACATTGATCTAGTTCACCGTTTTTCCTAGTTAATCGTTTGCCTAAAGTCAGCAGAAGCGCTCACGGTAGCCTCACGATTAAATTTTTCGCATCGACATTTGAAATGTTTGATTTGCAAAAGTGAGGTACTGCTGTTTTTTCTTTATCAATAGCGAGACACTGAGACAATACAGGGGTTAGACAAAATGTTCGGGACAGGCAAAATTTTGATAAAATTAAAACGGCCATAACTTCCATAAAAATGAACATTGTTAGATGAAACCAATTGCATTCGACGGGGAAAACTTTACAGTTTTTCTAAAATATTTCAAGATTCACAATAGTCAGCGGACCACGGAGATATTCCAGGTTACCTGAAGGTATGTCAAAAACTGATTTTTTTCATCACTTATATCTTTTTCTGTCATGGAAATTGATTCATATTCATATTTTATTCCAAAACTAAATTTCATTTCCAGTCGATTGGTCGAAAAAGAACGGAAATCCGACGAAAAACAGCCAAGTTACGGCCATTTTTGTAAAATCACTACTAGTAACATCTATTGCTCTGGCCAGTTTGGGACATGACGCAAACCATGTCAATATGAGCATCAAACGTTAAAGTTTTATGAGCCATTGACACTGGAAGCATTTCCAGGTCAGCAGCGTGCCATGGCAACCCTGTAGCAGGTTCTGGGAACCCCGGCGGAAGCGGTCGTTTCAGGGAATATTCGAAATCATGTCAATATGGGTGTCAAACTTCAGGATTTTCAACCCTCGTAAATTTTTGAAGTTTGACATCCATATTGGAATGGTTTTGGTCATGTTTTAAAATGGTCATAGACACATTCCAGCGTTACGGGACACTATCCCTACTATGCAGATCAGTTCCTGTTTCATTAAATCCCTGGAATTCTAGTGGAAAATGAAGTACTCTTCTAACAACTATTTTACAAGTTATTTGCTAAAAAATTGGTAAACCAGGAGGCGATTCACAGGGTAAAAATGGGTGCTAATTGTGTCCCGTAACGCTGGAATGTGTCCATAAAGGTAAGACATTACTGGCAACATTTCCAGAACTGATTTCACTAAAATGGCCATATCTCGGTTGTTTATCGTTGGATTTCCGTTATTTTTCGACGAATCGACTGGAAACAAAATCTAGTTTTGGGATAAAACATGAAAATTTATAAATTTCCACAACAGGAAAAGATACAGGCGATTAAAAATTTTTGACATACTCCCAGACAACCCGGAATATCTCCGGTGTCCGCTGACTATTGCAAATTTTGAAATATTTTAGAAAAACTAGGAAAATTTCCCCGTCGAATGCAATTCGTTTCATTTAAAAATGTTCAATTTTGTAAAAGTTATAGCCGTTTGAATTTCATCAACATTTTGCATGCCCCGATCATTTTGTCTAACCCCTGTATATATAATACAGGGCAGTTCTTGGAATAAAATTAATTAGGTTTAAGACACGAAATTAGTTGGTTCTTCGTTCAAGTAGAACAAAAAGAAAGCAGTGTTCGTACTCGTACTTTACGTACTCCACAAATATCAGTTTGAGTTCGGAACGCGACTCTCAAACCTCACAATTTTATCGATGATCGATGATGATTCATTAAGCGGAAATTAACTAGCAAGGGCCTGCTTGAACATAGAGTTTGTCATTTTGATGCGTATAACGTTCAGTAACTAAATATACAAGCGTGCCATCCACAGAGTACGTAACGCTTATAGGGGAGAGAGGGTATGAAGTTACGTGACGTCACATGAAAAAAGAAATCAAATGGCCATGAATGTGCCATTAAAATTAAAGGGAGGAGGGAATCCCATAGAGGTAAAAATTTGCGTGACGTACTAAATGGATGTCCTCTCATCTTTGTTCGTATTGATAATTAATAACAGAATTAAATATTTCAAACTTTCCCTTAAAAATGAAATAATAACATAATTTTGAATGTTCCTGTTAGATTTTGGCAGTAGGTAGGACGCCTAAATTTTTGAGAACATAAGACAAACCCACAAATATTGAAGTCCAATCACATGTCTAATTTCATGTTCAATTGAAAGTCCAATTTCAAGTTTATTTTAAATACGGTTTAATTAAATTAAATCAAGTCCAATTTGCAGTTTAAATCGAAGTAATTCTGTAACTTCAAGTTCAACTTCATTCTAATTTCAAGTCCACTTTTATGTCCAATATCGTAACATCCAATTTTAGCTCCGATTTCAAATCGAATTTAATTGAAATCCAATTTAAGGCCAGTTTTAAGTAAAATTTCGAGCCTTATTTTAAGTTTGATTTCATGCCTAATTTTAAAAAAAACTTTCGTGTCTGATTAAGACCGGTTTCCAGCTCAATTTAATTCCAACTTCCAGTTCAATTGTACGTCCAGTTTCAAGTTCCATTTTAGGTCCTATTTCATGTCCGAATGCCACGTACCTAGCGCCTCCACGTGACCATACCTGGTAATGCTCTATTGAGTAGCCAAGCTAGGAGGTGCGTTGCTGGGTGGTTCCCGGCTGCCTGGTCTCAAAACCGCGGTTTTGGGCAGACGGCGGAGCCACACGGCCTAGCTAATAAGTTATTTTAATTATTTTTTTCGTTTCAGCTTATGAAGCATCTCCTGCTATATAGTAAAAACTTTGGCCAAAACGAGTTTTAATACTACACATGGATACCAGAATGAAAAATTAAATTAACCATTAGAAGCATTTATGGAACCTCAAAGGGCGCTACTCTATTCCATACGAAGGACTGCTGGTGAGATTGTTCTATTTTTGCCCATATATACCACATTTCATCCTTATATCATATTGTTAATAGTATTATTATTGATATCATAAATGTGAAAGACTGGATGATGGAGTGGATTACCAACCTGAATCCTTAAGGTCTGAAGCAAATATGGCATTTCTCAAATCAAAACAAACAAATCATCACGTGGGTCAAAGTTGGTACAGCGAATATGATTATTACATGGAAGGATCCTAATGCTGGAAGGCGATTCTTATAACCCCGGAATGCGCACAAGTAACTCTGCTTGTGGACCCGCCCACTCCCAATGAAGTGCAGCCTTTTTTTATTTTTGATTTGACTTCACTATAAAAATTTGTTTTTTTTTTCAATTTGTTTTCTGACTTTTGACTTATAGCCTTCGACTTTGGACTTTCATCTCCAGAGCAAGAGCAAAATTTTGATGTTTGTATTTTGACGTTCAATTTTTAGCATACAATTTTTGACATTTAACTTTCGACTGTTGTCTCTTCACGTTTTACTTTTGACTTTGGACTATTGAATTATGACGAGTTTTGACTTTTGAAATTTAACTTTCAAAGCCTTTGATGTTTGCCTTCCAGCTTTTGATTTTTGACGTTTAACTTTTGTTTAAGTTTTTGAATTTGGACTTTTAACCTTTAATCTTCGACTTTTGACTTTCACCCCTTGATTTTTTGAAGTTTCAATTTTTGACATTTAATGTTTTTTTACGTTTTTTTTTTGTAATTTGAGTTCTGAAGTTTAAGATTTGAATTTCAATTTCGGGCATTTGACTTTTGAGAATTGAACTTTTCATTACCATTTGATTTTTGACTTTTTGCTTGTAACTTTGAACTTTTTACTTTGATTTTTGACTTTTTACTTTTATTTTACTCTTAAAACTCTGATTTTTGTGTTTTCTACTGTCGACTTTCGACTTTAAAGACCAATTTCAGTTCAATTTTAGGTTCTATTTCTAATATAATTCCAGGCAATGTTGCAAATCGAGCGAGAAGCAAACGATGTCTACTCATTCGCGAGCGATTGTAGGAAGCATAGCATCTAACGCTTACTCCACTGACGCAAGCGTACAACAAACAAACACTGGTACTGTGTATACATTCTGCTATCGGGTACATTCTGCTATCGACACACTCGCGGACGCACAGTCTCGTAGCATCGTTCTGCACAGCCTGCTCACAAAACCAACAACAGCTCGTGAGTTGTAACGCGGAAAAAGTGCGGGCCTCCGTGAGATTTCGGTATGGACTGCTCAGGTTGCAATGGTGAGCTAAATAAGCAAAGCCTAGGTGCTACAGGTTCCGTCAACGAAACTTGACCTTCTGTTTTTATATGACAGACTTCGCAGCCAGCTGTTAGAGTGCAAGATAATTGCAGGGCCAGTTGCTACGATCCTTTTGACTCTAACAGCCTCTCCCAGTCGGCGAGCTAAATACACACTCGCAGAAACTCATCGCAGGGTGTGAAAAAAATAAGAAAGAATGTCCGATAGAGATGCTCATGCCAGTGTATTCGTTAGAACGAGAACGCGTTTGTAAGAAAATTAGACCACACGAATGCAAGCTTCGCAACACTGATTCCAGCTCCCATTTTAAGTTCACTGATGAGCCACACTGGGACTAGCGCTCCACTTTCTCTATAATATTTAATGTAAAAGAATTTTCGTGATGAAACTCGAAAGTTCGGAGGATTGTGCAAAAATTGATCCGCCAAAGATTTTGTTCACTTGTTTTTTTCCAGATCAAAATATGCTTTTGAAAACCAAAAGAAAACGTGGAGTCGTGGTGAAACGGTAATTGCTTCAGTAAGGGTGTATGATCTTCTGTCGGCCAAAAACTACAAGAACGCCAAAACGTTGAAATTTATATAAAAAAAATTTTCTCTTGAAAAAAGATTCAAAGTAATTTAGCAGAATCGAGAAATATCTCTTTCTATATCGAGAAAATTGAGGAAACAAGCCATTAATTTGATCAAAACATCAAGAAATAGTCAGCCGCCATAAACAAACACTCTGCAATCGAAATCCACATGAAAATAGCTTTCTTTTGACGAAAAAGATCAAATTTTTTCTGGTGGACTTCAGAGACATCCAGTAGCTTGTGCGTTCAAAGATATTTCTTTATGTCGAGAAAACTTGGATAAAATGCCCTTCATTTGGCGTGCTGTTAACAAGCACCAATCCATTGAACTGAAATCTTTGTAAAAATATATTTCTTTTGACCTAAAAAGAGTCGGGCCCAATGATATTTGGAAATATTGAGATAAACGTATTTTTTCGGAAAAAATATCCACTGCGCCGATACACTTAGATGCTAACCGGTTCTCTTGTGACTGTGAACACTTCACTTTTGCTTTGCAATTTTGAAATTAACACCCAACCAGCACAAAACAAACCTAGTTCAATGACAAACTAGTAGCAAACTCTTTCAACAACCATTGCCTCTCTCAGGCTAATAACACTTCGCCATGCTGTAAAAACAGTCCCTTAAACTTTCCTAATTAGCCAAGTTAATAAACATCTGGTTACGCCAAAATTATATAATATATCGCCATTGAAAAGCTCCCCATCAATCCATCATGGGAAGAAGATAATCCCATCCGAGACGGCGAGATGGCAAATACATCACATCAACCGACTGACTAGGCCGGTCGGATGAATTTCATCATTAGCTTGGACGGATCACACCAGCCAGTGCAAAAAGAAACAACTGTGAAAAAGGTTGTTCCACAGAATGTGTAACATATTTTGTCAGTTTCGGTATTTAAAACGAGGATAAACCCAAACATTGACCGGCGGGGGATGCATGCTGTAACCACTTGAGAGATGGGGGTACGATTGAGAGGATCCAAAAACGGAAAGTTAGCCTGTTTGTTGATACTTATCGAAGCGAACGGAAATTCCCTTACGGTTAGGACCTCCAGCTATGTGGATCAAGAGGAACGGCATGAAAAGGGCAAGTAGTCAGTCAGATGCCAGAACGATTTATATCTCTTATATTTCACCGCTCCGTCATGGTGGTGGCTGACACGGAGAGACGCCTTTTCAACCGGCGGATTCTTTTCACTGGCATTTTCCGCCGCTACCACCGCACGACACCAGGGGAAGATAATCTAAGGCAAATTTAATTCAACAGTAATTTTTCGCTGTCATCTACCGGCAAAGTGTCGAGTTTCAACTCGTTCACTTGCAAGACCCGCAGGTGTGACTGACAGGATGATAATACAGACTGCAAACTTATTTGTATTGCCAACTCGGAAATCTCTAAGGCTAAGAAACTGTGAAGTGAGACAATCCAAAGCAGCAAAGACCTTAATTGATGAAAAAGCATCCCAGCAAATTGTGTTAGTCACTCGTTGGAAAAAAAGCGGAAGGATATACGTATTTTCCATTCAAGATGCGTTGGACTTTTCAATTTGCCGTAATCCTGCGTCACGAACACACTACGACGGCGCGGCGGTGAGGTACGGAGGAAAGAAACGAAATGGTAACGTCTCTCCTTCACTCGTTTCGAAGCAGTACCGACCGGCTTGCGGCGGCGCTTCATTGAACATTTTCCAACTTCATAAATCACTCGCCGCGATTTATTCCGCAAGCGTTTCGAAT
Source organism: Sabethes cyaneus (assembly GCF_943734655.1). NCBI lineage: Eukaryota > Metazoa > Arthropoda > Insecta > Diptera > Culicidae > Sabethes > Sabethes cyaneus. The sequence goes on from NC_071355.1 coordinate 38,132,106, forward strand.
TTTGACAACCCATCAAGGGCAACATCCGGAACCACATGGCCCAGCCACTAGGGAAGGCCGCGGCCGGAGGAAATAAATCGGATGAAAAATCGGCAATCGAATACTGTAGCGTTTAGGGAAGCAACGGCACAGAATACTGCCGATTGACGTCACTCACACGGTCCGTTAGGCAATAGGGAAAAACAACCAAGCAACTCCATTCAACCATTGACAGACTCTGCTCTCTGCTAGTAAATCTTAAACTCACACAAATATTTACACCTTCTAATAACCGTTTACGAACGCGTGAGAAGTCATCGTGCACTTTGGTTGAGCTGGCCGTACCGTAGGTAGGTGAGGTGCTTGCTAATTCAACCGAACGTGGGTGGCTGCTGGTGGTGATGGAAGTTTTATTTTTCAGGTCATCACACGGAACGGAACGGAACGGAACAGAGCGACGAGAGTGGCAGCGCGGCCGGGTAACACGTTGGGATTTGTTGTTTGACAAACTAAAACTAATTTCCAGTCAGTTAGTCCAAACAATGGCGACGCAAAGTAGAACAAACGGCTGCCAGAAGTGGAAAAAGGGCACTGTGCAGCGAGTATTGAAGCATTACTGTGAAAAACAACATACACTACACAGAGTTTTAACATGTATCTACTCATGTGTACGCTTGTGTCACGATTTTTCCTGACAACCGATTGATTGGCCAATGTACAACTCGATTATTGGTTGGAACTATGGTAAAATATACTGGAAGGTGGTCAAAATCTTACAAGACCAAAGCAAGTTTAGCCAAATCTGAGGTTTAAATTTATCTTACTGGGACTATAGTTTTGGGCAAACATGTTGAAAACATATACTGCAGTCCTACGTTTGCTCCCGTTTCGGTTAAGTAAATAGCAAACTTCAAAAGCACAAACATGCTCCAATTAGTTTTCCGCAGAAATTCATACGTAGGTACCTATGAACCAGACGACACGAACCAGATGGAAGAAGAAGCACCGAGGGGAGAAGCATGTTAGTAATAATATTGCATTTACAAAGAACACGCGCCATTTCACGCGATGAACAGTTCGCAGAACATTGTGGATTAGATGGAACGTGATAATTTGATAATATGTAAATAGGGTTGGATCGATGATTATTCATACGTTGTTATGAAACAATGGAAATCGATTAAAAAATAAACATTGAATCAGACGGTACAAAGCAGACTAGCTGCTGTCTACCAGTATGATTTTTAGTTAAAAGTGGAGTAATGATATTATAGATAATGGAAACACAAACTAAATATTTTTTTAAAGGTAATCTAGTTGTAACTCATTAGTTCGAAGGGATTTTTCAATAGAAGAGTAAACAGTGACAAATTTCTCCAGCAATTTTTAATCAAGACGTTGAATGTTTTAATCATTTTAATAATTAAAAAAATCTTTCTTTCAGCGCCAGCAATATTTCATCAATTCATTCGAGGTAAATTTTCAAAATGTAGTTGAATGAAGATCACTTCTCTAAATTTTTCAAACACAGACATCACCATCGCTTGACCACTAGAAGTTCTTTCCTCTGTTTTACCGTATCATCCAAGAAAATAACTTTTCATAGTAACACTCATTTGTGACTAGAATTGGTGCTACAACTAAATATGACAAAGTTAAAATCAAACCGATGTCCCGGAAGCAAAAAGCACTGACAAAAATTAATCGCAACCACACAGGCTGCGTGGAATGCGTCTTTCTCTCTTTACCTGCCTTTCTCTTTTTTATCCTGCCTTTCTCTCTCTTATCCTGCCTTTCTCTCTCTCTTATCCTGCCTTTCTCTCTTATCCTGCCTTTCTCTCTTTTAACATGTCTTTCTTTCACCCCGCCTTGCTCTCTAATTCTGCTTTTCTCTCGCCCCGAGTTTCTCTCTCACCCCGCCTTTCTCACTGATCATGTCTCTTTCTTGTCCTGTCTCTCTTTCTTATCTTGTCTTTCGCTGTTATACGGTCATTCTGTCTTATCCTGCATTTCTATCTCATCTTGCGTTTCTCTCTTCTACTGACATTTTCTCTTATCATTCTTCTTATTCTATCTCTTATACCTCGAAATATTATGCTCTTAAAACTCTCTCATAGTGATCTGTGACCCTTTTGGCACAAAGTTAAACTTTCATCCTACCGTATTTTGCTTTCATTCTAGCATATAATGTTTTCGGAACTTTTATTCATATCAAAAGTTATTCATTACTTACTACGATCAAAATCAAAGCATAACTGTTTATGCTAGTAAATAGAGGCATGGTTTCTTCAACAAAGCTATAGTAAACTAGCTGACCCGACAAACTTCGTATTGCCACAAATTAAACTGTGTTGTACATAAACCCTGAATCTCGGATGACCTTCGTCACAATCTCGAATTTTGCAGGTTTCTGAGGAGTTCATGGGTGTTTTAATATACAAATTTTCCTCACGCCATCATTACAAACCATTTCGCCGAATACCATTTTGCGGTACACCAATTCTCAGTTGACCATAACGCGGTAGACAGAGTTTCGCAGAATACCATTTCGCGAAAAACCTTACGCGGGATGTACCATTTCACGGAAATTACTATTGATAGTTTTTGGTGGTTTTGTTTTTGATTAATGTTTTATGAAAGTGTCTAAAATTTCTCGAGTTCGACTAGTTTTTGAGTTACGCAAAAATTTCTGTTTTATTTGTATGATAGTCGTCATCCCCCTACCACAGGGGTGAGGGGTCTCAAGCCATCGTTAAAAAAATTTCTGCCTCCAAAACCCCCCACATGCCAAGTTTGGTTTCATTTGCTTGATTACTTTTCGAGTTATGAGGAAATTTGTATTTCATTTGTATGGGAGCCCCCCCTTCTAAAAAAGGAGAGGGGTCCTAATTCATCATAGAAAAAAATCATGCCTCCAAAAACACCCACATGCCAAATATGGTTCCATTTGATTAATTAGTTCTCGAGTTATGAGGACATTTGTATTTTATTTGTATGGGAGCCCCCCTCCTAAAAAGGTAAGGGGTTCTAATTCATCATAGAAAAAATTCATGCCTCCAAAAACACCCACATGCCAAATATGGTTCCATTTAATTAATTAGTTCTCGAGTTATGAGCAAATTTTTATTTCATTTGTATAGGAGCCCCCCCTCTTAAAGTGGTGGGGAGAGGTTTCAATTCACCATAGAAAATATTCTTGCCTCCAAAAACACCCACATGTCATGTTTTGTTCCATTTGCTTGATTAGTTCTGGAGTTGAGGAAATTTGCATTTCATTTGTGTGGGAGCCCCCCCCCCCCTCCTAAAAGGTAAGGGGTCTTAATTAGTCATAGAAAAAATTCATGCCTCCAAAAACAACTACATGCCGAATATTGTTCCATTTGATTGATTAGTTTTCGAGTTATTAGGAAATTTGTATTTCATTTGTGTAGGAGCCTCCGCTCCTAAAGTGGGGAGAAGTTTCAATTCACCATAGAAAAAATTCTTGTCTCCAAAAACACTCACATGTTAAATTTTGTTCCATTTGCTTGATTAGTTCTCGAGTTATGAGGAAGTTTGTTTCATTTGTATGGAAGAACCCCCTCTTAAAAGGGAGAGGGGTCATTATTCCCCTCTTAAAGAGGGGAGGGGTCTCAATTCACCCTAGAAAAAAAATTGCCTACAAAAACACCCACATGCTAAATTTGGTTCCATTTACTTGATTAGCTCTCGAGTTATGAGGAAATTTGTATTTCATTTGTATGGGAGCCCCCCCTCCTGAAAGGTAAGGGGTCTCAATTCATCATAGAAAAAATTCGTGCCTCCAAAAACACCCACATGCCAAATATTCTTCCATTCGATTGATTAGTTTTCGAGTTATGTGGAAATTTGTATTTCATTTGTATAGGAACCTCCCCTCCTAAAGTGGGGGGCGGTTTCAATTCACCATAGAAAAAAATCTTGTCTCCAAAAACACCCATATGTCAAATTTTGTTCCATTTGCTTGATTAGTTCTCGAGGTATGAGGAAATTTGTATTTCATTTGTATGGAAGCCCCCCCCCTCTTAAAATGAAGAGGGGCCATTATTCCCCTCCTAAAGAGTGGAGGGGTCTCAATTCACCATAGAAATAAAATTTCCTACAAAAACACCCGCATGCTAAATTTGGTTCCATTTGCTTGATTAGTTCTCGAATTATGAGGAAATTTGTATTTCATTTGTATGAGAGCTCCCTTCCTAAAGTGGGGAGGGATCTCAATTCATCATAGAAAACATTCTTGTCTCCAAAAACACCCGCATGTAAAATTTTGTTCCATTTGCTTGATTAGTTCTCGAGTTATGCAGAAATTTGTGTTTCATTTGTATGAGAGCCCCCTCTCTTAGTGGGGGGAAGGGTCTCTAACCATCATAAGAACCTTCCATGGCCCCAAAAACCCCTATATGCAAATTTTCACTCCGATCGGTTCAGTAGTTTTCGATTCTATAAGGAACATAGGGCAGACTGAAATCCATTTTCATAGGCATAGATTTGTATGTGAGCCTCCCCTCTTAGTGGAGGGAGGGGTCTTTTGTCATCGAGAGAACCTTCCCTGGCCCCAAAAACCCCTACATGCCAATTTTCATGCCGATCGGTTCAGTAGTTTTCGATTCTAAAAGGAACATAGGGACAGACAGACAGACAGAAATCCATTTTTATATGTATAGATTGGCTTGAGAAGTAAAGAAAAAATGAAGCTTAAACCTGTGATAACTTCGCAACGAAAGGTCCTAGAGATTTGTGATCTTTTGTAAAAACATGTGTGCTGAGCGGTTCTATAATTATCTAGAACAATGTGTTCTTGTCAAATGCAACTAACTAAAGTTGAGCATAAAAAACTAATTTTTAAGGAACTTCCAAAGAAAATGCTCCATAACTCTGTACCCGATGGAGACAAAAATGTCATTTCTTCAGCAAAGTTGCTTGTTTTTACATTTTTATTAATTAACTTTGTCGAATAAACCATCTTTTTATCTTCTAACACAAAAAAGTTCAAAAACAGTTACTGATAACGTCTGCAAGTCGTAGGCGAAATGCCTATCTGTGGTGAATAAAATTAATAGTGGATTTTTCTTATTCCACTAAAACGCTCATAATAATTTAAGTGATTTTACCCTAAAAGTTCGTAAAACTAAGTAAAAATAAAGCATAATTAGGCCATTGCAAATCATATTTAAAGTTTTTGTCACCCCCCCCCCCCCCCCCTTGGAAATTGGCTTGAAAAATCGGGGGGCAGAAAAATAATTTGTAGGATATGAGTCAAATTTCTTTTTATAAAATCAATTTTCTGTGAGCTCTACAGTCTGAAAAACTCGAAAAATGAGTCTCCGAGTTGAATCAACGCTTCTAGCACGAAACAGAAATGGAAATTCGAACAATAGAATTTCCGAAAATCGTCCAAAAAAATTTTCCTTCGTTTTTGTCTTTTTTCGTATTTTTTTGCATAAAAAATAATAACGTATATATTATAAGCAAGAATAGATTTGTTTAAACCTTAAACAAAAATTCCTAAAATCCATGTTTTTTTTGCTCGATTAAAAAATTCACTTTGTTTTTTTTTCGCCCCCCCCCCCCCCCCCTTCAGTGACCGAACACCGGAAGGACAAAAACTTAATAAAATATTTGTAATGGCCTTATGCGAAAACTTTGTGCAGAAAGTTTCTAGAAATGCAACCGACAAAAGTTAAGGATTTCCGATTAAACAAAATGCTCTATAGCTTTGTGCCCGATGAAGAAAGAAATTCCGTTTTTTTCAACAAAGTTGATTATTTTTACATTTTCTACAACTTTGTCGAAAAAACCATGTCTCCATTTCCTAACACAAAAAGTTAGTTTGTGGACTTAAAGGCGGCGTACAATTCAGTTAAACGAAATGCGCTTTGGAGATATTGCTAGAATATGGTTTTCCGTCGAAACTTACGCTTACGCTAATTTTTACTACGCTGGAGGGATCAAAATCATGGGTCAGAATAGCTGGTAAGCCCCTTTTGTGATGTTTGATGGACTGTGGCAAGGGGATGCACTCTCTAACCTGCTATTAAACATTGTCTTGGAAGGTACAATACGAAGAGCAAACGTGGAAAGAAAAGGAACTATCATCACGAAATCTCACATACTTTCTCGCATAGCCATGACACCGATATCATCAGAATCAACCGTAGAGCAGTGGAAGAGGCCTTTAGACCTTTCAAACAGGAAGCGCGAGATGCGGGAACAGCGAGAAACCTACCATTACACAGTCAAAACGAAGTACATGGTTGCTGGCAGGAAACGTGGAAGTCCAAATGGTGTCGATGTCGAGTTGGAGCTGGATGGGGAACGATATGAAGTAGTTGACGAGTAATGTACATACCTTGATACGCTCGTGACATGTGACAACTTTGTAAGCGGAGAAGTGAAACGACAAATTGCAGCCGTGAATCGAGCTTTCGACGGATTACGTAGTCAGCTGAAGTTCCGTATGCAAATTCGCACAAAACTGGTGCTTTACAGAACACTAATCCTCCCGCTGGACTTGTACGGTCCTGAATCATGGACGCTAAAGGAAGCTGAATGACGAGTGCTTGGGATTTTTGAGCGTAAAATTCTGCGATCAATACTTAATGGTAAAATGGAAAACGGAGTGTGGCGCAGACGGATGAACCACGAGTTTTATCAAGTATACAAATATATGCTGCTATAGTGAAGGTACCGTAAGTATAATGTGGACTGGGCACGGAGCCAGAATGCCCGACGAATGAACCAAAACTATTTTCAGCAGAGAACCACGAAGAGGCCATAGAGTTCGGAACGACGCACACTCAGCTGGTGTTCGATGGGATTGAAGAAAGGTAGCCCAGAACTGACAGTACTGGAGGACCATTATTCATTCGGCGCAGGATCGAAGACTGATGTTTGTTTGCATAAGTTGCAGATGGGCATAGGATCAGTGAAAGCATTTAAGTCTCATTCAAACTGCGATAAGCACACTGCTGCCACGTGAGGATGACGATGTCAAAATTTAACGGCAATTAAATAACCGTCGATTTCGGTGCGAAACCATGCACGTTTTAGTAATAAACTATTAGACATTCTTACAACGAGCTTCGAGTCAGCGGAGCCTGTAGAGTAATAATATCCCGCTATCACTACCGAAAGAGCTAGCCAACCGACAATCGCAACCGCAGACACGGGGCATGCCTCTAGTCAATACATTTAATTTGACGCAGAAAAAGACATCATTGCCGATAAAGCAAAGCTCACTATTTTACAGAGCGTACGTAGAAGTCTGAATAAATCAAAGTTGTACATTCGTGTATTTTATCGCTTTTCTTGACATTTACTAATTTACAATGCCGATCACGTTACTAAAACTAGCATATAAAAACAAGCTATAATTTATCCTTAGATGAAAGGCCTAAATACGTTCCTCGAGCAAATCTCTCATAACAACTTCCCTTGATAACAGGTTTCATCATTGGTTGGTAATGTACAATTCGTTTCGTTAAAGGATGGCGTGGATTAAATGGCCTGATTGTAGTAAGTTATGAACCCCTCGGTTGTCTAGAGTCTATCTTTTAGAAGTTGGTAAACAGAAGTAACACGATATTGGCAGCGCAATCTGTGTGTCGGCCTGGAAAGCTAATAATTCACCTGTTCAGTGAAGAACGCTAGATAAAATTTTGTGAAGGATTTATCTACAGAATCTGTTTCCGTAAACCAAAAACTCCAACACTTTTCGTGGGGTTAACTACGATACCTGTGGAATAAAAAGTCAAGTCTTATAAGCAGACACAAATCTTTGTGCTTTTAGTCCCAGTGAGACACAATTTAATTTCCCGAAAGCAACATGTACATAATGAGCGTGTCTCGCCAGAAAGATAATGATTTTTCACTTCTATGCGAAATCATTGTACACAGAAGGAGGCGCATTATGATTTATAGAAAGAAAAAAAGGAGACGCATGATGTTTTATAAAGAGCAATTTTACAAAATAAACTGCTTCTTTTCTTTAGCATAGAAGATAAAGGAGATTTTCAGTATCAGATTATTAAAGCTGTGCGAAGGAGGACGTGCATAAAACGAATATCCTCAGGAAACAAACACTTTAATCGCTTGGATTGTAAGTAGAACTTATGCAGCTAGTTCGATGAAGGTAAACAATCCAACCCAAACCACAGGATGGATTACTACGGTTTCGCTGTGCCCCAAAATCTAGCAGCAATTTCATTAGTAAGCAGAAACCAATTCGGGTCAAGGTAACTGAGCAGTAAAAGCACACTAACTAATATTATGGTGATGAGGTTTTCGGTTACTCTTTATGTGCGTTTTTTTTTTCGAACCAAGCTACAGCAAACACTCAGGACCGACGGGGCGAAATAAAGTCAGTAAGCTTCGGTTAAAACCGGCGTCCGGATGTACAATGAAACAAAAAAAAACGGCAGAAATGGAAGCAGAAAAATCGCAAAAATAAACATTTGACAGCTTAGCCGGCGGAGGAATCGGCTCTCTGTAAACACATTCAGTCAGGGTGAAAAAGTTTTAAAATAGCTTCAGTCGAGCGAGATCTATTTTTGAATTTCGCCTCCGTACTCCAGAAGGAAGACACCCGGAGAGTAACGAAAAGGGATGTTGATTCTGTTGATTATGCGATCCACCGACTGTTCGTCTCGTCTCGTCCGTTCGAGACTGAAACCGACGCGAATCTCGCATCCCGCCGTCTGCGCAGTGCGCACCCTGTGTGTCCGTGCTAGTTTTTACTCTACGATAATAATCATCAAAAGATGTGTTCCCCCTCCTCCCGGCGTTGGGTGTGTTCTGCGCGTTTCACGTTTTGTTTTGCACGTGGGAGTATTGTAGTTTGCTGTGCGCGTCTGGTTTGCAGACGTTGTTTGTTGGCAAAAACCAGAAGGGACGACCGACGGTCTGCGTGTCGTCGGTCGGTCGGTCTCCTGTGTAGGTTGCAATTGATGAGACACACTGTCCGTTTGTCATCAAGTTGCAGTTTATGTGATCTTAGGAGAGCGATATTTATATGGCCGATACCTACGCGCTTTGTGTGTGTTTACAACTACTGGCTGGAGGCGTCCTTGTTCTTTCATCTCAGGTTAGTCGTCTTAGGTTTTTTCAGTACAATGAACCTTGGTCGGCATGGTTTGTCTCAGAATAGTTTGATCTATGAACGGCCTGCCCTGCTGCCTTTGAAGCTCGCTTTTACAAGGGTTCCGGAAGGATACATTAATTGATACATCTTGTGTTTCGTTCGAGGCTTTCATTCTCAGTTGCTGGAAACAGGTAAAATTTTACGGCTTCCTCTGCCTTTCCAAATTAAAACATTTACATAGAGCAAGACATTAATATTCATTCCGAACAGGGAAGTGTTTACCCCTCGTCATTAAAAGGCTTCCTGCTGGAGTGGTTTTCGGCAATTACGCAAACTTTATTGTATTAATTCTGCAGAATCGTACAAACAAAAGGTAAAGACTCTTAAATAGGTATCCAAAGATACAATCGAAAGTAGAACAAATACCATGTTTAACAGCAGAAGTTCCGTAATATAAAAAAAAAACTAAACGGCATACCAAGTTCAACCGCTAATATGAGGAAAAAAAACCCTTCGATTTCCACGGTTTCCAATCCAGCCATTAGGTTGCACTGAGTGCAACCGAGAAAATAGTGTTACGCCACCTTCCCGCTCGAACACCTAATTATAGGTGGAGTAAAAAAGAACAATAAACCGATGACAAAAGCTTCCGCTCTCCCTAGTCCTCCGTACATCACACATCTGCACAACGTACCTGTAAGTCCGGGACTTTACTCTTCGCGAACACTGCAGAGCAGGAATAATGGGATTAATTGAGTTGCAAGCTGCAGCAACTGGGGGTGGTGGTTGCAATCATTGCCGGACGCCTGCACGGGTTAGTTAGCTAGCGAACGTTGTTGGCTTGGGCATTGTCAGGTTACGTTACACACATTGTCAGAGAAGGTATTGACAACGGAATAATGCATTTTTTCCGGATCAGCAGCCAGTTGCTAGGGCGGAATGAAGCGTGTTCAATCCGCATTGCAAATGCACAGTAATTTAATGTTTCGTTTGATAGTGCGACTTAACTCTCAAGCGACTAACGACTAACGACCTGTGCCTTGATTGATATTCGCCTTGCTTATCGGCGGAATTCAGTAATCAGGACGAACATAAAACTTGTAGCGTGCAGGCATTTCCGCGTCACCATTATTGCACCGGGTTCTCGCCGCGCGAGATCCGAAGAAACCTTTCTTCCGCCATTCTTTCTTTCTTTTCGTGCCAGCATGTCATTTCCTTCGCGATTACAATCCCGACCGACGCGACGCGACGACGGTTAGCGGCGCCACTTCCGAGCACAGCAGCAGTGCTCCGTGTCGTGGGGCATGCCTGCCTGCGGTAATCAAAACCCATGTATTTAACCCACAAACCTAATTTCGATATTTTACTGCTCGACACGAGTCGAGTCGAGGCTTGCCCGCCAGATTTGTGCTCGTGTTGAATTAATTTTGGGACGATTATTCGGGGCTGGTTGAGTCGATTGCAATCGGCAAATTGAAGGGAAATTTCTTTCATTGGCTATAACTAGCAATTTAATGAATAAATAATGGCGGAAAGACAGCAATGGATAAACTCGAGAGAGTCAAAGGTCAGCTTTTCATTTGGCAATGTGTGTATGCTTATAAAGAAATATAAACGTATAGATATACTTATCATTAAATCATAAGCTGTTGTGTTATGTAGAACACATACATAGTTTTCTAGTGTTGCCTAAATATTTTATGTTGAAAAACGCGAATACTTTTGCTGAAACCAAAACTGGTGCCTTCCAGCAAAAATCTCACTCCCACCGTATCTCGTCGTTTAGTTGCTATCCAATCCTGTTCCACCCCGTCTGACCGTGTTTTACCCTGTTCGCTTCCTTATTACCGAGTTGCAACCGCCAATGCACGAAAATTGAACCACAATAGCCAATAACCGTACTAGCACAGTTGTTACAAACTAGTTGTAGCAAGCGATATATGACAAATTTCGGTCATAATTAAGTTGTTACAACCAGAAGTTCCAAAAGGGTGCTACTTGGGAAGTATGGGCACGTGTCGTCTGTGTTTCGGAAGCCGAGAAAAAATGGGAGAAAGTAACTGAAAATACAACATCAAAGCAAAGCAAAGGCTTGGTGCTACATTCCGCGTTCGGAACTAGAACTTCTGTTTTTGTTTTAGACAGACTTTACAGCCAGCTGTTAGAATACAAAAAAAATGCGGGGCTACTGTTACAATCCTATTGACTCCTACAGTCACTCCCAGTCAAGATTCGAACATACGACGACCGACTTTTTCGATCAGAATAGTACAGCGGGGCCAACTAGTAGGGTAATCAAGGAAAACATCAAATAAACTTTTAAAAAATTGTAATTACTTCAGAAAATTTCATATAAATTTTCAGGAAAAGTCAACGACGTTAGGCATGAAGACTTTAGGCATATGAACATTAGGCATAATGGACGTTAGGCATAAAGGACGGTATGCATAATACACGATAGCCATAGCGATGGAGCCAATCATCGCTCCTTCACAATACTCTTGGCTGTTTGGCATAACATCGTTTGCTATAAAAATATTGACGTATGCATAAGGACCATGCCAAAAATATTTGGCCTAACAACCTTTTGGCATAATTTCGTAAAAAATACTTAGACATTTCATAGATGATTCAAGGCGAGAATGCCGCAAGTCACGAGTGTTGACGGCGAGCCACCGTCGTCGGAAGTGCCGGCCACTGCGGAGGGCAGTCCTCCCGCAGAAATCCCACCTGTTTTGGTTTATTCGCTTTCCTAGGTCTGCTGACTCTTGTTATTTTTCTCTAGCCCTCGCATCGACTCACCGGGCTGGTACCGAATGGTCGAGTCACAAATAGCCGAAATCCAATTGGCCGAATTTCAACAATTGTCATAGAAGGCCGAAATTTTATTTGATCGAATCACGAAAGGTCGAACCCCTATTTGGCCGAAACAAGAAAGTACGAAGCCCGAATTGACTGAATCTCACTGTAAATTATTTGCTCGAATAATATTATAAAAATAAAGTTCTATGGTCAATTTTAAACTTTGTTCTTAGTAGGAGACTAAACCACTGCGACCAATATTAGAGATCTATTGTGGTATACTTCGCCTTAATCTAAGTGCATTTGAACTATGATCAAATTAATTAAAAGCTATTTTCGTGTGTTTAAAAAAAATATCAAATAATGGAAGAAAAAAAGCATTTCGTAAAATTCTGACACCTTAGTCTCAAAAATACTGTACAGTGGACCCCCGTTCGTTTGAACGATTCCTCATGCAAACTAACGGGGTTACTTTTTAATTTGAACAACTGGTAACCCGAAATATGCTGAAACCTTTGTGAACTGGCCGCCCTGCTCTTTGTTATTGTTTTGGTGGTTTGTTTTTGTTGGCAGTTGCAAGTGCGAATATTGCATTTTCCGATCGGATTTCTCTCTTAATCGTTAGGAAAACGAAATGTGAAGCCGATTAAACACGCTAGGTCAGTATAAACGAATCGTGTTTATGTGCATCGTCTGCATAAACAAATGATGTCATGTTGAGAATGACATTTGAACCATTTTTAATTTGCACGTCGTGCAAACCAACGGGGTTCAAATTAAAAAGTGTTCAGATTAAAAATGGTCAAACGAACGGGGGTCCACGGTACTACACTCTGCACATATTTTTTTTTGTGGTTTTGTAATACAAACAGTAGAGTATAGAGAATTGATTTTTCTTCCTTTCTCCTAAGCGCAAATGAATTACGCTCATTATAAGATACGAGATTTATTTACGGTATCAATAGTAACGTTTCCTATGATCAAGGGCAAGATAACCGAAGGCCGCGAGCGTTTGCGCATTCAGCCATTTATAATTCGGTCATGTGTATTTTGGCCATTTGTGATTCAGCCATTAGATCTCCTATGCCATTTGTAATTTTGTCCATTTGAATTTCGGCTATTCGTAGGGAATCCAACGAACCACATAACCAATGCCTTTTTAAACTGAGTACATCACACCTTTTTCAAGCTAACGGTAGATTGCCTAACCAGTGCCTATAATCCATCAAAAAACGGGTATAAGCATATTTGTATTAGTTTTTTTTATTTAAAATCATACATTCTTTAGTTATGATAATCACCAACCGCTAATCATCTTTTTGGGAAACTTCTTTAAGCTTCCAACATGCATAAATAATTTTCAGGATTTCAGTACAGTAGGATTTCGAATTTGGCAACAAATGCGTGTCGCCTATGTTGCCAAAATCGAAACCGTGCCAAAATCGAGACCCTTTTTCGATATGAAAAAATTTAATGTAAATGCTTTAGAAGTTGACTAAATATCATTAATCAACGATTGCAACCATTTTATGTTTAAAAAGTCCGACAAGAGCTATCCGTCCGGTGCAAATAACTTATTGACACCCTGCGGTAAGACGTAGTCCTACGGCAATAAAAATATTATTGTTCGAAACCACATAATTTTTTTTCATGAACATACTCAGGGCTTCATTTTTTCGTCATTTAAAGCATGTATGCGGAAACTGATTGATATTTAAGCATATTTTGGGCAGAGAAATATCTTGTGTTGCCAAAAACGGATACTTTTGCTGCCAAAATCGAGGCATGCCAAAATCGAACCATGCCAAATTCGAAATCCAACTGTATATTCAATGTGTTCTGAGGGATAACGGTCATCTAAAAAAACTTAGACTGCGAATTTTGCAAAAAGTGATTATGTCTGCGAGTTTTACGAAAAGTATATTATGTTTGGACTTTTTTGGGCTAAAAAGTGAAGTATTTTACTAACACAGATATCAGTTTCAGTGCAGCTGCGGACAAACGTGTCAATCATAATTATGGAAAAAGAAATTCTTTGCATTATTTCGTCTTATTTTTGTCATTTAAAACACATTTGCTAAAAAAGTAACGTGTTTTACTAGCACGGACATCAGTATCAGCGCAGCTGCAAACAAACCTGTGCTTGATGAAGAGTTGAAGAAGTTAATGGATGAAAGAGTGAATTGAAATGTGAACTAATTTTTGATTTATTTATTTATTTATATTAGTCTTCGAAATTTCGTACAGACAGTTCATAATAATTATTTATTCTAAGTTTGAAAGTAGTCCGAGTAACATTTTTCTCGTTTTTGAAAAATTAACTGAAATCTTCTTTCTCCTCGGTTTCTCAACTTCCCAAACACGGACGACAATACTGTGTCTGGATCTGACTACTTCTAAGCCATTTTTGTGCCTTGTTAACGTTTGCAGCTCAGGAAACAGAATAAAATAAGTTCGGACGGAACAGAATATTGGCCGTACACAAGTAAAAATCATGAAAAAAACTGATGATAAGCAACAAGAAACCAGAATTGTTACATAGGATATTGTAAAAATAATGTAAAAAATCATGGTCGTGCTACTTATATTTCGCTCAGTGTGTGTATTGAAGCCACTTGAATTTGAAGTCCTGTCAGAAAAAAGCATCAACATGTTTCTCATCAACAAAGACTTTCTTGCGTACAATGCACGCCCTATTTTAAATGGTGAGCAGAAAGAGATGTCTTCCGACAAAACGGCAGCCTTGAACTTCCGACAAAAGATGTGTATGTTTCGAATATTTTATTAGTACCATTTTATGTTGCTATTGCGAATAACATCTTTAAATTATTCTATCGCCAGTAAAAACCTTTTAACATTAAGCGATCGATGCATTCTATTTTGCTTATCGTAAATTGTGGTTTAAAAATATCTACTCTAATAACAGAGAAACACTTGTAAAAGCACGCCGCCGTGATCGAACTAGCTACCTATGCTTCCCTGAAAATAAACATCAACTCAATCAGCATGCTTAAATATCAGATGTTTACCGCGATACCACCGCACCGCAACCCCATCCACACAGCGGGCGGAAAACGAAACCCCCGATTCAGTTCCCATTCCGCTCTAATTGTTACACAATCGCCCAATCGACCAAAAAACAAAAACACATGCACCACACCGCCGCAGCCCACAAGTTAGCACTCCAATATCTAAACAACGCCCGCTAGAGTCACTTCACTAAAAATAGTTTTCCGTTTCGTTTTTACACGGTGCGCCCAGGTTACGCGACCAAACAGCAGCGCCTCCAAACGACCAAACGGCCGCTCGCTAGTGCTGCGCTCGCTGGTCTGAAAGGGCACGCAGACGGGGGAAAAACCTTGAACGCCAAGTTTGGTGTTCGTAAATAAAAGCAGTGCCCTCTCTAACCCCCGTTCCATCTATTCCTTTTGTGCACGCGCTATCATCGCTATCGGATCGCTTGCTGGTAGCTGCATCGATTCGTAATAAAGACATTTCAATACATATTTCATAATGCGATTTTCCCGTGTGCGCACCATAGCCAAGCCATTCTTCGGGGGGTGACGGGTAACCAACGCATTTATAACAGGCGTAGGAACCTCTCGGCTCGGTCGGGAATTGTTTACGAAGTGTCCCTTTTCACGCTTTTGCGGAAGTATTCCGTACATTTGGAAGGAAGTATGCTCAATTTGCCGAAAATAACCTTTGTCTCTTCTAGACGGGCCGTGTGAGTGTTGTGTTTTTGAAGGAAAGTTTGGCTTAGCATGGGGGGAGGTGTGGGTGGTGGCTTCCGCTGAAAGCTTGTGGATAGGAATTTCATTATGAAGGTGTGAGATGTTTGGCTCCAAATATTCGGGGCTTCTTGCACTTGTTTGCTTTATGCAATAAAAAACAAGTGCCGAACAACTATGGTGATGTCTCTTGTTGTTCCGTATAGGTAATGGGAATATCTTATTATCTGTCGGCATGGAGACAATACCGAAGTACATTATGGAGATAATAATATTGGTGGACATATTTTAATGCTTTTTGCTTCTTCTTCCTTTCTGCTCTTTCTAATCGCTGTAAGACTACAACATTAGTACAGTCATCTATGGTCGGTGACGTCGTTGTGAGGCAAGCTAGGGCATGATAAGAATAAAAATAGAAAAACTCGCATGAATCATCCGACATGACGTACATTAAAATAAAAGCACCGAACACACAAAATTAAGTTAAGGGTGACAATGTCTATACTGAACCTTTTTCTATTTTAAAAATTACTTGGAAAAAAATATTTGACAGAAAAATAAAAACATGATTTTCTATCATTTATGAAAACGTTAAAACCAATTTGAGTGACGCCAAAGAAAATGAATAAGTTTTAATCATTAATTAACATTTTTTTAATAACAGCTATGACTATAAGCTGCATAGAAATATTCTCTGCATTCGACATTGTGCAGCGGTGAAGAACGGTTGATACGGCGACACCAGCTGGTTCCCTTTTGCCGAACTTTAGCGACCAGCGCGGTTACCATGATGAAAAACTACTGTTTTGCATGCACACCGTGAAGAAAGGCTTACGTGACACAGCAACGCTCGCAGGTTTCATTTCAGCGAACATCAGCAGCCGGCTGGTAACCCAGGAAAATTCAGCTCTGCGTTCGGCTCAGCACAGTGCTGCTATAGAAAATGTTGACACAGTGGCACCCGCTGATTTCCACTTATCGAACGTTCGACAACTGGCCCTTCAGCTACAACTAGAAGCTGAGAAAATTATTGTTACCATCCGATATTGAGTTTAAATCAGAATCAAATACATAACGGTCGTAGTCCTACGCCAGCTCGATCGTGTCATTCAAGAGAACATTTCATTTTGTGATTGGAATTTTTTCCAAGAGTTGAAAAGTGTCCGTGAACACAAATAAAAATGACATTTTCAGTGATTTTCATGTAGTCTTTAGAAGCGACTAGAGAATAATTTGGAAGGATGCGGCGGCAGTATATAAGTATCACTCTTGACCGGCTACCAAGGGTTGTGCGTGGGAGTCTCACCTGCCATAGAACCTAATATATTTTTAGTTTATATTTCGAAGCTTTCCAGTTCATCCAATTATTCATTTTTCGCATCATACATTTACTCCCTTGTTAAAAAAGTTTACGTCATGACCTCGATTGGGTCATAAGCAAGAAAGGAAAAAGAAACACTGGTGGTTTTTTCCCTTCAATTTGACCATCTAGTGATGTATGGAAAATTTGTAGGCCACATAATTATCTATCTTTAAAAGAATTTTCATCGATTTCTGAGATGGCGTTTTTTGGAAAATTGATTTTTAATTTAAAAAAAACTTTTCTTTTTTCAGTGTAGAAATTCATTTTTATTTTTTTCAGTATTTTTTTATGAAAATTCAGAATATTTCCTAAAACTCACTCATAGATCATTTTTATGTACGTGTTTTAATGCTCGGAAATACTGAAATCCCATTTTTTCCGGTAAGGACTTGAAAAAGTTTTTGTTACGAAAACTTTTTTCCTTTCAAATCGAAAACGATTTTTAATTTTTAGAATGATTTTTCTTCAGTGCAGAAATTCATTTTTATTTTTTTAGTATTTTTTATGAAAATTCAGAAAATTTCCTAAAAGTTACTAGGGTAGATGCTCCAGTAGTTGTGGTAGTACCAGTAGTGGTGGAAACTCGAAATATATCATTATTTTGGCGGATTTCGAGATAATTTCAGTTTTCTATTGTTAAATATATATTTGTTAGCAGTTTTATCTAAGATACACAGTTAAAATTTAAGATGTTGGATCAAAAATTTCAAATTCCTTTTGAGCAGACCAATAAGGCCATTGCAAGTCATTTTCAAAGTTTTTGTCCCCCCGCCCTTCAAAATTGGCTTGAAAAATCGGGGGGCAAAAAAATAATTTGTAGGATATGAGTTAATTTTTTTTATAAAATCAATTGTCTGTGGGCACTACAGCCTGAAAACCTCGAAAAATGAGTGTAACAGTTGAGTCAACGCTTCTAGCACGAAATAGAAATGGAAGTTCAAACAGTGGAATTTCCGAAACTCGGCCAAAAATTTTTTTTTCGTTTTTGTCTTTTTGTTCGTAGATTTTTGCATGAAAAATAACAACGTATTTATTAAAAGCAAGAATAAGATTGGTTTTCACGTAAAGTAAAAATGCCTAAAATCCGTATTTTTTTGCTCGATTAAAAAATTCTCTTTCATAAAACATTAATCAATACCGATCAAGACCACCAGAAACTATTAATAGTAACATTAGATAATTCTGCGCGAGACGGCCACAGGCCGCGAGTGTTGCCGGCGACCTGCCGTCGGAAGCGCCGGCCACTGCGAGGGCCAGCCCAGCCCCCCGTAGAGATCACCTCTATCTAGGTTTATTTATTTTCCTAGATCTACTGACCTCTATTACTTTCCTTCAGTTGGGTCACCCCTGCGAAATGGTACTTTCTACGAAAAGATTTTCCGTTCCGCAAAATGGTATTCGGCGAAATGGTTTGTAATGATGGCGAATATTTAAATGCTATCTGCTTTACTTTATCTGGCTAAGCAATGGGGGGAGTTGTTTTCTACTTTACTGTGAGGAAAGTTTGTATATTAAAACACCCATGAACTCCTCAGAAACTTGCAAAACTCAAGATTGTGACAATTCGAGATTCACGTTTTATGTACAACACAGTTTAATTTGTGGCAATACGAAGTTTGTCGGGTCAGCTAGTATACGATAAAATCCGATTGAGCGCGACTCACTCTAAATTGCTATACAATTCTGTGCTGAAAACCGTATGTGTGTCAATTATTATCGTTATGTACGACTGAAAATCAACTTGAGGGCCCTTTATTAAGCATTAGCTACGATTTCGAATTTGTTAAGAGATATTTACGATAATTTTCATACAATGATGATACGTTTTAGTGCTAGCTGGGGTGTTCCACAAGGGAGTCATATGGGCCTTAGGACTTTTACACTAATTTTTAGTAAAGTTCAATCATTTTACTTTTTCTTAATTTTATATAAGTCGTGCAGTACTGAAAAATAAAACGTTTTTAGAGTTTATTAAAAAAAATCACCAAAGTTTTTGTTATTTTTCAATTTTAATTTTCTTCTAAAAGTAAAATTATTTGCAACAAAAATCAATTATGAAAAAGTGAGATTTTTGAAAAATTGTAGGTCCAGGTGAAAGTGATCCCAAAAATCATCATGTTCTCTCATGATACCATACTTTTTTAAATAAAAATCATGACCAACTTCTAAACCGATTCTAATAAATTGGTGTCAAATAAAAACTTTTGTCAGCAGACATATTGACTAGAAGCTGGGTAGACATTGCATTATGGGAATACCCGTTAAAGATACGAGATGTCCAAGTGGTTGGGAAGCAAAGGACCCCAAGTAAGACCGGGCATTCTGCTGGTTTCGAAAAGAAAATGAGTTACAAACAAATATTTCTGCTTTAAAGCTCATTAAAACTTCGAAATGCTCTCTAGAAAAATCTTCTATCAATCAAACTCTTTGTTTGTTTCGCGTTATAATTAGGTACTAAGTTTGCAAATTTAGAGCTTGTAGTGATATTGGCGAAATTCCTGAACTTCCAGAAGCCATATGGTTCATTCATTTTATCAAAAGCAGCTGGTTAGTATATAGTAGTCGCACGTCGCAAGCATAGGAAAAGAGTTCCACCTGAGAATGTAGAACACATTGCATTGTTCGTCATATTCCTCGAGACGTATTCTATAGAAATTGTTTCTATGTTATTTCTGATCAAGCCCAAACAAAAATTGTTTCGACATAAGAATCAAAAAAGTGTACAGGTAAGCAGCAACCGGGAATGGAATTTCTTCAGCCGTAGGGTGTTTCGTCAAAATCTTAATTCAATTGTACACAGCAGAGTGAGCGGGAGTGAGCGTTGGAAATGCTACACAACACAGCAGGAAATGAGAGTTCCGCTTCCTATCTGGGCACAAAAATTCTATCACCATTCATGTTCCCCCGTCTTCCGGCGACATGCCCCGAATAGCAGCCGGATATCATCTCCCTATGGCTCGTACCTGCCGGACGGACGGGCAACCCTCCGTAATCACTTTATAATGAGCAATTTTCACTCAACGGAGTAGGGGAACCGCACGCTTTCCGCCCTGTTCGGGTTGAACCGCTATCAGTCACGGGGTCACGGTCGAAGTTAGAAAAACAATCTTTGCAGCGCCGGAGGCGAAGGAACAAAAAAATGTTATGTTTTGGTGCGAAACGAGAGGAAAAACTATGATCGTATCAGATGTTCGCTCAAACGTGTTACAATTTACCAAAGGAGGAAATTGAATTCTATATCGCCACAAGTTAGGGTAAATTGTAACCATCATTGGTTGAGTGTCATAGCTTGACCGTGACGCTGCGACAATATTTACTTTTTCGTATTTTTATACCCAGTTCGAACTAGAAAATCTATGCAAATTTTTCACAAAGATAACTCTCCCTTTCCGTTGGATTAAACTTCTGAAACCAATCGACCAACGTGCCAAATCGTCATCTCGCTTGTTCTCGAGTGTGTTGTGTACGTGTGTGAGTGTGTCATGTTTTCTGGGACCGCATTTATAATAAAAGCAGACATCGTGCGCCACCAGCCAGTCACACTTTTTCTCGGAAGGTTCGTTTCTGCAGTATTTCGTGTCGGCACACGAACGAAACAAATTACAAGCGCGAAACACAACCGCATCGTGGGTGGTGGCTGGTGGGAAAATGCTCTCGAGAAAAATGAAACATACACTTGGTTTGATGTTCCCGAATGGCGGCGGCGGCGGCGCGGTCGGTTGGTGAACTTTTGCTTTTGGGAGTTGAGTAGCTGCTGTGTTGTTGTTGTTGTTGCTGCCGTTTGCTACTTCCGCTGAAAAGTTTATGAAACTCAATTTGGAATTCAGCCGAAGTTTTTCATTTGCTGATGCTGTCGGAGGCTGCCTCCGCAGCCGCAGTCGAGAGCCATTACACTGTGTTTGAAACGGGGCTTACAGTGGCAACCGGTTCTGATGACGCGTGTCTCAGATTTTATGTAAACTTTTAAGCGGTTTTTAAAATAGCGTTTACTGGTTTTGTACTGGAAGTTACAATACTATCTGTGCGTCGTTTAGTTCGAAGAGAAACGGTTCTAATAACAAATTAATTCATGTGTCCCAATGAAAGTCACCGTAAAACTCCTAGTTTTAGCAGTTTTAGTAACACTACTAATCTGTCGTTGAAAAGGACAGACGTCTCCACCACAGATATTCTACACGTGCTTTATTTTCAACGGTCCGAAAAAGGAAAAAGTTTTTTCTTTTGTTGATTTCGCTTCCACACCGACGACATTACCTTTCGCTCAGGTGAGTCTAATTCGTTGTGACAAATAATTTTCTCAAACTTTTTAATGCAACACACAAGTTGCACGCTCATCGCTTACCACCGCGGCGCTGCCTGTTGCGCACTGCCGTCGCCGGTCGCGTCGCGATGGTGAAATACCATGAGACGGACGGGAAATATTTCTACCATACCACACTCACGCCAACCCGGCAAATCACATCTAAAGGTAGGTACTTGCACACGGTTGGATTCGCGTATGTAGAAAATGGTGACAGACAGCATTGCTCCATTGTTGGCAATCGTTTGTCAGCTATGTTCCGGTTTTACCGGTATTATTTGATGTCCGCCCGGGGATTTACTACTGTCACATGAAAGCGCAATCGGGGAGCTTAAATCTCGCGATGATTTTGATTTGATGGAATCATCGTAACGGTTACGAAGTAACGAGCAAAATAAGCGTATTGAATTAGTGCCATTAGATTGATGAGAAATGTGCACGCAGTGAATTTCACATTGAGCAAAACCTAGGTGCTACATTTCGGTATCGAAACTTGACTTGACTTTTATACTGAAGACATCGCAGCCAGCTGTTAGTGTACAAGACAATTGCGAGGCTAGTGTAACGATCCTAGTGACTCAAACAGTCTCTCCCAGTCGAGATTCGAACATATGACGACTGGCCAAATGGGAGGCCTGACATAGAAATTTCCGATTAATTCATTGAAAAATGGACGTTTGAAACAACTAAGTGTAAAAAACTAGAATTATGAATAGTTTATATTCGATTGTCTGGTGAATTTACCGAATCATTCGCATACTGGGCATATCAAATATCTGATATCCCCATTCGGAAAATTTGTGTAGTATGCGGCGAAATCGGAAAGTGTGTCCTTCCATATTTATATAAAATACCACAGTATCCGGAAATAGCTCAGCCAAAGGAAGTAGTGCCGCTTGAAGCACAGCCTACATCCTTCCTTCGTACTGAAGTCTGCATGTACCAACAATGAAGCCTCTTGCGGTGGTAAGTTTATGAGAGTGGTATTGGTGCGAGGTGCATAATAAAGACTTGTTCATGGGCAAATCATAACTTGTTTCACTTCCTTGTTCTGGGAAAACGATAAATAGTAAGTTTTAAAGGAAAAACATCATACATACATACCCTCCCTTTTTTATATGAATGGTACTGATTCGAGGTGCGTAATGAAGCCTGGCAAATTATAACTGGACTGAGCACTAAGCAGCATTAATTAATCAAAATACTGGTCGTCCACAGAAAATATCCCTACAAAAAAACGACAGCGACCGTCAATAGATTTACGACCACAACTTAGAAACGAAAAACTAAAACTATCGTTACATTTTTACCACTGAAAGATTAGCAATTGAATCTCAAGCACAAGACAATTTAACCATGAGTATAAAGGGCCTCCCAGTTGGCCTCGAGGCATGAAGCTGGCCTAATAAGCCGGTCGTCGTATGTTCGAATCTCGGCTGGGAGAGGCTGTAGGATCGTAGCAACTGGCCCTGCAATTGTCCTGTATCCTAACAGCTGGCTCCGAAGTATATCGTATGAAAAGCAGAAGGTCAAGATTCGATAACGGAATGTAGCACCTAGGCTTTGCTTTTTTTTTGTAAAAGTAAAGGTAAAGGTGTAAAGGGCATTCACGTATCAATTACTCTCGCTGTTATACGCGACATTTCTATCAGTACGTGACCCAAAATTAGCTATGAGCGTTTTGCTGTTTTATTGTACAGCTAACTTTTGTATGATGAATCAGTCAGTTCTTCTAATTTTTTGGCATTTTTTTATATTTTCGAGCATTGCTGCTCATACAAAATCGATTTCTGCCTTGAACTAAATTTATGACATTTTTCTTGTAAATGGTTAGAACCATTTAAAGTCGATATTTGCCATTTTTATGTTAATTTTAAATTATTTTCTCTCCTATTATGCCGGTTCCTATTTTGCCTACTTTTAGCTAGATATTCAGCTATTATATCTTTTACGACTCTATTTATTTATATCTTCACTCTTTCTCGCTGATTCAGTCACACTTTCTCACTAATTCATCACTCTTTCTCACTAATTCAATCACTCTTTCGCATTAGTTCAATCAGTCTTTCTCACTAATTCAATCACTCTTTCTCGCTCATTTAATCACTCTTTTTTACCAATTCAATCATTCTTACTCACTATTTCTATCACTTTTTCTTAGTAATTTAATCACTCTTTCTTCCTACTTCCATCACTCTTTCTCACTAATTCAATCACCCCTTCCCTCTCACTCAATCACTCTTTCTCATTCGCTCACATAATCACTCCTCACTCGCTCAGTCAATCACTCCTCATTCATTCATTCACTCTCTCTCTCTCTCGCTTACTCTTCCTCACTTACTCACTAACTGTCTCTCATTAACTCACCCGCTTTTTTTTTCTTCGAGTAAGCAATTCGCTTAATATGAATTAACATGGGCCCCGCTAATTTGAACGATTCTTAATGCAAACTAACGGAATTAGTTTTTATTTTTAATATCGTGCAATCTAGCGGGGTTGAAAACTGTTCAGATGACTAAACGAACGAGGGTCCACAGTATATGAAAAATACGATTGAAAAAACTGGCAGTTCTGCGGTTGAAATTTAAACAAAAATCGTTAAATTTTTAGATTTTAAAAACAATTTTTTACACAAAAAATCTGTTCGTGCAACTATTTTCACTTCATTCTTTCTGTCAATCAAAACACAACGAATATCTTTTCGTGAAAACAACTTTTATTTTAAGCATAAAAAGTGCTTTTGAAATCCAAAAATTCAATGATTCGTGCTTGAATGTTAAACAGTTTCTTTCCGAACATGTATCATTTCATAATTTTCTGTACTATTCCAACTGACAAATATGTACCTGATTGTTTACTGGTTACCATTAATAATAAACGAGCAATAAAAATATTATTGGCAGTAGGAAGCAGTTACGCCGCTGCCGATGTTACAACCAAAGTGAGATTGAGTCCGCTATATACACCGTACATTACTACCCTCCCCCCCCCTCCCAACACCGGAAGGACAAAGACTTTATAAAATATTTGTAGTGGCCTAAAATTCAATTTTAAGGTACACTTTAAGAGGTTTTCAGCACTTGCTGATCATAAAACTGCGATAAAACGGTCATAAAACACATATAAAACAGGAGAAGCCAATACGGATGTTATGAATATTTCAGAAAGTTTCTTTCAAAACTTGACATTTTCTATCAATTTACAGTGAATTCCAAGAGTGGCTTAAAACTATAATAAATCCACCACAACTATTGATGGTTTTATGGTTCTCGTCATAAAGAACGCCTGCAGGACATCGTAAATTTTACACAGACTTCATTTTCAAAACCAGTTTACTTTGTATAATACGGATTTAATTTTATTTTAAACTGATTAAGAGTTATCATATTAAAAAAAGTAACCACAGATATTGCTTTTCTAAATTAAATGAAACTGAAAATAAAAATTGTTATAAAAGTGTCACATAAATGAGAAATTTTTACGCGCTCAGTTTGTTGATGTTCTGTGATAAAAAGAAGTCAGAAAATTTTAGCGCACTGGTAAATTTTGGTGGATCGTTGATTAATGCAATTGAATAAAATACACTAATCTTATAAAGAAACCGACAGTTACTAAATTTTAAACAAACTGTGGTAATCCAGCATAAAGCGCAAACAAAACTAATATTTTTTGTACAAGGCAAAAAAAATTATTGCATTCTTGAACAGGACAAGTTACTCATGAAAAAAAACTTAAAAAAATAAAAAAACTTAAAATAGCCAAGTTTTTTGCAAGATACCCATAAACTCTTTCACTTCAGAAAAAAAATTTCGTTCAAAAGATCCACTTTTTCAGTTAGTTGTTAGTTCTTTATAAGAATATGATTTCTTTTCAAGACTATACAGTTTAAGAGAGTTTTACGGCAGCATCATTAAGAGAATTTATCTTGCAGAAGAATTGTCAAATTTCAAGGAAACAAAGAAACATCGTTTCAGGCGGGAATCAAGTATTATTCAAAACCGTTTATTAGAGAAATTACACTTATTAAGTTACAGTTTTATGGATGTTTCTTCAAGTCTTCTTCAATCATAATTCAGAACTGTTAACACTAAACATACCAACTGCACTCTACGAATATTTTTCGCTAACAGACCGGAAATGCGACGGGTGGCGATAGATTAGCGTTAATAATTTTCTCGATAATAATAGGAGTAGTAGAGCAGTCAACTTTGCATTATATTTTAAATATAATTTCTAATAAAAGTAGTTGAGCGGAATAGTGTTATAACGCTGCGAAAATGAGTCAAAAAGCAAGGAGTCAAATGACCCCTTCACGGTACGTTTAGTATTAATCAAATAAGATAAAATTTACTCGAGGAAAACTATTATAAAACCTGAAGGACTATGCAATGCTCTGATAAAACTACTATGAGAAATAGATAAAACCTATTTCCTATCGGATTTTGTACTTGGGTTGCAACAACCAAAATTCTTGATATATATTTGTACAGGGTGAGTAGCAATAACTGTCAGTGTTTTTTGGGAATACCTACGGATGACCGAAACACAAATAGCCGAAACACAAATGGCATAATATATCTAATGGCCGAATCACAAAAGATCGAAACACGAATGACCGAACGTCATATTCGGCCGAAAATCTTCACGGCCTTCAATCTGCACAAACGTTGGGTACATGCTGTTCTTACTCACTGCCGCTCGTTCGGACTTAAGCAAAGGATAATCCATACTAGTCATAAAACCTAGGAAAATGCATGCACCTAAATAGGGGCACCGGCGCACACTTGCGGCCTGCGGTTGTCGCGCCCTGAATCATCTAGGAAACTTTTGCTCTAACACGGTTAATAGGTCTCGCACTTTATAAGGAACGTGAATCATTTGCGCTTAGGGGAAAAAAGAACTTTCAATCATCTATACTCTATAGTACATGCTTATTGTGTTTTCTGTATGATTAAAGTTATTTGTTAACTATTTGCCAATTCATGTTTTTATTGAACAGTTATTTAGGAATTCCGAAAAAAATTGCCCTCTCGTGATTCGGCCTTCTGTTACTGTTGTTGAAATTCGACCATTTGGATTTCGGCCATTCGTGATTCGGTCATTCGGTACCAACCCGTTTTTTGGACGTGTTAATTAAAAATGGGTTAATCACAGATGTGTCTGCATGTGTAACACAGCTTGCAAGTTTTGTTTTGAATTTTCGTACGTTTAAGAGTCGTGGTAATCATGAACACAAAAAGGGAACTTGTGATAAATATGTTTTTAAAAAACGTTCCACCGCATGATATTTTAAAGAAGCTGAAGCCACCCGGAAGAAACGAAACATTCATCTTTCGTGCGATCAAGCTATACAAGCAAACCGTTTCTTGGAAAATACTCCATCAAACCTGTCCGTAAACGCATTGTAAATACACCGAAAGCTACCAATCGAACAAGAGGGCGAATGCGACGGAAACCAGCTCAGTCTGGACGTAAGATGGGCAAGGAACTGAGAATGTCACAGTTAACCATGAAGAACATTTTGAAAGCTGATCTCCCATTGATCCCACACAAAAAACAACGGGTGCACAGTTTGACTGAAAAGCAGAAGGATGAAAAAGTCGAAAGATGTCGGCAGCTGCTCAAGCGGCACGGTGATTGAAATTCTGTTTTTGGACGAAAAAATGTTCCCGCTACAAGGTCACCACAACTAACAGAATGAGAATAAATAAGAATCTTTTTAGAAGATTAAAAATAAGAATCTTCTTGAAGAATCATTTGCTTCCCATCGTCAAAAAATACTACAAGAATGCTCCATACTGCTTCCAACAAGTTTCTACACCGTCTCGCCATGCGAAAGCTACACAGGTTTGGTGTGAAGACAATAGAGGTTTTCCGTCAAAATTTTTTTTTTCACTAAATGTTCGGTTTTGACTCTTAGAAATGATACCCATATAAAACTTTCTTTATTAAAGCCTCTAACTACTGTAAAAATGAAAAACTAAAATACGTATATTTCAACAGGTCACTTCTCGGATGTCTTACATGCCTTTTTGTACCAGTGTCCTCTATTTTCACCACTTCGAAACCATTTGTGCCACTCTTTACTCTTGTGGCAAGCAACAAACGAAATGAAAAAGAAGGTAATCATTAGCTTTTCATTCGTTTTATCCTTTTCACTCTACCGCTGATACACATATGTCAAAAACTGTTATGCAATGCTGCCAGAAAATCTGAAAATTTTGATAAACAGTGCAGCCGAAACGAATTTTTTTAAAACTCAACATTCGTGATTTGGTGAAAAGAAACTCAACATTCTTGCAATTTGCATTGTTTAAAAAATCGTAGTAAATTCTAGAGTCAACGAAAAAAATATATTTTTGCACCATTGTCACTCGTATTGGGAGTACTTTTGAGAAAAAATAAGAAAAGGAGGGGTATGATCTGACGGAAAACCTCTATTTCCCGGATTTTATTTCTTCGAAAAAGTGGCCTGCCTCTTCTCCTGATTTGAATCCTCTCGACTTTTATGCATGACTGACTGTAGTTACTTTCAAGCAATATTTGGAGAAGATTTAGGATGAAATACCTCAGGGTATCATGCGTGCCAGGCAAACTTTACACGAAATACATTCATTGTTAAAATTTATACAAGCGTCTTATTTTTTGGGACCATTTACTTCACTGGCAGTTCTTGCTACTCACGCTGTAGTCTTAGCTCGAGAAGTGAAGGAATCGTACAGGAACGGCATGAGGAAAATTCATCAAATGGAATTTTAAACTTGCTACAAGTGTGTTAGTGTAGTGTGGTATATCAGACGTTTAAATTAAAAATGTATCTTTTTAAAATGTAGTTGTAGATCCAAGTTACGTCAGAGCATTGGGCGAATGTTAGCAAAAAGTATAAAAAATACTTATTGATGATTGCACCAATTCTTAAACTTCTGCAGAATAATTCCAATGACAGTTAAACTTTCGCAGTCACTAATCCTACTAAATGTTTGTAGTGACAATCAATAATATTGATCATGTTTACATTTGTTCAACACTATAAATTGTCTGACAGTAGATGAAAACAGTACAAGTGTAAGTGTGCAAAGCGTTACAAAATCCAAGTATCAGCGTGTAAAAATGTTCACTGTGCAGAAATTTTTTGCACAGGAGTCTAATATGGTGCAAAAAGCGCAATACGTTTTTCAAACTTATTATGAACAAATTCGCTGAATATCCATCAATCTGCCTTTTCTGATTTGTCAAGATACATTGCCATCCCACATGTAACTACAATGTACGAAAAGACCTCTGTCCGGAAGTTCTACTTCACACGTTCACACATCCATCGATCTCAATCCCTCTTTCTTGCCACTTGGAAACGATTCCGCCGCTCGCTTGCCCAGCAGTTCAGTTCGGTTCAGTTCAGATGAACCGTAAAAGAAGGTGTCGTGATGTTTCTTTCACGGTTTGTTTTTCTCACTTTCCAAGCGCAGCAAGCAGCTATGACGCTCGTCTCTAATTGCAGCCAGCTGTCCGTCCGCCACTTGGAGTGGTGTCAATTGATTGCAAACGGTCCGGAATGGACCGTTCCTCAGTTGGTTGGTTGGTTGGTGCTACAAACAACAACCGAGGATGAACTAGATCTGCCACCCCAGGTTTTATTTGCTCGCATTTCTTCATCTTCCATTGCCCTTGGATGTCGGATTAAAACATCAAACCTACTGGATTGACGATAGCAGGCAGACATTTCTCCGGTATTATTACATTACATCATTATGCATCACAGCTGTGGTTGGGGAATTTTCTCACCTTGTTATTCTCGGTAATAGCGAACAGGTTTAGGAAAATGTCCCACCAACCGGTTGCACGACCTCTACCGGATCGATAATCATGATTAGGTATTTATGAATCTATTGACAAGAAAACCTTTGCCTCGGGGTAAGCAGTATATCCTGTCTCTCTCTCTCGAGTAGATTTCAGCCTCATTTCCTTCGGAATAAGAAATACGCCTGGGGTCACATTCCGGTCACGTCACTGACTGCTAGGCTAGCTAGTATGCGGGAACGTTTCTTTAGGTTGTTTTTTTTATTGCTGTCGGTTCCTGCTGAACCGAACGTGGGAAGCCCCTCAGCACAAATACATTTCCGCCTGTTCGCGAACTTGAACGCAAACGGGGAAAAAGTCGATAAATATAATCCTTCGAAAAGTGGTCATACACTCACGTTTCTTTAGTATTTTCATTGTTCCTTTGGAGACGATTGGCGAATAGTGGTGGCAAGACGTAGAAACACGTGACGGAAAACTTTGCGCGTCTCTTCCTGAAACACCATCCGAGGATAGTGCAACCAATTTCAACACACACCTACTACTAGGCTCCGTTCGTTGAGGTTTCTATTCGTTCGTGGATACCGTCGGTACGTACTACAATGAGAAATGTTCCAGCATAACTTGTACCGGAAAGCTCAGCCGTCAGCTGTGGGGTGTGTCTAAAATTAATTCACTGAGCGTGAAGATAATCATGAGCTCGTTTGTTTCCGAAAAACTGAACTTAAAATTGCAGTTTCACTCCCATCGCTACGGGATGTGGAACGAAAGGTATAATAAAAACATTTGAATCCACCCTTAACCTAGATGACCATCACGGTAGAAACAATCCAAGTACAACGGAGCTGCTGCTGTTGAGTAACGACACGACCCGGTCCGGTCGGTAGGTTTCCTCTCCTACCCCCACTATCGCTACCAGCTAGCAGCAGCGCTGTAAATTATTGATTTCAATACCAATTTTCCTGTGCTGCGCACACAAGGAATTTCTCAGCAACAGGTTGAGCTGGGCGTAGTGAAAATCATCTCCTTCGTTTTTCTTTCATCCTTTCCAGAGCAGGAAAAAAGGTCTTTGGGCAGGCGTGGCGGTCCTTGTTGGGCAGCGTGATGAAATATTCCGTCCAATTTATGCAACTAGAGCACGGCACTTGACCATGAATGCCTGTTTACCTGGGTGTCTTCGCTACCCGCCGCCGCGCCGGAATCACCCCGGTGGCGGAGGTTATATTGGCGATATTGGATCTGCAACTGCGGTGAGCGATGGAGAGGAAAACTCGAATTAATCAAACCGCTCGGCTCCACCGGCCCCGGCCTTCTTGCCCAGTTTCGGACTCTCGGATGGTGACCGTTGGTTGTTGTCGTTTGTGTTTTTCAAAGTTCTCCTTTCTGTTTGGTCTTTATAGTGGGTGTTGCAGGCAGGCAGAACATCATCGGAATGCATATCGATATTTTCTCTGCAGCCAGCAGTGTGATGAAGGTTATTGCGGCGCGGAAGGGTGATGCAACGTGAGGTGTGAATCAAGCTGAAATAATAGTTGATTTATTTGGCGATAGTTGGAGCGTCATTGAATGCCATGAATGACAAATAGCTTAGTCTATGTTTTCGGGACTGTAACTTATTTCTTAGATTGATTTTCATTGAACTCATATTGAGTTTGCCATTGAAAACGCTAGAGAAAGCAAAAAGTTAGCCACGAGGTACGGCACTGGTCTAATAAATCAGTCGTCGTATATTAGAAACTCGAGCGGAGGAAGTTTCTTGAATGAACAGGGTCGTACCATCGTTTCGATCTTTGGTTTAAATTTAATTTTAAACTTTAAGCCCTGAAGAAGATCTAAATCAAATATCGAAACGTTGGCGTAGAAGAAAACAAATCGTCCACTGCATTCAAAGACTGAACAGCCAATCCTCTAGACGAATAAATTACACAACGCTAGTATAAAATATCAAACTGCAGCGTATAACAAGGGTACGAAAATATTGCTCAATCCAATTCCAGACTTGTTCCGAACAAACATTCATCCTTTATTTTGCGAACGACTTGTGCACGCATCGCCCAACGACCCTTGTTGTTATGTGTCTCTCGACAGACTCATCTGCTGTGCATCGATTCCTCCCCGTCCAACTGTTTGGAACCCGGTTGCGTTCTCGCTCGTTCGTTCGTTACTCACAAAGTAACTGTTTTTTTTATTTCTTTCTCCTTCCGGCAAACAGTTCGCGTCGCCATTCCTCTAGCGCGCAGATACACAGATCACTTCTATCCTGTCCTGACCGACCGACCGACCAACATCATCCATGTAGTATCCAAGCTGCGATGATAATTTATCGCCATTCGTCTCCGTCGTGCGGGAAACACCCAGACCATCTTGGCGCTGTTGGCATCATTCGTGTGCGAGATTGTGTTCATTGTTGTATTACTACCTTAACGTGTAGCTGCTCATCAGCATAAATATTTGTCGCTCCTACGACGACACTACACAGTGAGTTACTCAACTTGGTGCTGCTGCTGCTGTTTGTGTACATTTGCTACTCTGTAACTGGTTCTTTTTTCTTTTCCTCTGAATTGAATGAAATTAAGATGCCGAATGAAAAAATGCGAGCAAACCTGCTACTGCTGCTGCTGCTCCCTTTGCTCTTCGTCCGCTAGTACTATATGCTCATCGGAATCTAGTCATGGATGGATGAATGCTTTGGGCGGGACGGGGTAAAGTATGGCAAGTTAGACAAAGATCTTCACCGGGTGTGTTTCCTCCTTTCACCGCCCTCGAAACCGTATAGTAGAGATGGATGCTAAGTGTGCTGTGTGCTGCTACTACTAATGACCGTGTTTCGAAGTTTGATTTTATTTTGATTCGCACACCCACCGGCACACTACCGACGGACGAACGGACGACTGTGTCAATCCAGCAACAGCCATCGATCGCCAAGCGGTGCTGCGATATAGACCGCCACTACAGTCGTGCATCAACCAGCGCCATAGAGAGGTGTTTTCTAGCCTGCCGCCGCTGGCGCGG
Source organism: Sabethes cyaneus (assembly GCF_943734655.1). Classification (NCBI taxonomy): domain Eukaryota; kingdom Metazoa; phylum Arthropoda; class Insecta; order Diptera; family Culicidae; genus Sabethes; species Sabethes cyaneus. Next base: position 38,164,187 of record NC_071355.1, read on the forward strand.
ATTGCATCGCTCTTCCACACTGCACTTCCTGCTCTCCTGTGTGTGCCATTAGTCGTCAGCCACTAGTCAGTGCCACTTGTAGTAGTAGCACTCACTCCGCATGAGAAGTGCCTTCGTATGGTTGTTGCTGCTACTGTTGTGGTTGTTGTTGTTGTATCACCACTCTATGCACCGCAACAACTATGTCATTCCATGGTAACGACGGTTGGGTGAAAAAACATTGCACGTGCGAGAGCATTCTGTATTTTGGCATTTTTTCTTGTACCTCTCAGTAGGTAAATTGCTACGGAACTTGTAGCTGGTAATGAGTAGCTCAGCGATTACACAAATCCAGCGTAAATAACCATAATGGTGTAACTATTCATGACGTCAATGCGAAAAAACAGTTTTCAAACATTAATGTTACACATTTGATCCTATTTTGGAATAGAATTAGCGACAGATTCTGCTTGAATCTCATCAAAGGATAGAAGAATGGACAAAACCATTTTTTCCTGAAAATAATAGAATAAAAAAAATCAATATAATTCTATTATTTTGGCTCTATGAAACACAACTACCTTCGTAATAATATATCCAACTAGCCCATTGCTTGACATTGACCTAACCTGAATTGTTTTCGATCTTTTGCGGAATCGAGGCTTGATCCGGTAAATTGAATTCCATTCTGTTCATTTAACAGTACATTCCCTAGGCCTTCCCCTCATATTCCCTTCGAACCTTCCTAGGCGATTAACATATAGCACCAAAACGGTTGGCTGTACAATTACCGAGCTCTTATTGTATGGCATGTCACGCCACCTTGAGATAATAACTGGTCATCCAAGTTCGAAATTTCAATTTTTTCCACAAAAGACAGTTATCACGACTCTGTAACGCTCTTCTTCCACAGCAGCATCACTTACGGAGAAAAATGGTTCAGAAGCAGCCGCACTAAACCGTTTTCCAATGACGATGGCTTCTTTACTAGAGCATATTGTTTTCGCGAGCTGCAGATGGCATTTGTTCATTATAATAGTAACTAACCAATACGAGAATTTCTGTTATCATTTCAAATAAAATCAGGTTTATGAACCGTGCATCGTAGAATTTAAATTTTGCTATGAAATAGTTAGGAACTTGATGCTTCATGCTCATGCTCAGTCTCTTCCATGAACAGAAGCTTAACGTGCGGCACCTTGACCTTCTGCGGTTGAGGTGCCCTAATCTAAACGATTATGCTGACGTGGTGGTCTGCTGGACACCTAACTTTAGCTTAATAATTGCTATTATTGAATGACGTAAATTCTAATTTTTATTATTTTAGAATTGAGTATATATCTTTAACAACCTGTTGGATGTAATTAGAACGCAGATATGAGTCGGGAAGACAATGAAAACTTTAGTATAAAAATACAATACATAACGCAACTGTTGAATTTTTCTGATTTCTGGTGTCTGTCAGACTACCACCTCAGCCACAGAAGGTTAAATCATACCATAAAACCACGTCCGAAATTGGCCATTGTAGTTCTAGGTACTTAATTTGGATTACATGGATCTATTTTGAAATCTTTAGTGTGATTTAAGGTGTCGTATGGTGAGTTTTTGTTCATATTCGAAGCTGGTCATTTCCTACTTCAATTTGTATAATTGAGTGGCCGGGCTGGGAGGTGCGGGGTCGTGCGGTTTTCAGTTCCCAACCTTACAAATGTAGTTTTGGGCGGCCATTGAGCCACACGACTTTGTTTTCAAGTATTATATGATTTAAACTAATATTTTTGGCGGACTGGTCTATTTTCAGAGAGCGAAATAAGGCGCTGTATGCTTGGCCAATTGCAGCCTGGCTTCTGGTCTAAATGCCATTAGTTCATCCCTGAGGGTCCGGAGTATCACTTAACCTTTATTAGCAAAGATACTCCCAACGACTGTAAATAAATCATTATCTATGTATATGGGAAGCGTTTGATACGGGAGGTCCACGCCTTCTTCCTTCCCCTTGATTTCAAGCAGTTTAATGGAATTAGGTTTTTTTTTCTGGTTCCACTTGATTCCTTGGAATTCTCTCTGCGGTACATGCTGCGCAGTTGGCCTGGCCGTTGACAAGAAAAATGATTGATTCAAGTAATCGTCATTTTCCAGGATGCCTTCAAGAATTGGCTGCGTTAGTGTGAGATTAGATTAGATTAGAAATAGTTAGGAACTTGATGCCAAAGACAATCTAGAGCAACATTTAGATGATGAATGTACGATGTACGCGGTGTTTTCAGGGGCTAAATATCGACTCTGACCCCACTATCTCGTCATGTGTAAGATTCGCGGAAGATTGTCGTACGCGGCGAATGCTCACACTGAAAGGACGCTAGGTTTCAACATCCAGCAGTTGACGGTCGCGTTGATGGACCGCTTACTTGGTTTCGAGTTACGATGCTGCTCTAACAAGCCAGTCGTCATATGTTCGAATCTCGGCTAGACGTTGCTGCTAGATGGAGTCAGAAGGATTATAGCACTAGCCCTGTAACTATCCTGTACTCTAATAGCCGACTATGAAGTCTGTCGATAAAGAAGGGTCAAGTCTTAGAAAGACGTTTAAACCCAAGGCTTTTTTTCGGTTGCCGATTGCAGAATAGCAGGGTAGATATAAGATATAAGAGGAATGAGGGAACTTCCATGGCTGTGCTCATCGCCGCAGAAGAGGGATTCGCCAGCAACGACACCCGAAATTTCTACAAAACGGCGAAGAGCAGGAATTTCGCCATGCCTGTGGTGTGCAATGATAGTGCTGGCAACCTGTGTACTGACAAAACAGCGGTAGCAGCCAGGTGAAAGGAGCACTTCCAGATGTTGTTGAACGGAGAAGTAAACACGGAGATCAGCAGCAGCAGGATAAGCGAATTGTGAACGATGGCCAAGTTGTGGAGACACCAACACAGGAAGAGGTTAAGAGGGCAATCAATGAGCTGAAAAATGGTAAGGATTCTGGGAAGGACGGTATCCCAGCTGAACTTCTAAAAGTAGGGAGCGAGCGGCTGTACGAAGCAATCCACCAGATCGTTGTCAGGATCTGGGAGGAAGACCAAATGCTGGAGGAGTGGTTGACTCGAGTGTAAAAATAATCGAGGCATTGCATTGCTCAATTCTGCCTATCGAATGCTTTCCCGTATCCTATTTTATGGACCGAGACCGTTAGCGGAGTCCTTCGTCGGCGAGTACCAAGCAAGTTCCGGGAGTACAACTTGCCGACTCATTTCAAGGCATTGCATTTCAAGGCGGCGTACGATTCAGTCAAACGAAATGAACAGTGGTAGATATTGCTATAACATGGTTTTCCAACGAAACTAATTACACTGATTCGTGCGAAGCTGGATGGGTTAAAATCATGCATTAGAATAGCGGGTAACTTCAGTCACTTTCGTCACGCTGGATGAACTGAAGCAAAAGGATTAATTCTCTAGTCTGCTATTTAACATTGCCTCAAATGCTGCAATACGAAAAGCACAGAAAAGGATTAGATAGTCAGCTGAAATCCCGTAGTTTGCAATTTCGCACAAAACTGGCACTCTACAGAACACTTATCCTTCTGATGGTACTTTACGGACCTAAATCATGGACGCTAAAACAAGCTGATGGATGACTGCTTGAGATTTTTGAGCAAAACATTCTGCGATCAATCCTTGGTAACAGAATGGAAAATGGAGGTTGACGCAGATGCATGAACCACTAATATTGAAATATGCCGATATAGTGATATTGTGAGGAAATTTTCCTTCTAAGGGAGACGGAAAAGATCAGTTCAAAATAAATTTTCGTCACAGCCTAATTAATAGGATAGGTTAAATGCATGTTAGCTCAGAACGACGGTTCAATTGAATATTTAATTTAACAGTGAGGCGTCCTAATGCAATTAACTTTTTCCTGACAGCATCAACCCTGATCTAGGTGATTCCTCACCAAGCAGAACATCGCCAATATTAATTCTTCTATGTTAGTAAACAGAGACATGTCACAAAACAACCCAACTTTCGGTTTTTCGACAAGCGATACACCGTTGGAAATAATCTCCCAACCGATTTCCGTCAGTTTGATGCTATGTCGGAACATTTGTATTTGTATTTATTTATCTGATCCATCTGACATTGTGTCTTAATGAATAAAAGTTATATAAATTTCTAAGAAAAACATTGAGCAAACGATTACGAAAAATATGAATTGGAGCATTACAATCGAACATCTCAAACATTTAATTAAAACTATGACATATACAACGTACGGGTTCATGCTGTCCAAATAAGTGACTTCGCGGCTCCAGGTGTAAAAACTTTCTTTGGCGTAGCGGTCGTACGGGAGCATATATGCTCAGCTGTTCAAGCAACGTCGGGTAGTCGATATGGTTTGGTTAGAAGTTTCGCAGCAAAAACCGCTTGTGCGATTCGTCGTCTCAGCTCCAACGGTTGAATACCAAGGAGTCGGCAGCGGTCCTCGTAGGGCGGCAAATTAAGCGGATCGGTCCATGGGAGATGGCGAAGAGCGTAACGGATGAACTTTTTCTGAATCATTTCAATTCGGCGAGACCAATTAGCGTGATAAGGACACCAAATAATAGAACTAGTTTAGAGGATCGATCTCACTAGCGAGCAGTATAATAATTTTAGGCACAGTGGGTCACGAAACTCATCGGCTATCTTGAAAATGTATACCAGCTGCCGGTTGGCCCTCGAGATAATGCTGTCGTAGTGATTTCTGAATGAAAGTTCATTGTCTAACAGTACTCCCAAATCTTTTATACACTGAACTCGGAGGAGCTGGTGGCCGGAAATAGTGTAATCGTATTCAACAGGCGTACGTTTTCTATAAAACGAAATCACATTGCACTTCTCGATGCTTAGCGTTAAGCGATTTGCAACACATCAACTCACGAACATGTTCAAATAGCCCTGCAGCTCCAAAGAATCGCTTAGGCACGTAATGGCTTTAAAATTTTTTGTGTCGTCCGCATAGAACAGTCGACAACCATGTGGAAGCACAAGTGAGATATCGTTTACAAAAATCAGAAAAAGCAGCGGGCCCAAATTGCTGCCTTGTGGGACTCCAGATTGATTGGAGAAGCAGCTGGAGACAGACGATCCGATTCTGACAGAAATCCTCCTGTTTGTCAGGTAAGATCTAAGCCAGCAGAGGGCATCCGGGGACACACCAAGTCGCTCCATTTTTCCAAGTAGTATTCTGTGGTCTACTCGATCGAAAGCAGCTTTCAGGTCCAGAAAAATGGCGTCGGTTTGAATGCCAGAATCCAGACTTTGCAAACAGCGGGAAATAAACTGCATCAGATTTGTGGTCACCGATCTTTTTGGAAAAAACCGTACTGGTCAGCGTCAATATAAATTTTACGGCAAGCAAATAAAGCGTCATTTACGATGGTTTCAAATAATTTTGAACAAGCGCACATGGACGTGATCCCGCGGTAGTGAGTACTGTCGCGTTTGTCGCCTTTTTTGTGTATTGGAAACAGATAGGAAAATTTCCAACGGTCGGGAAATATGCGCTGCTGTATTGACATATCAAAAAGTTTCACAACTGGCGAACTAAGCACGTTACTGCACCGTTTCAGAACAACAGAAGGGATACCAACCGGACCAGTTGCGTATGAAGTTTTCAGTTTATCCAAAGCAGCTTTTACGACGTCCGCGTTTATATGTGGTAACTCGAACGAAAAAATATCACGTGGTACTATGTTACTGGCGTCTTCAATTTGTGCAGTGGAAGCGATGGAATCATTGAATACCTGTTTGAACTGCTCGGCAAGAAGATCACATTTTTCGCGTTCATTGTTGGCGATAGACTTCAAGAACATAGACGATGGAAAGCCACTTTCTTTTCGCTTTGTATTCACGAACGACCCGAATTGTTTAGGTTGCATGCGAAGATTATTTTGAATACGAGTCACATATCGGTTTACTCCTCTTAATCAACATCAGCAAAATGTGGTACGAAATAATTAAAGCCAACAATTAAAGATTTTTTTAAATTAGACTTCAGCGGATGTTCTATAAACATCCAATATCCAATGTGGATATACTACTGGAATGTACGTGGACTCCGCAAGAAAATTGATGACAATTTTTTTGCAATGTCCTCTCGTGTGATCACAGCCCATTTAAAAACAGGTAGCGATAGTTTATCGTAATACTTCGGTATTCCCACATGCCAAATTTGGTTTAATTTGCTTGATTAGTTCTCCAGTTATGCAGAAATTTGTATTTTGTTTGTATGGGAGCTCCCCATTCCGGAACGAGGAGGGATCACCATAGAAACATTTCTTACCTTCAAAAACTTCCACATGCCAAATTTGGTTTCATTTGCTTGATTAGTTCTTGAGTTATGCCGAAATTGGTGTTTCATTTGTATGGGAGTCCCTTCTCCTAGAGCAGAGAGAAGTCTCAAAACACAATAGAAAAAATCCTGCCTCCAAAAACCGCCACATGCCAAATTTGGTTTTATTTACTTGATCGTTTCTAGAGTTATGCAGAAATTTGTGTTTCCTTTGTGTGGTAGTACCCGCTTCCAGAGGGGGGAGGGGTCTCGAACCATTATAAGAACCTTCCACGGCCTTGAAAACCCCTGCATACAAATTTTCACGACGATCGGTTCAATAATTTCCAAATCTATAAAGGTCATACAGACAGACTGACAGAAATTCATTTTTATAAGTATAGATTGGTATAATATTCACGCATCAATCGGCAGATAAAGCTAAAATAACCCATAATTAATTATGGGTGACCTGACTGTACTATCAGAAAATATTTTTTAATTTTTTTTTATTGTCAATTTTTTTTTTGTATTTTCAAAACAAACATTGGTTTAAAAGATGAATTTTTGAAATTAGATAAGTTCAAAGAAATCGGAAATTTTATATGAACGTTTTTTGTAAAAATTGGTGCAGTTGCTGGGATCGTACTTGTGCAATAAATTATTGCATATGAAGCAGTGTTTCTACATTTCTTCGCAACCAGTCAGTACAATAGCAGTTCCGCAAGGTAGAATTATCGGATCATTAGTTTTTTTTTTATAGTATTTCAATGATATGTTTATTTCTTCACTAAAATAAAACTCCATTTAACTTAATGTTAGTCTCAGTAGTTTAAATAATTTACAAGTATAACAAGCAAAATGATTTTTAAAGAAGGTCGTGAAAGTGGTCGACCAAAAAAAGGTGCTATCGATGCTTATGTATTGCTCGCATGTTCTTCATCTGAGCTGCAGAATTTTCTGGGTTTCAGAATTACCAAGCATGCCAAGAAGTCGAATATCGCGCCAATGCAGAGGTTTTCTGATAAACCACACAAACTTTTGTTACATGGATTTAACTCCAGCGATCCAGCCATTCTGGAAAATACTGCAAATGATGGAATGGGTTTCAAGTATGGGCCGCACAAAGGAATGTAGCGATTTAACCTTCTCTGTCCCAGGGGTATTTGGGTGGTTTACAGTTTTTAGTCATCTAAAGTAGTCACTAATTAATAAGCAATTCGTAAACCAAACTATACAGCTGAAACGACAATGTTTCTACTATGTTTCTAAGATAGAAATATCCATATTTAAAAGCCTCTAAAATTTTATCGACTGATTTTAGTATCGTAAATCATGGATCACCAGTGCTACCATGGGATAGAGAGGGTCAAGGCCCAAAGAATCCCATAGCTCATTAGCTATTGTAGAAATGCAACCGAGTTGTCGTCTGACAAATATTTGGCTGCCATTTGGTCCAAGGAATGGGCAGTTTTTGGGAAACATGAGACAACAATGAGATGTGGGTATGAAATGGGGAAGGCAAATAAGGAAGCGTCCAACATAGCTCCGCCATCCCAAGCCCCTTCCTAGCGCCTCCACGTGGCCTTACCCGGTAATGCTCTATTGAGTAGCCAAGCTAGGGGGTGCGATGATGGGTGGTCCCCGGCTGCCTGATCTCAAAACTTCAGGTTTGGATGACGGCTGAGCCACACGACCTTGTTAATAGGTAAGCTTAACATAAGTTATTTTAATTTTTTGTTTCGTTTTAGCTCGCGAAGCAAGCCTTCCTCCTCCTACTGTACAGTGAAAACTCGGGCCGAAGAAAGTTTAAATAATGCTCATGGATACCAGAAGAACAAATTAAATTAATAATGGAAGCACTCATGTAAACTCAAATAATGCACCTCTATTTCATTCGAAGGACTGCTGGTGAGAGTGTTCTATTTTTGTCCATATATCTTCATATAATGTATATTCATATAACACATATTTTATTACATTGCCATATACCATCATTATCGTAAAGGGGAAGGAGCATCAGGGTATCGAATGAATCGAAGACTGGATGAGGGATGTGGTAACCAGCCCAACTGCCCAAGTCATATAAGGTCGGAGAGGATTTTGACGCGCCCTTCTAGCACACAAATCATCACGCAAGATAAGTTTGCACGGCGAAGTTATGTATCTAGAAACCGGAAGTCTATGCTGGAAGGAGTGTCTTATAAGCGACATTGCTTATAGAGCAACCCAACCCCTTTTGGTCCTTCACGAACAGCATTGACATGAAAGTTGCTAGGTAGATAAATTCGATTCTGCAGTAATTCTACTTGCATACAATGGAAAACCCTTGAGGTGATGGTGGCTAGCTCCATACATACCATACATACAACATGAGACAACAATAAGATGTGGTGACTTTTTCATGAAACGGAGAAACATAAATCTGTTGAAAATTTGACCCATTTTCAAAACTTTGCAAGATTTTGACCTAATTATGAAAATTGGTAATTGACTGAATCAACGCAATCTGTAGTAGGTATTTCAAATAATATTGAAAAGATTAACGTCATTCGAAAAGAATTTTTTGGAGAACATCCTGAAGTAGCAACATTAATGAACAGGCGTAAAAAGTAATGGTCCCAAATTACTACCTTGTGGCATTCCACAGATTGAGAACTGAGCTGAAAGCTACTACACAATTTTTACAAACTGTCTTACAAAAGCAGTCTAAGTTTTTGAGTTTTGTCAAAAGAATCCGGTGGCCGCTTTTAGATCGGTGTAAGCCCCGTCCACTTGTGCCCCACCAATCACGTTCAACAAGTACATTGAAGAGATTTGCGCTAAGTTGGTGATTGTCGAGCGCTTGGGATAGAATCAGTGCAGATCCGACGAAATGTAATATTTGCAGCTGTTGAAAAGCGCACCATACGTGATGATATCAAATAACCTTAGCGTAGAGCAAGGCATAAAGAGTGATGTAACGCCCTTTGTAGTTCTGGGCCATCACGTCTATCACCTTTCTTGAATACAGAATGCTTCCAGCCGGTGCGAAAACCGCACTGCGATAGTTTGAACGATAAGCTTAGTGGACGGATGAAAAAAACAAGCAGCACGTCTTGTTAGAGCCCACGAAGGAATGCTGTCCGGACTAGCAAGCAGTAAAGAAGAACTTTGGCAGTTTCAACGTGACGATTTGTTACTCCCGTTAAACTAAAATCGATTCCATGAGATATAACCTAGTTTTTTCGTCTTATCGTTGGGGTTGTTCGTCATCGTGGGAAATTTTGCGGAAAACTTTTGCATGATATTTTTTCTGGATTGCTGAGAAAATTTTCTAATATTTTCTTAAAAAGATTTGGTTCTTCGAGGCTTCACATTGAAAATTAGACTTTTAAAGACTCTTAGAAATCTGGACGGTAATTTCGAAAAATCCCATTTCACAGTTTCTCAATGGACAAATGTTATGTAATTTTGTCGTTGTGACTCATATGTTGCGGTGATTAGTCCGGAAATGAACATTAAATGGGTCGTCATTGATTCTGTAAATTTCAAAAGAAGTTTGGAACAAAAATTCTGTTCATGAAAATATATTCTCTGTGTTCAGATTGGCAAGAAGAATGCAGTGAATTGAATATATTCCATAAAACAAAGCCCGAAAACTGTTTTCGAAATGGGGCTTTTCGATAAAAAGTTAATTACTACTCATTTTCCCTTACGGCAGATCGATTTGCTACTCTGTCTGACAGCAGGAATCCATGAAATGATTATAACTTATTCCAATCAGATAGTTGTAAAAATAGGATAATGTTAGGGACAGTTAACGCTAAAATGTGTTTCTATCTTATTAGAGCATAGGTAACAACCAAACAAAGCCTTGTTTTCTGAGGATCATTCCCTTTTCATCCAACACAAAGCACAGAGGAAGCGAGGCAGACCCGACTGAAACCAGCAGGACCGAGTCGATCCAAGGCGCTATTTTTGCTGTGTTTTGTGCTAATAAAAAAATAATAATGCCGCGAGTGATGTTTCGCGAGACTCTCCTGCTTATTCGCGTAACACTGTTCTTCAGATTTGTTTCTGTTTTTTCTTTCTTTCTTTCTTTGCTCTCATTATGATAATGATTACACCGACAGCAGTAGTTCTGCCCAGAGATATGTTGTTTATGCTGACTTGCTCGGCTTTGATGAGTCAGATATTTACAGAGAATGCAATGTGTGATTAGAGAACCGTGGGTAGATACAGGACTTTCTTCTCTAGAGACGTTGTGTTTTAAGTTAGCATTCAGGAAACAAGACAATAAAAGAAAATAACCTAATCAGAAAACAGAATTTGGCAAATCATAACTTTAAGAGTAGTAGTAAAAATAAAAACCCTGTTTGATTGAACCAAAAAATGGTATTAAGTAAAATCAAAGTGCGCTCCTACCTTCCAACAGCCGCTGGATCAGGTTGTCCACGTCCAGATCGTAGTCGGACATCGCTGCAGTCGTTTGCTGCCTTCGCTTTGCTAGAGATGGAGAATTGCGCCGTCCAAGCTGCTGGCTCAGCGATCGTCAAGAATAGATTAGTTCCGCTCTGGAAGCACACACAGTCGTCGCGGTGTTAAACTTGCTGACGTCAACGTCAGCGGGTTACACTGTTTCCACCCTAAACTACCACCGTACAGAGTTTTTCACACCGAAAGTCGTCGATTTTCGTCCACTTTCCTGGTTCCGGTGCCACTGCACTGAACTGGTGATCAGCCAAAAAATATATCACTATACCGCACACGACCACAACCCACTAACTAGAAGGGCAAATAGACACGGTTCTTTCGTTTAGTCGCGCCTGTTGCTAGAGAAAAGGGAAGATTGAAAGCTGAAAATTTTGAAGTAAAAATCAAGCGAACTGAAATGCGATGTTTATTAATAACTGTGTTTTCCTTCTCTCTTTTGCACATCTGCAAAATGAATGTCTTCTTTTAGCTGCTTCTTTCTAACACGAAAGCTTACAATTTTTCTTCTTGCTGCGTTGAAAATTTTTGTTTTTTTTTTCAAGACCGCCTACTAAATTTGGCATTAAACCAATTGACTCAGCAAATTAGCACTGGAGACGGCGTATGGTAAATGCAGCTCACACTTTTGATTAAAGAAAGATCCAGCTAACACCGAATATTATTCCATTTTTGTGCAACCCAATTTTATATTCAGCTCGTTTTTTTTAATCAGATCCACAGACCAAAGATTGAGTTGCCACCCGAAGTAAAACTAGAAAATCAAACTTCTTTGCAGCAAAATCAACCGCTGATAGCAACCAACTTATTTTCACGCCCTTTTTCACTGATTCAATATCGCACAAAAATGCCGAAACTCGCGCAAGCAATTGCAATTTTTCGCGAAAAAAGAAATATAGATCACCATTTGAACCAGACCATAGAACCGAAACTACACAATTATTCACCACATACATAACCACATTCACCAGCAGACGATGACAGTCGCACACCGCTGCACCGAAATTTTGTACCGTCAAATTCCACTAGCCGGAAAAGAAGCTAGACGGCAGTCACACGTTGGTGGAACGACGGGCGTCTAATCCGCGCTATAGATATCTCTATTCAAACCAGGAATTTAATACCTATATTTTAATTTTCTTCGCCTGCCTTCAAAAACTGTTTTCTCGCGCCGCACAACTTCACTATTACGTCCGATCCCGGAAAATGCTCGCAATCGAATGAATGAAAAACGAACAGCACGAATCACAGCACAGCGAATAATCGACCGACTGGAACACAGGCTGGCAGGCAGCAACTCGTGGAAAATCTTATCGTTTAAGCTGCGGAATGCGCACAAACACACCAGCGCAAAATGAATGCAATTTGCCGATTTGCTGTCAGTCCGTCGACGAAAATCACCAAAACGATATGTTGTCAGGGTTTTTCGAGGTCCGCCGAGGGGTCCTAGACATCGCTGATGTGCGTAAGGCGTAAGAACGGTAAGAACCAAGCAAGGTAAAGTATTGCTAATTGCAAGAAAAATTTTCCAATCAATAAGTGGATAAGTGCGAAATTGCTCTCAAAAGTGCTATTTTAGCTTAAATCGTTGTAGTTTCTTCGGCGCACGTATTTCTTGGAATGTAACGAAAAAGTGCGCCGAACATACCGAAACAATTTAAAGTAAAATAGCACTTTTATGAGCGATATCGCACTTTGGATGGTACAGTTTTTCTTGCAATCAGCAATATATTTCTTCTGTCAAACACAAACTCACTAACACAATCTTAATTAGTTATAAAAATTTGCCGGATTCGTATGAGTTTTCGCAACCGCACCGCAACCGGCACTTTTTACCGGATTGCTTTGTAGTTGTCCATCAGGGATCACATCGGCGTCTTCGAGCTGGAGGTATGCAAAATTATATACATATTTTAAAATACCTTAACAAAAAAATCAATATTTTAGGCTATATCGATCATTCGATATCCGAAACGTGTGAAGAGAAGGAGAGATTTGGTGGCCGGCGATAATGAAAGTTCGTACCAAATTTTTCTTCAGGGAACGAAGCCTGGAAGTAGCTCTGAATCCACTCGGTGTGACCGTCGAATTTCTGATGAAAGCGAGATCTTTGATTCTGACATCGTTGCATTGTTGATTGAGCCATGCGATGAAGCAAACACGTTCGATACACTTAGTTCGTTATGGCACATCAAAGTTCGAGAGATGCAGATTGAAGTGGATCAATATAGCGCTTGCTAAGCCCAGTGCAAAAGGCTACAAAAACTTATCGTTTATCACTCAAACGTATGTTTTTTTTACCGGGGAATAACAAAAACAAACGTGTAAAATCTAACAACAGCAACAACAAATCGCGCGTCGATGTGTGCGTACGATAAACGTCAGCAAGCTCAATAAGGAGGAATCGATGAACAAAGAGGTACATTGCCAAAATCAAGCGTAGACATCCTGATATCCCCGAAGATGTAATTCAATATGTCGACGAATTGCGCACGTACATAAGGATAAGCGCACTGAACCGAAATTTGAAATGCAAGAAGCTTCAGAAACAATCAGTCAAACGTTTACAAAAGCCTTCTAACAGACCAATAGAACGCTACCAGAAGAAAATCATGTAATTTACTTATCAATCCTTCAAACTTACCAACGAGCCTATCAGATATTAGCAAATATGTAATATTTCATCATGCAAACTTCCCAAATCAATAAAATATATGAATGAACAAATCGATTTTACCGCGCTATAGTTAAAATAGGTCAAATCCGAAGCATATTCTTTATCTAAAACTGCAAATAATTGAAGTTTGCATGGAATCCATCATAAACTTCATAACTATTTTTTCGATTTTTTCTTTTCTCACCAATACATGAAAATAACCGCGAATACATTTCCTTGCTTTTAACGTACTTAGGCCAACATTGAGCGGGCCCAAGCTGACAGCTTCATAGATGGGCTCAATCTGGCAACCGAGTCGGATGTGTAAATAGCATTGGCGTAACTAGGGGGGGGGGGGGGGGGCTAGGTCCCCCTAGAAAATTAAAGCTGGATTTTTAAATTTAAGAAAAAACTAGTTAGATAACTTTACATAATAAAACCTAACAGTAATTTTTATATGCATCACAACTTAAAGTTTCTATGCATCAATGTACATTTAATCTTAATATGCCAAGGAAATAAATTGATCGAAAAAATGCCGGGGGCTATAGCTTCCCCTAGAAATGAGCGCTAGTTCCGCCAATGGTAAATTGTTAAATTTTGTTAGTTTTAGTTTGATTTTAGCCAAGGTTTTAACATCACATAGCCAATGTCAGGCAGGCAATTGATGCGAAATATATTTATATGTATACATGAAACTCTGAAAATGGTTAGTTAAATTCGTTTTGTGAAATCGTTTTGCGTTTGCCGCCTTTTTCATGTGAGCAACGAAAATATGACGTCATATCAGCCCCCTGGTAAGAACTTGTATACCAAAGAATGTTTTACAAAGGTAACCAATTGAGACTAAACCGATGAAAATATCCACCTTTTCGCGCGATTAATCCACCTTTTCGCGCGAGTAATGGCGGCTAGTGGGTACACTTTTCGACAATGTTTATTTGCTTTCGGGAACTCCGCTCACGTACACATGAAAGTTCTACAACAACAATGAAGGCTGGAAATATCAACCTGATGTGAATAAATTTGCCAAAGGCATGCTGTTTTCCGAAAGTTGTACCCACTAGCCGCCATTACGCACGCGAATAGGTGGATAGAGCTTTCTGACAGCTCAAGCAGCCACATTAGCGAACACGAAATACGCCTGTATATATATAATATTTGCCTCATTTTGTTTACCTCATTTTCAGGCACAAACACACACATAAATGGAAAGGTCTATGGCGGCCAGTTGGGACACATTTCGACAATGTTCATTTGCTTTTGGGAATTCCGCTCACTTACGCTTGAAAGTTCTACAACAATAATCAAACGTGTAAACATCAACTTGATAAGAATAAAGTTGCCAAAGGCATGTTAACGTTTTTCGAAAGTTGTACTCACTAGCCGCCATTACGCACGCGAAAAGGTGGATAGACTCGACATAGACCTTGCTAATAGAGCTTACTAGGCCTAGTGCAAAAGGCTACAAAAACTTATCGTTTTTTACTCAAGCGTATGTTTTTTACCGGGGTATAACTGGGGGAAAACAAAAACAATCGTGTAAAATCTAACAACAGCAACAACAAATCGCGCGTCGATGTGTACGTGCGGCAAACGTCAGCAAGCTCAATACGCACACTCCGCCGCGTATATCATATACGCGATTTGTTTTTATCAGATAATTTTCCTGAAATTAAATTAAAAAAAAAACTTTCCAATTATATTTTACCACAGAGAACAGATTAACAGGCTCGAAGGAAGTAATCGGTTTTTTGTGTGTAAAATCTGTCGGTAGCGCCCTCCAGAAATAGTTTGCCAAACGCATCAAAAAATATCCATGTACCTTTATCAATATTTCTTTGTGCTGGAGTTACATAGCAGCGATGGCAGCGACATCAAGATTTAGTTTGCCACTTACTGCTCGAGGGGTGGTCTATTGAAGGATTACTCGTAGATTACATAAAAACGTTTTACACACTTTTTGTCGATTACCTGGTAGTCTGTTCTCTGTGATTTTATTATGTATATTTATATCCCCTGTGAAAAATAAGGTCATATACTAACCGGGTAGGAGGTATAGTGAGTCTAGGCACTATAAGATGGCAGCCCCATCACGAGACTCGGTAGTATTGCCCCAGTACGGCTACCCAACAAACATTTCTGTTGAATAACAGCTATTCAAGTGCGTGTTACCCGGTTATTAGCTATACAACGGTTGAATAAGCTACTGTTAAAAAAATGCTTGTTGGGTATACACCTTAATAAAATTACAACTATCAAAATTCAAGCAGATTCGGGGCGGAATATTCGGCATCGCGCTAGGCGACGGAACAAGGACGACGAATGGAGACTCGGTACTTGGAACTGCAGATCGCTAAATTTCGCAGGTTGCGAGCGGGTGCTGATTGAACAGCTTGAACCCCGCAAACTCGGCATCGTAGCTCTGCAGGAAATCTGTCGCAAAGGAGAGACGGTATGGAAGATCCGTGGCGGAAAGGCCCAGTTTTACCAGAGCGGTGGCGCTACCAACGAACTGGGAACGTGCTTTGTAGTGTTGGGCGAAATGCAGGATCGCGTGATAGATTGGAAAGCGATCAACTAGAGAATGTGTGTATTGAGAATAAAGGGCCGTTTCTTCAATTATAGCATCATTAACGTGCACTGCCCGCACGAAGGAAGACCCGACGATGAGAAAGAAGCGTTCTACGCGAGGCTGGAAGCAACGTACGACAGCTGCTCGTCACGGGACATCAAGATCGTCATCGGGGATATGAATGCCCAGGTCGGTAGGAAAGAAATGTATAGACCGGTGGTAGGACCCCATAGCCTGCGCACCGACACGAACGATAACGGCCAACGATGTATAAACTTCGCAGCTTTCCGAGGCCTGGTGATCCGAAGCACCTTTTTCCCGTGCAAGGATATCCACAAAGCCACCTGGAGATCACCTGACTAACGTACAATGAACCAAATTGACCACGTTCTCATAGAGGGCCGGCTTTTCGCTAACATCAAGAACGTACGCTCCCGACGGGGTGCGGATATTGATTCTGACCATTACCTAGTAGCCGAGAACTACGCGCGCGTACTGAACGAGACAACTGCCTTCTTCCGAGGAATTCGGTGCTTCACCTCGAAGACGGTTGGGTGAAGGGGAAAAAACTGCTTGGAAAAATTATCTGAGTATTGCCACTAGAGAGGCCTGGCCAAATACCGACAAGGTAGGAACCAGCTGACCACGATCCTGAGGAGGAAAAAGTGCCAAAAGTAGGACAGAGATCGTGAAGAATTAGAGCAACTATTCCGAGCTAATGACACGCACAAGTGAACCAAACTCGGAAGGGCTACATACCGAAACCTGACATGTGTAGGGACGAGGAAAGGAATCAATCACAATCGAGCGCGAGGTGGTCGACAGATGGAAGCAGCTCTTCGATGAACACCTCAATGACGAAGTCGCAAAAGGAGGCGGAACGGAAATTAACGTAGGAGCGCCCAAGGTTAGTCAAGAGAGGTTTTCCAATGTTCAAATTTGTTTTTCATCCCCACTGGGTTACCCTTGACGATCACCGAAATTTTCAATGCGGAAACTGTTGAATGTATAAACAACGTCGATGGTTGCTAACCAATCGTTCCGCGCACTTGTTCTACAAACTGTGAAAACTAGATCACCTATTTTAACTCACCTTGGGAGCGCCTATGGAAGATAGTAATGTCCTAGCACCTGATCTCCAAGAAGTCAAACGAGAAATCGGGCTACTGAAGACCAATAAAACCGCTGGGAAGGACCGCCTACCGGCAGAGCTTTATAAACATGGCGGACAAACGCTAGCAATGGCTCTACACGGAGTTACTTCGAGGATTTGGGAGGAGGAAAAGCTACCGGAGGAATGGAATAAAGGAGTGGTTTGTCCCATCTACAAAAAGGGTGATCGGCTAGACTGCTGCACTTATCGCGGTATTACCACAGAGACCAGACATCCAAGCGAAAGGTCCCCACTTGGATAAAACTTATGTCAAATTAGTTGGGAACCTATAGTGATGATGTCGCTATAGGCGCATAAAATTCTACACTAAACTCATAACAGCTAGCTTCTGGCGCTAGCATAACGCTTATAGTCCATATATACTAGCGCCAGAGAAGCCAAAGGTTGTCAGTGTGCAAATCAAAAGAATCATTTAGTTGGGAAAATAGTGGTGGTGTCGCTAGCATATTAGGTGATTTTAATTTGAAATTTTATCCAAGAATTCCCGAAAAATTTGTTCCTGAATGGATGTCTGTTCTCTGTGGTATTACGCTAGTAAACACCGCCTACAAGATACTCTTCCAGATCCTGTTACGCCGGTTGTCACCGATAGCACAAGGTTTCGTAGGGAATTATCAGGCGGGTTTTATGGGGGCTCGTGCAACTAAGGACCAAATTTTTACTATCCGACAGATCTTGCAATGAATGTCGGGAGTACAACATGCCCACGCATCACATCTTTATTGATTTCAAAGCAGCATACGATACAGTCGATCGAGACAAGCTATGGCAGATAATGCACGAACACGGTTTACCGGACAAACTGACGCGACTGATCAGAGCTACATTGGATCGAGTGATGTGTTTCGTACGCATCTCTGGGACACTCTCGAGACCTTTCGAGACGCGGCGAGAGTTGAGACAAGGTGACGGTTTATCCTGCATGCTGTTCAACTTCGCTCTTGAGGGGGTGATCCGACGAGCGGGCATCGAAACGAGAGGCACGATTTTTACCAAGGGTAGCCAACTTCTAGGCTTTGCAGATGACTTCGATATCATAGCCAGGAACTTTGGGACGGCGGAGGCAATCTACGCCAGACTGGAAGCGGAGTCTAGGAGAATTGGGCTAAAAATAAATGCGTCGAAGACCAAATACATGAAAGGAGGAAGCTCAAAGGAAACAAACTCCCACGGACGGTAACCGTTAAAGGCGATGAACTAGAAGTGGTAGAGGAGTTCGTGTATTTGGGATCGCTGGTGACCGCGGACAACAAGAGAGCGGCGCATCCAAGCGGGAAATCGGGCCTACTTTGCCCTTCGTAAAACGCAACGATCAGGAAGCGAACGCCGCCGCACGAAGCTAACAATGTACAAAACCCTTATTAGACCGGTAGTTCTTTATGGACTTGAAGCCGTGACGCTGCTGACGCGCCCTTGCCGTGTTCGAGCGGAAAGTGCTGCGGACGACTAGGGAATTGGCGACGAGTGGCCCAAGACCGAGTTGAATGGAGACGAGTGCTTGAAACAGCACGAGCCACCCCGGCTCTATGCTGAAGAAGAAGAAGAAGACACCATTATCCGAACTTTTGGTTACTTGGGTTAGAAAAACTTTTTTAAGAAACCTGTGTAAACACGGAGTTAATCACTACAAACACAGAGAACAGAATAACAGGTTCGAAAGTAATCGATGTTTTGAATATAAAATCTGCCGGTGGCGCCCTCTGGAAATAGTTTGCCAAACGCATAAAAAATTCGCGTCGGTCGTCGGGATACTCCGTCGGCAGCGATCCAAGTGTATCTTGATATGTTTAGAGAGTCGCTTTAGAACTCGAAGTCGAATTTTCTTGATTGGACGCACTAAATGCTGAGACACCACATTTCCACTCACTCCGGATCAGTAACTGTCGTGAGGATCTCCTAAAATGGGGACAGACGCTCATAGCTGGCAAAGATATTCCTAAATTCATGAGCATTCAAAAGCGCGGTTAGGGCAGGTATGGAGAGTACGAGATTTATCGGAAAAATTAACAGTTCTAAAAACTATTTGCCGTAACAATTTATTTTTGATACCATGAATCATTCATTTTAAGACTTTGCTCGAAGTGTGGTTAAAATCCAAACCGGCCTTCGATGAATCACCATCGCTGTGTAAGTTTTGGAATACAAAGAAATCTACAATCTACGACTCGAATAAAATAAGGTAAAATTACTGTTTTTTCTTCTCTCAGAAAATCTGTGCCGCCATATCGTCAGCGTCGATTCCCAGCATGGCAAGTTCTTCCAGCTCTGCCCGTTTGCGTCGAGTTTCCTCGTTTTCTACTTCAGGCGGTGGTGCGGGTGGCTCGATTTCCGGTGTTCCCATCGTGGCATCGTCATTGCTAGCGGTATTGTCCCCTGGGGAACCGGTGGCTGCCGGCGAATTCGACGAATGTTCCGCCATACCATCGAGAGAGTTCATCTCCAGTGGCTGATTTTGCGATTCGTCATCGTAAACCATGGGAGCTGCCGATACAACTGCCGAGCTGTATTGGGCCGCTATCTGTTGGTTGTAGATCTCAATGGCTTCCGGTACGATCATCTGCGGCTGATCGGTGTCTAGAACTGGGACTATCGGAACCGGTGGAGCTTCCGGAGGTTTCGTCTCGTTGGCGATTACTTCAGCGGGTTTCGGTTTATCACCATCGAAAATGATATCGAGTGCTTGTTGGAAATCCTTAGGAAGTGGGCCTTTCCGGGGAATCGGAGCGTCACTGATCGGTTTCGGAACCAGATCTGCTTCGGCTTCATCGATTCCGGGTGGCAGCATACTTTCGTCCGGTTTCGTAGGATGCGATGGCGGCGGAGGAGGAGCTCCCATTAGGGCAACATATTGATACGGGTCTGGCATCATGTCGACAAACTCTTCCGTATGCTGGTTGGTTCCGTTTTCGAAACCATCGGACGTTGCGCCGTCCATTTTTTCAGCTGTGCAGGATTCATCTTTTTTAACTTCCTGCTGTTGCTTTTTGAACACCGGCATCCTGCCGATGAATGGCAGTTTTTTCTGACCAATTGGGATCGATACTTGTTTTTTCTCCTTCTTGTCTTCTTCCTTCCTTTCTTTAGGTTTCTTTTCCGGTTTCGGCTTCGGCTCTGGTGGGAAATTTACGACCGGTTTCTCAATCACCCTTGGCCTACTACGTGAGCGCGATCGGGACCTTGACCGCGAGTACGATCTCCTCATGCGAAATCGCCCTCTGCCATAACTGGGACTACGTCGATTCCGGGATCTGCTGCGCTTATTACGCCTTTCGAATCGTCCTCCACGATCTAAATCTCGATCGCGACTGCGATCGCGTGCGCGCATATCCGGACTTCGATCGCGACGGCGATCAGGGCTCCGACGGTCTCTGCCAAAACCACCAAATCTTCGCCCGGGACTGCCGTTCCTCCTCCAAGGAGGAGTTACCGATCGACTGCGTCGCCTCGTATCGTCTCCACCTCGTCGCCGTTCAGGCCGATCACCGGAATCCTGACGGTATCTTCCGCCACTACCACTGTCCGCATGTCTACCGCCACCATCCTGATGCCTGCTACCGCTCTCATGATACCTACCGCTTCCATCCTGATGTCTACTACTACTACTGGCGGGCGGAACCTCATCACGCTTCTTCGTCATCTTACCTTTCAGTTGTTCAAACAACTTCTTGTCGGTTTCGGAAATAACCGGATCCGGTGTGGCCCACTGCGACAGCATGAGCTCATCCCGTTGCTTTTCACGCGTCTCTGCACCGGCTGTCATGAACGGCGGAGGTGGTGCCGTTAATTCCTGCGGAATGCTTGCCGTCTGCACGACGGTCCATTTGCCTACAAAGTAAAGTAAAAACTGATAATTTTTGAAACTGGATATTTGAATCATTGTCACACTCACCCGCCGAGGGATCCTCCGCTATGTGAGCATCCTTGGCCGCTTCCTGGGCTTTCAGAATGTTGCGCATCGCAACCCGAATCGACGTTGCCGGATCGAACTCATCCCCACGTGCGCTTTTTTTGTCCGAATCCGAATCTGTGCTGGAACTGGAGCTCGAGCTGCTCGAGGAAGCCGCTCGCTTCTTCTTCTTTTTGGAACGCTTTTTCTTCTTTTTCTCCTTCTTCTCGTCTTTCTTGCTCTTCTTCTTTTTGCTGCTCTCTTTTTGCGTTGTAGTGCCAGACAGAAAATCAACATCAGCGGCTTGAGCCGCCGTCAAAAGCTGGCCACTTTCCGGAACATCTCGGGTTGTTGAGCACTCCTGTTGCTGCTGTCGATCGCTATCACGCATCCGTTCGTATGCCTTCTGTCGGTCCGTCATCCAGTCGATTTCAAAATTCGGAGAAGTTTCAATGAATTGCTGGAACGATAAACAATTACAAACCTGTGCAATTCGCACCGTCGAGGCGGCGACAAACTTACTCCATAGCTATCGGCATGCAGCTTCGATTTTAGATGTACTGAAGCGCAGTGCAAATCGCCCATCCAGTGCTTGCAAATCTTGCAATACCAAGAGGTCGCTGGGACAAAGAATTGCAAACCTCGAATGGGTATGCGCTTGCTGGGCAACCCGGGCCGTGAGGAATTGTCTTCAGAGGCAATTTTCTCACGCCAGGGATATTCCTGTGCCGAAGCGCTACTTAAAACCTTAGCTTTATGCTGCTCCGAATGAAGATGGTTCAAATATTCCTTCGCCGTCTTCGGGAATATGTCACAAGTCGAACACCAGTGCAGCTCCGGATCATAATAAACAAAATTAAACTGCGCCTTCGGTTTCCCATCTTCTTCCGGCTCGGCTTTAACGGCCTTAGACGATCTACCAATAGAACAAACCGAATTTAGAAATTTAAAAACCTAAAGACTCGTAGCGCAACTAACTTTTCCTCTGCCTTCGTTTTGCCTCGTTTCATAGTGTCCAGTACCTCTTTCTTTAACCGTTCCGGCGAAGCAGACGACTCCGATGTTTTACGAATTTTCGTCGGACTCTTGATGGGTTCTTCCGGTGGCGAGCACGGTCCTTTGCTGAGCGGCGGAGGAGGTGGCGTAGGTGATTTATCCTTCCCGATAATCCCGTCCAGCATGTCGATGACATTTTCAATCGTACTGATTTTGCTCTGAATTTGCGACTGCAAGAAATGGGAACCGGCGGGGGGAGCGAAGCGAAAAAGAGAAACATGTTAAGGCAGTTCCGATTCGGGGACTTGAAGCTTACGGTATGATATTGTACTTTTGAACCTTTTGAGTTTACGTTCTGATCGGCTTGAAAAGGCATTCTATGTGTGAGAAATGCGATACGAAGTAACGAAGACCAGATAAACCAATTTCCGATTCAAGCGTTCTGACCTCTAAAAAAGAAAAATTGACGACGATACACGGACTGCTTCCTGGGGTTTCATCGGTTCCGGATTCCAGCTGCGACATGCTTACAGACTAGTTACAAAGGACCCTAGCTGAGCAGGCGTAAGTCAAAATTATCATCATTCAACTGTTCGACTTACATCCGGCTCTTACAATAGAAGGACTTTACACATCATCAATACAATACATTATCTACTGCCATCGGCTCAGAGGAAGGTGCTTTCCGTAACCAGCATTTCGTATCTTGTACTCCAAATAGTTTTAACTGAGAACACCGGGGATCATTTCGTCCCAAACCTATGCGAGAAATTCCTATCACAAGAAAACTCCAACCGCAAAGGGCTAATGGGAAGAAATACTCGCCCAGCGTCTCGTTTCATGCTTCCGCGGGATGATGCTGATTCAGTCGGTAAGGAGAATGAGCTTTCGAATCACAATGTGAAGATCACGCACACGCAATCATATGCTGCAGGGGAAAAGTGTTGCGTTTGAAAGAGAATACATATGGTGGAACTAAAACTGAAAATCAACTAATGCTTCCCGGGACCGAGAAGCGGTGCTTTGACATACACACGCACACAAAAAGCTTTGGTGCGGGTTTTCTATGTTCAAATTGCTTGGTGGAATGATTCGTTTCTTGCCACTGACCTAGATTAGGTTTAATCAGTGTCCGGCGCAGCTTCTTACCTGCAGTTTGTCGTTCTCCTTAATAAAATTGTTGGTGGTAGGTGAAGGCGGATCACGGCCGGAAGTTAGATCTTCTCGCTGTTGTTTAAGCGTTTTTAGCTCACGTTTCAAAGCTCCAGCACGCCGACGATAGTCATCCCGTTGTTTTTTCAAAGACGCACGTTGATTACGAACTTCCAAAGCAATAGCGGCTGTAAAACAATCAATTAGTAATTTAATAAATGATAACAAGCTTGCAATGCATTACCTTCTCGTTTGCGTTTTTCCTCTTCGGTTTCTTGCACCACCGGTGGAGGAGCGCTCCAACCTTGCGGAGCCGGGGTGTACTCGTTTCCGGGAGGCATCGGTTGAGGCATCATTATCGGCGGAGGAGCACTTACCATGGTACCATAACTATCCATCGTTGCCACAGAAGGAGCACCGTAGTCATACCCACCGTAACCAGCGGTCATGTAAGTTTGGGGTGGAGCTGTAGCATAAGCCCCGTAATTGTCATAAATTGGAGGTGCAGCGCCCATGTACGCGGGAGCACTTCCAATCATCGGAGGTGGTGGAACTTCCTGCATCATTGGTGGTGGTGGCGGGCTTGGACTCCGACGACCACGTCGTCGGCGCATAGCGGGGCTGCTCGGTTCTCGAGAACGCCTTCTATGACGTTCCCTTTCCCTACTGCGACTTCTCTCCCGCCTGCGGCGGGCATATCCTGGACTAACACTTCGGCTTCTACTTCTACTGCGCGATTTGCGAAGCTTTTTATCCTTTTTACCTACGAAAACAAAATGTGAATCCTCGGTTATAAATCACGTTATCAACGTAAACAAAGCATGCTAGCAACAACCATAACGCACCGGTCACTCATTTTAATCATAGATGGTACTTACTGTCTCGCTTGTCGTCCATTTTTAATTTTCACCGACCAGACGATGATCAGCCAAATTTCCTGCGCAATTAAATGGTTTATTAACTGTTTTTAAAGCACAATTTCACCTTTTACAACATTCGGTACTCGTGAACAATGAAATCGTTCTAATTTTTACCAGATCAGCGAACGTTTAAACGTTAAAATTTAGTTTTTTTCACTGACACTATGCAACACCACGTACGATGAAAATGTGAAAGAAAGAAAATGAAACTGTCAACGGTTGGCAGAGCTGCCAGATGTACCTTAAAATGTGGAAAACGTCAAGAATTCGAATTATGTTCAAGGTCCAAAGACGAAATGGTAATAAATAGATAAGCTGAACGTTTTTACGAACCAGGAAAATCTTACAATTTAAAAATGAAAAGTTATTAATGTTTGCTGTGCAGTGCAACAACAAGAAAACTTTACATTGCGAAATCAATAACTTTTCGTTTTGGAACTTTAGGGACTTTCAGTTTTTACTTTTTATCTTTTCCGTCAGGCAACTCTGACTATGAGTTACCGGAAAAGTCAAAAAAGCCGGTACGAACAAAGAACATCCAACGAAGGTATTCTGTTGCTCCAAATAGAGCTGTGGATCTGTGAACCATTTGGCGAATTTTTCCTAGAATTTTTCTATTGATTATTGCTGTTACATGTGAAAACCGGGACATGTGAGACATTCGGTTTTATTCTTGTTCCGTGTGTCACAAGTAGTGCGCTGTATAGCGCATCACTATCCGATTACAGGGCACTACTTGCGACATACAGAACAAGAACAAAACCGATGTTCACATCAAGAATTCCTATTCACTGTACTCGGTCTTGATCAGCTCGTCACCAATTTGTTGAACGTTTCAATACGCGCAAGTCGGCTTCAACCTGGTCGACCCATCGAACACGTTGTATGCCTCTATTCATGGTGCCGGTGGCGGTGGGGTTCTTGAAGAGAACTGATTTCCGACCGGCCCTCCATAGTCTCCCAACTTTCGCCAGGTATACGATAGCAATCTCTCCAAGTAGTGGCTGCAGCTCGTGGTTCATACACCTACGCCACTCCCCTTCCGTTTGTACTCTGTCAAAAACTAGCCTGCAACACCTTTCGTTCAAATACGGCAAGGGCGCGTACATATGTCTTCAGTGGGCGAAGTTACAGTCTCAAAGTTCGTAGAGGACTACCGGTCTGATTAGCGTTTTGTACATCATCTGCTTAGTGCAGCACCGTATGTTCCTAAATCGAAACGGCTTGTGAAGGGAAAAGTAGGCACATCTTTCAGTTCGAATTGTATGTCGTTGGATCTCCTTATTCGTATTATTGAGGGCGGTGATCAGGAGATTCCAAATATGTGAACTCATCAACCACTTTCAGTTCATCGTCGTCAATAGTCACTGTCCGTGGGAGCCCAACAAACATTTTAGTTGTATAATAGCTTATCAAGCGCTTGTTTACTGGAAATTGGCTGTATAATGGATGAATAAACTGCTCTTCAAATAAAATGTTTGTTGGGAGGTGCACATAGTTTTCTCTGGAGTCTTTTCCTACCATATATTTGGTTTTCGATGCACTTATTTGTAACTTAATACTTACAGTCTCCTGATAGCCTCTCTTTAGGCCCTAAAGTTTAGGGTATGAAACGGGGAAGGCAACTAAGAAAAAGCGCCCAACACAGCTCTAGCCATCTCAAGCCCCTATACCTAGCGCCTCCACGTGGCCATACCTGGAAATACTTCAATTTGTTTAATTGAGTAGCCAAGCTAGGAGGTGCGGGGTCGAGCGGTTTCCAGTTCCTAACCTTACAAATGTAGTTTTAAGCAACCATTAAACCACACGACCTTATTTTCAAGTATTATATAATTTAAACTAGTATTTTTGGCAAACTAATCTATTTTCAGAGAGCGAAATAAGGTGCTATATCCTTGGCCAACTGCAGCCTGGCTTCTGGTCTAAATACCATTAGTTCATCCCTGGGGGTCCGGAGTATCACTTAACCTTTATTAGCAAAGATACTCCCAACGACTGTGAATAAATCATTATCAATGTATATGGGAAGCGTTTGGTACGGGAGGTCCACGCTTTCTTCTTTCCCCTTAATTTTAAGGCGTTTAATGGAATTAGGTATTTTTTCTGGTTCCACTTGATTCTTTGAAATTCTCTCTGCGGTACATTCTGCGAAAAATGATTGACTCAAGTAATCGTCATTTTCCAGGATGCCTTCAAGAATTGGCTGCGTTTTTGTGAGATTAGATTAGATTAGATTAGATTAGATTAGATTAGATTAGATTAGATTAGATAGTCTCCTCATAGCTTCATTTTAGTCTGGTGTAGATTACCTTTGCCATCCCAAGGTTTCTAGTAATGACACCGATGTCGTCTGCGAAGGTTATGGGTTTTGCAGAAAATCGTACCTTTCGTTTTGCTGCCCGCTCGTCGGATCACACTTTCAACAGCGATATTGAACAACATTCAACACAGTCCATTCCCTTGTAGCACCCCTCTGCTCGGGTCGAAAGCACTCGAGAATGTCTCCGCAACACGCACGTAGCACATCAGTCGCTCCATGGTAGCTTTAATCAGCCGTGTCCGCAAAACCGTCCTCGTGAATTATCTACCATACCTATTCCCGCTCGACTATATCGTATGCTGCCCTAAAATCCATAAAAGTATGATGCGTGGGCACTTTCTACTCCCGACAAAAATTTGATCCGTAGTGGCACGGGTCCCCATAAAGTCCGCCTGATATTGCATTCCGAATCCTCTTGCTATAGACCATTTTATATGGCAAGCGACAAGGTAACGTGCTGATATTGATATTGCGCTTTCCCGTGTTGGTACTTTGACAATCCACAGATGACCCCACGGGAAAGCAATGTCAATATTAGCAATGCTGTTAGTTCATAAAATGGTCTATTGGGGATAGACGACGTAAAAAAATCTGGGAGACAAGCTTGCAGGCGGTGTTTATCAGCGTAATGTATAGCGGTCATTACAGTAATCGAACCACATCCTACATCCACTCCTCCGGTAGTTCCTCCTCCTCCCAAATCTTTGAAATCTAGTAAAGCGCCGTTGCTAGTGGTCCTTTGCCATATTTGTAGAATTATGACCGTAATCGGTCCTTTCGGGCCGCTCTATTATTCTTCAGCCGACTGGTTTCTTGCCGATTCTCTTTGAGATCGGAAGCTCGTTTGTGGCCAACTTTCCATCCTCGTTGATACTTGGCCAAATTCTCCCTCACGGAAAACTTGGCCAAACTCTCCCTCACGGAAATGCTTATTTTATCTAGGCTATTTTTTCCTCTCCATCGCTTGTTGGCATTCCCCGTCAAACCAATCATTTCGTGCGCTCGAAGAGTCGAAGTTTCCTCAACTAGCACCGCGGTTTCGGCATCATTGCTGTCTGAGCGTATTCTACCCCATCCGTCTTTGAGGGTCGAAGCATCTACAGTCAACTTTCGCTAATTGCACTAAGCTCTTAGCCCATTTAGTGAAAGACTTTCGTTAATTGGGCTGAGATGTCTAAACCGAGGGACAAAACGTCCAATGTTAGTATTTCTAGCCGAAACTCATATAGTGGACGCTGATGCCTATGATCAATACAGTATTCCTGGTTACAAAGTTACTTTTTGCCTCTCACATTCCAGACATACTGGTGGAGTTGCTATTTACGCGAAGGGATCAGTTAAATTCAACATTCGTGCAAACGAATCCGTTGAGAACAATTGGTTTCTAGGAATTTCAGTTGAAAGAGGTATGACGATGGGAAATTTTGGTATAATCTATCACTCCCCTAGTTCAAGTGACCAGCGTTTCTTGGAAATTTTAGATAACTGGTGGGATAACTTTATAGATCTAAACAAATTAAATATTATTGCTGGTGATTTCAATATTGATTGGCTCAATGGACCAAATTCGAACCAATTAAAGCAACTAGTAGATTTTTACAATCTAAGACAAACTGTTAGTCAGTTTACTAGAATTTCCAGACACAGTCGAACATTAATTGATCACGTGTTTTCAAATTTTGACAAGGTCCATTCTCTTACAGAGGCCACTTGTAAAATTTCTGACCATGAGACAATTTTTATTTTTATCGAGAATGACCAAAACCGTGTTGATATAGTAAATATAAAGTGCTGGAATAGATATTCGAAGCAAGCAGTGTCTCAGCTTGTTTCGAGAAGCTTGGATTTTATTCCAATAACTGGTGATTTAGACCATAAGGCCAGTGTTCTTACCAACACGCTGAAAGAGTGTACCAATACGCTTGTCTTCGAAAAGTGTATTGAACTACATAACTCGAATAACTGGTACTCTTTAGATCTATTGCGTTTGAAACGTGAAAGAGATAAAAGGTACAAGAAGTTTTGTAGAACTAACAATGCGGATGACTGGACTAGGTACACAGCCTCACGTAACGTATATTCACGCACCTTGAAAAAGGTTCGATGTGATTATATTTAACGGAAGATTGATCACCATCAAAATAACAGCAAGGAGTTATGGAAAATTTTAAAACAGTTGATTCAAAGTAAAGATAATTCTCCGCGGTCCATAACTTTCAATGGCACAGAAGAACAAACGAGTCAAGTAATAGCGAATAAATTTAACAGTTATTTTGTTGATAGTGTTCAGCTGATCAATCAAAGTATTGATTTGGTCAGTGAACCTCACGAAATAATACAGCCGATTTCTAATACAAGATTTGATGGATTTCGCCCTATTACTTTTGCAGAGTTGAAGGATATTTTTTTTCTTTAGAGAAATCGGCTGGTATCGACAATGTCAACGCAAAAGTAATACAAGATTGCTTTCATGTCATCGGACGCGACTTGCTGGATCTTGTTAATGAATCGTTGCAAACTGGGCACGTGCCTAAAGTTTGGAAAGAATCACTTGTGATTCCTATTCCCAAAGTTAATGGAACGGATAAAGCCGAAGAGTACCGTCCTATTAACATATTGCACACATTAGAGAAAATCCTAGAACTTGTTGTCAAAGACCAGCTAATGAATTATTTAAACTGTAATCATTTGTTAATTCCAGAGCAATCAGGTTATCGAGAGGGACACTCTTGTGAAACTGCATTGAAGCTGGTACTAGCAAAATGGAAAGAAAAAATCGAAGCTAAAGAAACTATTCTTGCTGTACTTTTGGATCTAAAACGCGCGTTTGAAACAATCTCTAGGCCTTTATTGTTACAAACCTTGAAGCGATTTGGTATTGCAGGGATGCCATATAAATGGTTTGAAAGCTATTTATGTGACAGAACTCAGAAAACTCGCTTTGATAATTTGAATTCTGATTCCATTGCCAACACACTGGAGTACCGCAAGGAAGTGTATTGGGGCCCCTTTTGTTCATAATTTATATCAATGACATGAAACGAGTTTTACGGTTCTGCGACATAAATTTGTTTGCGAATGACACGGTTCTATTTATTGTGGCTAAAGACCCTAATGAAATTGCAACACATTTAAACCAAGATTTACATTATCTTTCGAATTGGTTGAAATTTAAACAGCTTAAGCTCAACATTAGCAAAACAAAATATATGATTATTTCAGCCAACTCCAAACCAGACGTAAACGTTGAAATTGATGGTGAGACTATTGATCGCGTAAATGAACTAAAGTATCTTGGAGTAATCATTGATGACAAGTTAAACTTTAAGTCTCACATTGATAATGTCATCAAAAAAATGGCGAAAAAGTACGGTGTGTTGTGCCGTTTAAAAAATGAATTGACGATTAGTAGTAAAATTCTTTTATATAAATCAATCATTTCACCACATATAGATTTTTGCTCATCCATCCTGTTCCTTGCAAACGAAACACAAATATTGAAGTTGCAGCGCTTACAAAATAAAGTTATGCGATTAATTTTAAGATGTAATAGGTACACTTCCTCATATATTATGCTGGACGCATTGCAATGGCTTTCTGTGAAGCAAAGAGTTTATTTTTTGACAATGGTGTTTCTATATAAAATTCTTAATGGAATGCTGCCTCGATACTTGTGTGATCGAATTGAAAGGGGAAGTGATTTACATGCGTACAACACTAGAAACGCGGAAGATGCAAGAACACCACACTTTTTGTTTGGAAGATCACAGAACTCTCTGTTGTACAAAGGAATTAACTTTTTTAATTCGATGCCGCGACAAATAAAACGTGCAGCAACAATGGCAGAATTCAAAAGGCTATGCATTTTACACATAAAAGCTACTTTATAGACGCAATTTGATTTATTTTTTGTATTGATTCAAGAAGATTGTATATTTTTTTAATTTTTGTATATTTTTTGGATATATTAAGCTATCATGTTCACTGATGATGATGGATTTAAAATTGTTATTATTATTAATTCAAAAAAGTATAGAGAAGACTACACATGTTTGAGCCACGCGCGCGAGAACAGACATAGATAATCTTGAAATTGAATGATCAGGTTAAAGTCCTGAACAAAGGGTTCGGAGCAGCAGCTGGACAGGCTTGGGTTTGCTTGTGGACTTTGGAACTCGTATACCATCGCTCACGGCGGTACCGAGTACCAAAAGACTGCAGGATCTCCCTCGTAGTTCTAGATCGTTATCTAGAACCAATTCTGACTAGCTGGGGCTCAAAATATTAGGTTCGATTCCTAATCAAGTCCAGATAATTTTCGGGTTGGAAACGTTTTGGACTAGCCTTGGACATTTTTTGAAATTTTGATATTCACTTGAAAGTTTGATACGTCTGTATTAGAGCCAGTTCGCTATTTGTTTTTATCACCTGGCTACATTATTATATTATAAATATCTTAATTAGATAAATCGTCCCGCTCAAACCGTTGTAGGGGTATGAGGTGGGACCATCATCATCATCATCATCATCATCATCATATCGATTGTTTTCGTCGAAATCGTCGCAGAAAGGTTTATAAAAATATACACTTATATTATATACGAAATCAAAGTGGAAACTAATCTTTTCGTTGTTGAAATGTTTTTCTAGATTATTTAACAAGTCGAGGGACAATGTTAATATATATTGGCATTTTTAACTGTTTCACCGTGATGCTAAAAATGGGAGGGTCAAGATCATAATCGGAAAACGATACGATGCAATTGTATTCCATTTAATTAATTTTAATATTTTCTATATAAAATATTTTCCACACTTGAATGAACTGTATTCAACAGTCCCTCGAAAGAAAAAATACGTTGTCAGAAATGAGGTTTGACTTCGTTTTAGATGGGCTATAGTGTGCCAGGTTTTCCTCGAACGATTGTTCGAACTTCCACTTCTGTTCTGTGGCTATAGCCCAATTAACGCGAGCCCGATTAAAGCGTAGCCCACTTAAAGATAACCAAACGAACGAAAGTTGACTGTATTTATCGCAGAGACATTGCTGGATTTTCTCCTCCATAATATTTCGGGTGAGCTTTCTTCTTTAAAATATTAATGAAACTTACGTTTTGCAATAAGAATATTAGTAGAGATTAGCTGCAAATCGAATAAATGATAGCTTCCCTTTATCACGTTCCAAAACAATGAGCTGTTCAATTGTTATTGAGCAGATGCCCAAAACAAATACTTGGAAAAAAATCATTAGGGGGAAGTCATCTATGGCCGGACAGCCTCCATGGCCGGATAGGGTTGCCAAGTGGCCGGTTTTTGGCCGGCCCGACCGGTTTTTCACTTGCAAAGCCGGTGGCCGGTCAATCCGGCAAAAAGGCCGGTTTTCCGACATATGAAGCCGGATTTGTAGTTTTTGTCTGATTTGTTAAATTTTCTGATAAATTTATTAGCAATCCTGAGCAGTGGATTATTGAAGATAGCCAGTTTTGCAGTGACAATACTTTACTTCAGGCGGTATTATACATTAAATTGTCCACTAGCACCAGAAGCAAGTACCCAGCAAACATTTTCGTACGTATATCAGAGTAAGAAATTTGAAATATGTACCGATATATATCTAGAGAAATCGCATTAGATGCACGAAACCGGCATATGCGTACTATTTTGGAGGCGATATACGTACTGCAGATTATTCGAAAATAATTCACATTCATAAGTATTTGTATACGATGAAATCCGACTCAACATGATTAGTTCCATAATGCTATACAATTCTGTGATAAAAATTGCATGTGAATCAGTTACCATCATTTTGTACGAATAATTGTAAACTAGGGTGCGCTTTATTAAGCTTTATGTACGAGTTCGAGTTTGTTTAGCAATATTTAAGATAATTTTCATACATTATTATACGATTTGTGGTTTGCTGGGTAGTTGTCACTCTGAAATTATCTGTCTTCAATAATCCATTCGTTGTGGTTTCGACTGTGATATCCTACCGTTCGCTATCTCCACGGGAACACACGGGAAACTGTCAACCGACTTCCGGCGACTACCCAAATAATATCATTAACGCACATTACACGTTCTAGGCAAATCCTCTCTAAAAATATGCAAATATGCTGCCCCCCCCCCCCCCGCAGTTTTTGAAGGCAGGACCTATCGGCCGGTTTTTGTAATTTTCAGACTTGGCAACTCTATGGCCGGACACTAAAATTTCTCGAAACCAAAGATAGTAGTAGTAGTAGTAGTAGTAGTAGTAGTAGTAGTAGTAGTAGTAGTAGTAGTAGTAGTAGTAGTAGTAGTAGTAGTAGTAGTAGTAGTAGTAGTAGTAGTAGTAGTAGTAGTAGTAGTAGTAGTAGTAGTAGTAGTAGTAGTAGTAGTAGTAGTAGTAGTAGTAGTAGTAGTAGTAGTAGTAGTAGTAGTAGTAGTAGTAGTAGTAGTAGTAGTAGTAGTAGTAGTAGTAGTAGTAGTAGTAGTAGTAGTAGTAGTAGTAGTAGTAGTAGTAGTAGTAGTAGTAGTAGTAGTAGTAGTAGTAGTAGTAGTAGTAGTAGTAGTAGTAGTAGTAGTAGTAGTAGTAGTAGTAGTAGTAGTAGTAGTAGTAGTAGTAGTAGTAGTAGTAGTAGTAGTAGTAGTAGTAGTAGTAGTAGTAGTAGTAGTAGTAGTAGTAGTAGTAGTAGTAGTAGTAGTAGTAGGGGAAAGCCACCATCATTTCAAGGACTTGCCAATGTATGTGGGTAGAATTACAGTAGATCCAAATTTGATTATCAAATGAGTTTCACACTAATGCTGTTACAGAAAGGCCAAAAGGGATTGGGCGGACCCACAAGCAGAGGCACTTGTGCGCATTCCGGGGTTATAAGAGTCGCCTTCCAGCATTAGGATTCTTCCATGTAATAATCAATTTCGCTGTACCAACTTTAACCCACGTGATGATTTGTTTGTTTTGAATTGAGAAGTGCCATATTTGCTTCAGACCTTAAGGATTCAGGTTGGCAATCCACTCCATCATCCAGCCTTCCACATTTATGATTTCAATAATAATACTGTTAATAATATGATATTAAGATGAAATGTGGTATATATAGGTAAAAATAGAACAATCTCACCAGCAGTCCTTCATATGAAATAAAGTAGCGTCCTTTGAGGTTCCATAAGTGCTTCTAATAGTTAATTTAATTTTTCATTCTGGTATCCATGTGCAGTATTAAAACTCGTTTTGGCCAAAGTTTTTACTATATAGCAGTAGATGCTTCATAAGCTAAAACGAAAAAAATAATTAAAATAACTCATTAGGCTTACCAATTAGCTAGGCCGTGTGGTTCCGCCGTCTGCCCAAAACCTCGGTTTTGAAGTCAGGCAGCCGAAAACCACCTAGAATCGCACCTCCTAGCTTGGCTACTCAATAGAGCATTACCAGGTATGGCCACGTGGAGGCGCTAGGTAGGGGCTTGGGATGGCTAGAGCTATATTGGACGCTTCTCATTTGCCTTCCCCATTTCATACCCAAAATTTCTCAAAAACAAAGATTGATAAAAACGTTCGGAAAGCATGGAACAATAGTAAATTGCAAGATTTTATGATGTCCCAATTATGACGTCTTTGTTTCAAAAGCTAAACAAATGAGAACCGTCAAACGGTTCAACCATTAAAACAAAAGAGATACGAGTAAATTTCATACAAGTGCAGTTGCAAATGTTTTTAATGAATAAAAGATGCAATACTTCTGAACGTTGGCTTGACAAAGTTATTTGTTCGAAACAGTTTAAATTCGACATGAAAATATAAGATTTTGGAGAAAACACTTAATTTTTTGAAACTGTGTCATGTCCTCTATGGCCGGACACCAACCTGTCCTCTATGCCCGGACAGTAAAATAATCAGCAAAATATACTTACTTCATCTAGAATTGCTATAACTTTGATTCCTATGTAAAATACAACTAGTTAAGCAATGCAAAACGTAGAAAAAATCAGAAAAAAACTGCAATAAAATATCAGCAAAAATGTCAACCTATCGATATGCTTTGTAAATGGAGTTGCCGCGTATATTTTTGCATGCTGTACACATTACCAACACTCTCAACAAAAAAATTATGTGAATAGAACTTCATTCAACTTTTGTACAGCAAACCTGCCAGGACTGGAGTCACAAGGTCTGTGCTGAAGTTTTAAATTGTTCTAGGATCTTTTTCTTCTATTGATGCTGGTTTTAATAGATCAGTTTATCATGTCCGAGCATAGAAGACAGCTTTCGATTTGAGCTAATTTGTACTCGAAATACTATCTACTTTTAAAATCAACCTTGCAGCGCAAATTTTGTTGCTTTATATTTTTTTTGCTTATAATTTTGTTTCTCTCTACATTGAAGTGTAAATAGACGTAATAAAGCCGGTATTTTTGTGTTTTATCTTAAAAACCTAAAGTGTCCGAGCATAGACAACTTCCCCCTATATATTTTGACCACTCCTTTTATTTATTGATATTTTATGTTTTTACTAAAGCGTTAAGCAAAGTTTCTCGGAACCATTTAATGTAGTTGGAATAGATACAATGTACATTGCATTTCCTGTATCAAAAATCATTTAGCTTTACAGGGATACCTTGATATAGAGTATTTAACGTGACGTTTAATGCCATATGTTTTTTGTTTGTTTATGATCTTGACAATTACTGGTAACGACAACATGTACTAGTAAAAGAGAGACAGAAATATATTTGGTTTTGATGTCACAAATTCTCTGAAAATTGCTTACGCGACTCCGTGTAAGTGTGAGCGGGTACCAGAAGTGTTTCCTTCTTCTTCTTCATAACAATGTAAACAACAACAAACTGCACTGCTCGAATATAAACCATAAACTGTCGTCGTAAAAGCCTTATAAGACAACCTCGTTATAAAACAACCTCGATATAAGACAATTCGATATAAGACAATCATGTTAAATCCCTTTAACATAGTTGGTAAGGATACCAGAGTTAATTTTCCAGTCCAAAATCGGTGCTATGAAGATGTTCAATATTTCAAAATAACCCTAAAAATTGTAAAAAACTAATAACTCAAACAATAATAAATAGTTTATTAAATGTAAACACACAACACAGAGCAAAATTGGCGACCTCTAATGCAAATTATCTTTAAAAGATCGTGTTTCGATATAAGACAATTTCGATACAAGACAACTTTTTGAAATTATAAATTGTCTTATATCGAGGCACAGACAAACAGATATAAGACTCGTTTTCCATTCTTCGTACCGATTAAACCGTCATTTCAAATTTGGGCTTAGTTGGGAATGTCTCCGTTTTGGTCAAAGAGGCGCTTTTTGACGAAAGAAGGGGAATTCCCCATAAAAAATACTTGCTACTTCGAGGGATACCCATGTTGCTATTTGATATTTGGGAATGTAGATCATAGATGGCGCTAGTGTGCAGGCTAAATGTGAGGTACGATCATTTTTGATGATTATTCCTCCAAGAGTTATGTCTGTTTGTCTGTGATCGAGGTATCCCTGTATTGTTGCTTATTTTAAGCGAACAAAATATTTTTTTTATAGCCAGGTTGCGGAAATACATACGTGGCGAAAACATATGCGTTACCCAATGTGTGTGCGATCTGCAGATTTAAAAAAAATAACTCTGCCTCTGTTTCATCCCCCGCGGTTAATCCGTATGGACTTATCATGGAAAACATGATCAGGGCAAAACTCCAACCACGGCAACATAGCATGATCCTACTTCCGGAAACAATTCCGAAGAAATAGGTACTAGGAGTTGTCTATATAAAGGTCATTTTTAGATAAATGGTACGTCAAAATGCAAAACTACTGCATTGTCAAAATACCACAGTATCCTGATACAATCACTGTTTGAGGCACTTTACGGGTCGATGAAACCAGTGTATGGTAACCATTACGGGGCCGTAGTCATTCACTTATTTTTACCACAATCTAATACCCTTAATTTCGAAGCACTGTGGTTTCAACAAGGTGGTGCAACATGCCAGACCGCACGTGTCACAATTGGATCATTAGATGAAACGTTCGGCGAACAAATAATTTCACATAACTGATCTCGAAGATCATACCATTCAACGTCGTTGAAGGTCGTTGAATATACCTACTGAAATTCAATTCAAACAAAAACCTCAAAAAATATCTTATGAATAAAGTCAAACTAATCGGAGTTAACACCATTTGTCAGTGATTTATTTCAATTAAAATTTCTACGACTCTATAAACAGCACCCTTTATTTGTCACGATATCCTGCCGCACCAGCTTACTGGCAGAACAGCTGAAAACTATCCCACCCGAAAAGCCCGTAATATCTGGTAAAATTCCGTATCCGTATACGGTGGGCCACTTCCAAGGCCGGCTTCCGCGGTGCGTCCTTCAGTAGTATATACGTTCCGCTTGGTTTAAAAGTATAACGAAAAATATTGCTGCCAAATTTCGAACGGATCGACCTCAGGCACATCAGAAGGCGATTACACCACCAGCTCTCGAGTCGAGAGATTGATAATCACGAATGCAACCAGCCGCCAACAACGCGCAACGGTGTGCGGTGGCGTTGGCAGCGGAAGACACACAATGATTCACATGTCAGCCATAAAATTTGCCCGGTTTCGTGTGTCTGCCTCGTGGGTTCTTATTGTGCACACATGACAGACGTGCACAAAACTTGAATGAATTTCATTCACTTTTTAATCATCTCACTCATCAAAGAAAGGCAGCAAAACGTTGGCGAACGCTGAGCCTGAGCGTGTGAGCAAACGGCCACCACCTGTCACCTGGCGGTCTTCTGCCGGTTGATCTACACGGGTACGCAGAGCCGAGAGCTCGAAGAAAGTCGCGTCGTTGTGGTCTTTATCTCCCAATCACATCATCATCGTGTAGGTCGTAATCGTAACGATTGTGAAGAGTTTTTTGGCAGCAGATCTGAGACGCTTGTTTTATTGTTATTTTCATCTTGGATTGGGAAGGGGCCTCACCTACCTCGAAGTGTGGACCTTTGGAAAGCTTAACGCTTGTTTAAACGTAAACAGTGCGTGCCGCCAAGCGAACGATGCGCTAACTACGCTACAGCCACTTCGAGGTTGAAGGCCCTCCTTTGTGTTCACCAACCAACCAAGGGTCAGTCACAAAATTACTTTTCTCGTAATCAGTCTCGTATGCAGTGGCTTGAGTCACATCAACAAACTGACGTAATGGTTGCGTGGAAAATGCGTACCTTGATCTTAAGCAAGGCGCCGCTGCGTGCTTGATTGATCTGCGGTTGATCGGTCAACTCCTGAAACTTGCCAAATGTTTTAGTCCGACCATCATTCGGCGGCAACGCTTCGCCGGCGGTTCGATTTGTTTACCCTTACCAAGAGTTCCATCCGGTATTTCAAGATCACGGTCCGAGTTAACGACCATCTTCTCGAAAAACACCGCCAAACATATGTGCCACTCTGGTATGAATGTGGCGCGCAAAATTTATAATTGCGGATGTGTATCGCTTGCGAACAGAGCCAATCTGGATTTTTTTTCTCACCGCGCAAATTTAATTGGGATATAATTCCGTCAGGAATAAATTAAACCACTGCCGCCCTTTTGGGCGAATGCTCTAGCTGACGAATAGCACAGTCACACCCAGAGGTGAACATGCATTTGCTCTCAGGTATTTACACTTGTGCATACGCCGCCGATGAGAAAACTGTACGGGATAGTCCTTTGGCACCGTCTACCGGAGGTCACATGAATCACGCTTATGTTGCTTACTGTGCATTCCGTAAAACTATTGATGAATTTTTAGGCTGAAGTTACAATCTGAGGGAAAATATGGTACAAAATGTTAACCACAAAATGTCATAACAAGCGCACTCCCATCGACGGTGAAATGATTTTTCTTTTTCCTTACGTTGTGATGCGCCGGAACCTAACTAAGTCAAATCTGTCAGGCCAGATGGATTTTGTCATGGCGAAAGAATTTTGCCAAATCAGCACCTTCCGTTTGTTTCGCCAAGGAGGGGCGGTCACGGGAGCAAACCCGCTTGTTTCATTGCTTGTGATGAGACAAAATTCACACTTTCAGCGATGGTATTAATAGCATTGGAAATATTTTTTGTATGTATTCTGGCATTCCATTGGCTGTTTTTATTGCAGAAAATTCTTAAATCATTGGATGTAAGTAAGTAAACCCCCGATAAGCAATTGTTCCAGGCGACAGGAACGAATTACGTGGCATCTGTTTCGCCATTTCAGTTTTCGCAGCGAAAAAAAGGAATCAACACTGGCGTGTTCAGGCATAATCAAAAGGTGGTGCAAGTGGCATTTCAGCAGAATGTGATAAAACGGAGTCATCGTAGGATGGCGAATCTACTATTATAAATAATAGACAAATAACAAAAATACCGGACGATTAGGTTGAAAACTCCTGGCGTTCGAGTGCAATTGGATTTAAAATCAAAGTTGAAATAGAACTAGAAATTAGACTTAAAACTGGCATAGAATGTAGAGTTGAAATTGAACTTTAAATCGGACTTGACACAGGACCTTAAATTGGACTTGAATTGGGATTATAATGAGTTTGAAACTGGACAAATTAGATTTGAAATTAAGCTTTAAATTGAACCTAAAGATGGAATTGAAATTGGACATAATTTGAATTTAAATTAGACTTAAGATGAGGCTCGGAACGACATTTGAAATTAGACTTGAAATTGGAATTCAAATTGTATTGGTATCCTATTAGATTAGCTTTCAATTTGGACTAATTTGAACTTCAAGTTTTACTTCAAACCGGACATGGAATCAAAATGGAATTTGGAATTTACATTCTTTGTCTTATTCTCTCACTTATTTTACATCTTTTCTTTTTCCTTTTTTTTTCTCTAGTCCTATTTTTTAACTTTTTGTTCCGTTTTTCACTCTTTATGTACTGTTTTCTTGGTTTTTGCTCTCATTTTCCCTCTTTTTCTTTCGTTTTGCTTCTCTACTGTCCCACGGGGGCCTGTTTAATGTTCTGTTTTCTTTCGTTACATGTCTCATTTTTTCTGATTTTCGGGGTTTCCTTATGGTTTTATTCGGTTTCTGTTATTGCCTTTCGCGTCTTCTGTCTTTTCTTTTTCCTTCTTGCTGTTTTTTCGTTTCTGGTTTTTGTCTTTTTCTAACTCTTTGTCTCCTTTCGTTTTCCTTTCTCGTCTGTTCCATTTTTCCTCTTTTTCGTGTTACGTTTTGCCCGTCTTTTCAATCACTCTTATTCCTTTTTTCTTTTCTCTTCGGTTTTCCATTTTATTTCCCAGTTTTTGTCTTTTCTCTCTTTTTTATCTTTTTCTTTAATCCTTTTTTCCTGGTTTTCTTTTTCTTTGTTTGTTCTTTTTCTCCCGAATATAACATTCGTTTCCCCCATCGGTTTTCTCTTTTTTTGCGCTATTGTTCATTTCGCTTTTGGTTTCCCACTTTTTCTTTTTTTTTGCTATTTTCTCTTTATTGTTTTTCCCTTTTTTCTGTCCCGTTTTTCACCCCTTTCCTAAGTCCAGATTTCTTCTGTCCCGTTTTTGAATTTTTTCTTCCGTTTTCCTCGTTTTCACGTTCGTTTTTCCTCTTTTCTGTTCAGTTTTTTGTCATTTTCTGGCTCGTTTCGACTTTTTTTTCATATTTTTCGGCACCAGTTTGCGTCTTTTTTCGCTATTGTTAAGAGAACATTTCTATCTGTTTTCGTTTTCGTCTGTTCTGTTCTTCTTCTTATGTCCCGAGTTTCCTCTTTTAGTGTCATTTTGCTTTTGCTCCATTTTTTCTGTCCCGATTTTACTTTGTTTGCCAGGATTTTTCTCTTTTTCTGTTCTCGTTTCTCCAATTTCCTGCTCCCGTATTTTCTATTGCTTCTTTTCTATCCCGTTTTTTGTCTGTCCCGTTTCTCCTTTTTTGTCCAATTTATTCTCATTTTTATGGTTTTTCCTACTTTTCTGTCATCTTCTGTCCAGTCTTCTCGTGTTTTGCCTCGCACGGAGCGAGTCGCCCCCCTCTTTTCTCTCCTGTGTTCTTCGTGTCCATTTTTTCTTTCGTTTTCCTTTTTTTTTGTCCCGCGTTTCCTGCTTCAATGTTCCGTTTTTCTTCGTTTTCTGTCCCATTTTTTCTTATTTTCAGTTTGTCCTCATGTTTTTCATTCGTTTTTTGTTATTTTTATTTTTCGGATTTCATCTTTGTCGGTTCCATTTTTCCTCTTATTGGTGTCCCGTTTTTCCATCTTTTCCGTCACGTTTATTTTGTTTTGAGCTCCTTTTTCCCCTCTCCTATCCGGGTTTCCTTGTTACCTTCCCCGTTTCACCGTTTTCTCTTCCCGTCTTACCTTTTTGTTTCGTCCATTTCTCTTTTTCTGTTCCCATTTTCTCGTTTTTTCTCCCATCCTGTTACATGCCGTTTGATCTCTTTTTTCCCATTTTTGTCGTTTTCCATCAGTTTTCCGTTCAGGGTATGAAATGGGGAAGGCAAATGAAGAGCGTCCAATATAGCTCTAGCCATCCCAAGCCCCTACCTAGCGCCTCCACGTGGTCATACCTGGTAATGCTCTATTGAGTAGCCAAGCTAGGAGGTACGTTGCTGGGAGGTTCCCGGCTGCCTGGTCTCAAAACCGCGGTTTTGGGCAGACGGCGAAGCCACACGGCCTAGCTAACAGGTAAGCCTAATAAGTTATTTTAATTATTTTTTTCGTTTTAGCTTATGAAGCATCTCCTGCTATATAGTAAAAACCTTGGCCAAAACGAGTTTTAATACTGCACATGGATACCAGAATGAAAAATTAAATTAACTATTAGAAGCATTCAGGCATGTCTAAAAACTGAACCAAACTGCGTGCCGCATTTGAAAACTACCAC
Organism: Sabethes cyaneus; assembly: GCF_943734655.1. Lineage (NCBI taxonomy): Eukaryota > Metazoa > Arthropoda > Insecta > Diptera > Culicidae > Sabethes > Sabethes cyaneus. The sequence goes on from NC_071355.1 coordinate 38,205,478, forward strand.
GAAGTTTATTTGAGACGGTACGCTGTTGCCGTGCCTGATAAAACAACCCGTACGCTGTGAAAAAGCAACCGCGAGCCTTTTCAGTGTTGTTTTTTGCACACCGGGTTTTAACACTTCGGAAACACTCGGGATGGCGTGTATTTCTACTTCGTAAAAGTTTCTCGGATATATGCTGGACGACCAGCGTGAACTCGTGTCTTTTTGCTTTTCTATTTCTTTCACTCACACGGCCAATTAGAATAAGTATGAAGCGCCTCCATGCGTGTTTTTGCAAGCTTGAAAGTACTCGCCTTCGGTGGATTCCGATATCGATAACACTCGGAAATGTGCAAAACCGAGGCCATTGAAAACTTAGACTGAAATTGTTTTAAACCTAACGCCACCGGTGTAATGCTTCTTACACTTCGTGTTTGTTTGCATGTACAGGAACGGCGTGCAAAACGAAATTAAGTTTGTTGAGAGGTTTTGAGCAATGGTGCCCACGTGCAAGCTCGGTTCGGTGTTTTACCCATGCCTGGAAGCATTTATGGAACCTTGAAGGACGCTACTCTATTCCATACGAAGGACTGCTGGTGAGATTGTTCTATTTTTACCATATATACCACATTTCATCTTAATATCATATTATTAACAGTATTATTATTGATATCATAAATGCGGAAGGCTGGATGACGGAGTGGATTGCCAACCTGAATCCTTAAGGTCTGAAGCAAATATGGCACTTCTCAATTCAAAACAAACAAATCATCACGTGGGTTAAAGTTGGTACAGCGAAATTGATTATTACATGGAAGGATCCTAATGCTGGAAGGCGACTCTTATAACCCCGGAATGCGCACAAGTGCCTCTGCTTGTGGGTCCGCCCAATCCCTTTTGGCCCTTCTGTAACAACATTAGTGTGAAATTCATTTAATAATCAAATTTGGATCTACTGTAATTCTACCCACATACATTGGCAAGTCCTTGAAATGATGGTGGCTTTCCCCTACTACTACTACTACTACTACTACTACTTTTCCATCAGTTTTCCGTTCATTTTTTTTCTTTTTCCTTTTTTTCTTTTCCCTTTGGGTTCCCTAATTCCCTGTTCCGCATTCTACTTCTTGTCTCATTTTTCCTCTTTTTTGCCCCCTATTTCTTCTTTCTTTATTGCTTTTCTCTTGTTTTCCCGTACAGTTTTTCATATTTTCCTGAGTTCTTATTCAACTCTGTTCGTTTTTTGTCTTTTTTCTTTTGTTTTTCCTCGCTCTTCAGGTTCGTCCTCCAGCTTGTTTCGTTTATTGTTATTCTCTATCCCTTTTTCGACTTTTTTCTAATTGTCGGTACTGCTTTTCGTCTTTTTTCTTCTTTTTGGCGTTCCGTTTCCCGTCCATTCGGTCACGTTCACGTGTTTTTGGCTCCCTTATTTCCCTTTCCGCTCCGATTCCTTTTCCTTTTCCTTTTTATCTCCCGGTTTTCGTCTTCTTTTCTTCCATTTTATCTTTTTCCGTAATCTCCTTTTCCTGTTTTTTGTCCCACCTTTCGACTTTTATATCCCGGTTGACCCGTTTTCCTCGTTTCCTCCACGGTTCTAATCTCCCTTGGTTCCCTTCTTTTCCCATTTGGTTTCACTTGTTTTCTCTTTTGCATTTGTCGTTTTCCCTGTTTTTCTCTGGTTTTCCCCTTTTCTGCCCACTGTAATTGCTTTTCTCTTCTTTTCCCGTTCTCCTCTGTTCGGCTTTTCTTTTTTTTTCACCCGTTTTTATTCGTTTTTCTTCTTTTTCTATCTCGGTTCTTATTCTTGATACGTCTTTTTTCGCTTTTTATCTCTTTTACTCTCCCTGTTTATGTTTTCGTCAGTTTTGTTCATCTTATATTCCGCATTTCCTACTTTTCGGTCACGCTCTATTTTTCTTCACCGTTTATCCCTTCCGTTTTCATTTTTTCTCTGCATTTTTTCACGTTTTTTCGTCTTTTCGCCATTTTCCTGCTCCCATATTTTCTCCCTATTTTCCTATCCTTTCCTCTGTCACGATTTTTCTCCTTTTGTTTATCCTAACTTTCTTTATGGTCTGAGAATATGCCGATTAAATTTTTATAAGAAACTCTATGATCTACGTTGCCTGATTCATGAGATATGAATTTTTGAAAAAGGAAATCGTTTCACTCTTTTTCCTTTTTTTCTGTCCCAGGTTTCAATGCTTCGTCATTCTTCGTTTTCTTTCTCATTTTTCTTATTTTCTGTTTTTCCTCATGGTTTTCATTCGTTTTTTTTTTGTTAGTTTCTCACCCGTTTTCAGTCTTTTCTTTTCTGTTTTCCCTTTTTTCGTTTCTACTTTTTGCTCTTTTCTAACCCCTTCCTTCTCGTTTTACGTCTTCGTAGTTCTATCTTTTCGGTGCCCGTTTTCCCGTCTTTTCTGTCACGTTTTTTCTGTTTCTGGCTGCCTTTTTCCCTTTCCTCTCGTTCTCTCGTTTTTTTCTTTTTCTGCCCGCTGTTTCCTCTTTTTTATTGTTTTTATCTTCTTTTCCCCTTCCGTTTCTCACCCTTTTCCTGAGTTTTGATTTTTCTCTGTTTCGTTTTCCGTCTTTTTTCTTCCATTTTTTCTCGTTTTCAGGTTCGTTTTTACATTTTACCTGTCTTTTCGGTCTTTTTCGGTACTAATTTTCGTCTTTTTTCTCTTTTAAACTCCTTTCGTTTTCGTCTGTCCCCTTCATTTTCTTATGTTCTGCATTGCATCCTTCATCCTTCATCCTCCTTTTATCCCTTTTATCTTCCATTTTTCTTTTTTATTTCCATTTTTTCTTTTCAGTCCCGTTTATCTCTTTTTCTGTTCTTGTTTTTCCATTGTCTTGCTCCCGTATTTTCTACCTTTCGTTTCCTCCTCTTCTATCCCATTTTTCTCCCTTTTTGTGCCGTTTTTTTCTCTTTTTATGTCCAGTTTATCTTCGGTTTCTTTATGGTTTTTTCTTTTTCTGTCATTTTTCTTCCTTTTTCATCCGTTTTTTCATGTTTTTGTTATCATGAAAATTTTATCATTAAGGCCATTGCAAAATATTTTTAAAGTTTTTGTCCCCCCCGCCCTTCAAAATTCAAAAGAACTCGAAAAAAGAGTGTACGGAATGTTAACGCTTCTAGCACGAAATAAAAATGGCAGTACAAATAGTGTATACATACATAACTATAGCTTCCGAAAACCGGCAAATTTTTTTTTTCGATTTTGACTTTATTTTGGAAAGTTTTTGCATAGAAAATAACAACGTATATATCAAAAGCAAGAATAAATTCAAGTTTCACGATTAAACTACAAGCAAAAATACCTAAAAATCTTATTTTTTTTGCGTGAAAAAAATCTCTTTGTTTTCCCCCCTTTAGTTGTCTAGCATCAGAAGGACAAAAACTTTAAAAAATATTTATAATGGCCTTTTATATTTCATATTTCAAAAAATTTCCACGTGGGAAAACTTAATTTTCCGACTTTCTTTTGCAATTTTCCACCATCACTTAACCTAAAATCGGGCTTAAAATTATATTTGAAGTTGGCCTGCGGACTTGTAGATTACAGAAATTATTTTGTTTTACGTTAAATTTTACAGAGAAGGGAGGTGGGGCACGTGGTCCCAGTGTGCCCCAGCCTGGGCACGCCAGTGGCAATCAACCAACCGAATACGCGTTTTTCCTATAAAAATAAATCCACGCGAGTTTCCTCCGCCGGCCGCTATACGTTTGCCACATTCTAACGACGACGACCGTACGCTCCAATCTTCCACCCTAAATATGTGTCCATCGATCAACTCGAAAATCCAGAGAGCAATCTGGTTTCGTTTCGTCTGACCTGTGGGTCTGCTTAAATCGCCAAAAAAATAAACTACCCAACTGGTGTTTTTAAGTGGTCAAGCACAAAAAAATTGTTTTATAAATCTGGAATCAGATGCGACGCCGCCGCACCGCATTAGTATTTCAGAAAACAACCATAAGCCACGCGTAGGTCATCGACGTCGCCATAGCGACCGTCGTCGTCGTCGTCGTTGTCGGCGGCGGCGTCGTCAACCTCCAGTGGTGCGAGCTGTCAACGGAACGTTCGGGCGGGCGCCAATCGGACGACTTTCCACCCGCAGAAAATTTAGCACGCCAGCTGAGCAAAAATTGCGGAATTTATTCGAGATGCTTAACCCTCTAACGGGTAAGACCGTCTGTAGACGGCCTTCGCTTTTGGAGCTCCAGAGCCGCATACGAAATTTGGTTTTAATTGGCAATATGCAAAATGTGTTCAGAATAAATTTCTTGACATTTTGATACTAATACCATAACATTCTGACCATGCATTCAAAAGTTATCATCTTTCAAAAACAAAAATTCCGAAAAATTCCGAAAATAATTAATGCGCGAATATTCCCTTTTTTACTTTTGAAGGAAAAGGACATCTAGAACAAAATGATTGACCTAAAAAATGTTTCTATGAGTAAATTTCATGCATTATTTTAATTTTGTAATATATCTGAATTGAAAAAATATCTGGGCAGAGCGTTAGGCATGAAAAAAGAAAAAGAGAAATTGGACTTTTTCTTGCCTGGCGCTCCTCCAGATAATTATTTTTGCATGAAAATCAGAACTTAAGGTTTTTTTGTGGGTACTTTTATGATAAAATAGTCATTAGCTTGATCGCATCGTTTTTACGGTGTTGCCCGTTAGAGGGTTAATGTCGGCGTCGCCGGTCGAGGTAATCGCGTTTGGTTTGATTTGAACGATTGCCCTCTTGTCAGCGCGGTTTGAATAGTTTGTTGTCGGTGTGTGCTATTTTGAACAGCGTGAAAATAGCAGATTGAAAAAATTGCTTTTGTTAGGTAAAATAAAGGAATGCAATAAAGAAGTGGAATGTCATACAGCCGAGATAAAAATATGTTATTTTGCAACAAAGTGGAATGACATTCCTAATGTAGTTCAAAGTATTGTTTTGTTACGGTAATCACCGAACGGCATCCGCCTCCAAATGAATTCGGAAACCTATGTTTAAGCATATGTTAACTTCTACTGAATGAATTGCCCTTCTGACAACTGCTTTAAAATGTTGTCAACAGCTTGAAAAATATTTTAATGATTTATCTAGAAAAATAAATTAGGACAAAAATTCCTCGGGTTGGTTCCTCCGGTAGATATTTCGATTCATACTAAAAATATTACAGAACCCGCATGATATTTACCTCAAACATTTTTACGCACCCGACCAAAGGAAATGTAAATAATGATAACATTAGGAAAAACCTGTAAATTTAAGTTTGTGTGACATGCAGATAAAAATAATATTAATTAGGGCATTTTTTTCATAACGACAATGTAAAATAATTGTTATTGTTTCAAATTTACAATGGTTTGAGCCGAAGGGTCCAAGAGTTTCGCGAAATTTTATACGCGGGCATATGTAGGGTAAATATACCAATAATAATGGGTATATTAGTAATGGTGGAAATTTTGAAACAATTTATTATTTTGGAATCCCGACGTCTTCAGTACCAATATTGAGTATTGATAAGAATTAATACTGAGGCGGGCTTCAAATGGTGAGTGGACAACCTGGAAGGAACGTCAAACACAGCTCTGGTCCTCACAAGCTCCCGCCTCACGCCTCCACGAGTCCAAATGATACCAAATGCGGCGTAGCCTGGGCAATGTTGTCAATCTGACAATAGCGAAGTGAGGAGGTACGACGCGAATACTGGCGCGGTAACCATTGTATGGCGGTAGAGGAAATGCTTCGTCAAACACGAGCGTCTGTTCACCAAGGGGGTGCGGCTCAAACAGCGTCTGTTCGCCATGTAAGAGTCGGCTGATTATAATACTCGTCCTCGTGCCAGCGGGGACTCTAAACAGTGCTAGGCACGATGGTCCCCCGGCGAGACACGAGGTTAGGGGCAGGCTTAACAAGCCACCCTGGAAAACAAGAAGTTACCAACAACAAAGAAGAAAATAGGGATCGGAACAATCGGCATCGACCTACGCGACAAAATAAGGACTACGACTGGAAACTCGGGACATGGGATTGCAAATTGCTCGGCTTCCCGGGTTGCAATGGGATAATCTATGATGAACTACATCCCCGAAACTTCGAAGTCGTAGCACTGCAGGAACTTTGCTGGATAGGACAGAAGGTATCGAAAAGCGGGCATCGAGCCGCTACTTTCTACCAGAGCTCTGGCACCACCAACGAGCTGGGAACCGGCTTTATAGTACCGGGAGAGATGCGCCAGCGTGTGACTGGTTGGCAACCGATCAACGCAAGGATGTGCAAGTTGAGGATTAAGGGCCGTTTCTTCAATTACAGTATCATCAATGTGCACTGTCCTCACGAAGGGAGACCCGATGACGAGAAGGAGTCGTTCTACGCGCAGCTGGAGCAGGTGTATGATGGCTGTCCGCGACTGGAAGTGAAAATCGTCATTGGTGACATGAACCCGCAGGTAGGACGGGAAGCTATATATAGATCGGTAATCGGGCCAAAGAGCCTGCTTGCCGCAACGAACGACAACGGCCAACCATGCGTAAATTTTGCAGCTTCCCGCGGTATGGTAGTCCGAAGTACCTTCTTTCCCCGCAAAGATATCCACAAGGCCACCTGGAGATCACCAGACCAACGAATAGAAAACCAAATTGACCATATTTTTATCGACGGTAAATTCTTCTCTGATGTTATAAACATTCGCAACTACCGCAGTGCGAATATGGATTCAGACCATTTCCTAGTGGCGGTCTGCATGCGCTCAAAACTCTCGACGGTGTATAAGACGCGTCGAAGTCGTACGCCGCGACCGAACATCGAGCACCTACGAGACAGCGGAGTTGCCCGGAAATACGCGCGGCAGCTGGAAACAGCGCTACCAATGGAAGAGCAACTTGGTGCAGCAACTCTTAAAGATGTTTGGAAAGGCATTAAGACCGCCACCGGTAGTACTGCTCAAGCGGCACTAGGTACAATGAATCCGAACCGAAAAAATGATTGGTTCGACGGCGAATGCGAGCAATTAGTGCACGAGAAGAATGCAGCACGTGCGAGAATGCTGCAACACCGTACGAGGGCGAATGTGGAGCGATATAAACAAGCACCGAACAGACAAAACTCGGTCTTCCGGAGGAAAAAGCGCCAACAGGAAGAACGAGATCGCGAGGCGATGGAAGAACTGTTCCGTGCTACCGATAAACGGAAGTTCTACGAGAAGTTAAACCGTTCGCGCAAAGGCTATGTGCCTCAAACCGATATGTGTCGGGACTCAGACGGTAATCTTCTCACGAACGAACGTGAGGTGATCGAGACGTGGAAGCAGTATTATGACGAGCACCCTAACAGCGATGTAGCTGAACATGAAGGTGACGATATGGCAATAGATCTTAGAGCGCGTGCAGAAGACGACAGAATACCAGCCCTCGACCTCCAGGAGCCAGCAGAAGAACAATAAAGCGGCTGGGGCTGATCAGCTACCCGGTGAGCTGCTGAAATACGGTGGTGACGCATTGGCTAGAGCGCTGCAATGGGTCATTGTCAAGATTTTGGAGAAGGAGCTACTACCGGAGGAGTGGACGGAAGGCATCGTGTGTCCTATCTACAAAAAGGGCGACAAGTTGGATTGTTGTAATTACCGCGCGATCACACTGTTGAACGCCGCCTACAAGGTACTCTCACAACTTTTATGTCGACGACTATCACCATTTGCAAAAGAGTTCGTGGGGCAATATCAAGCGGGATTCATGGCCCGTGCATTGTCGCGAATACAACGTGCCCACGCATCATTTAGTCATCGACATCAAATTGGCGTATGACACGATCGATCGAGGTCAGCTATGGCAGATTATGCACTGCTACGGATTTCCGGATAAACTAACGCGACTGGTCAAGGCCACGATGAACCGAGTAATGTGTGTTGTTCGAGTATCAGGGGCAGTCTCGAGTCCCATTGAATCTCGGAGAGGGTTACGGCAAGGTGATGGGCTTTCTTGTTTGCTGTTCAACATCGCTTTGGAGGGTGTGATAAGAAGAGCGGGGATAGACACGAGTGGCACGATATTCACGAAGTCCGTCCAGCTTCTTGGTTTCGCTGACGACGTTGACATCATTACACGTACTTTTGAGGGGATGGCGGAAACGTACATCAGACTGAAAGCTGAAGCCAAACGGATTGGACTTGTCATTAATGTATCGACAACAAAATACATGAAAGGAAGAGGTTCTAGAGAAGTGAATGCTGACCTCCCTCCCGGATTCATTTAGACTGTGATGAAATCGAGGTGGTAGAAGAATTCGTACCTATATCTGGACTCACTGGTTACCGCAGATAACGACACCAGCAGTGAATACGAAGACGCATTATGGCAGGAAATCGTGCCTACTTTGGACTCCGTAGGACGGTGCGATCGAACAAAATTCGCCATCGCACGATGTTAACAATCTACAAGACGCTGATTAGACCGGTAGTCCTTTACGGCCATGAGGCATGGACTATGCTCGTGGAGGATCAACGCGCCCTTAGTGTTTTCGAGCGGAAGGTGTTGCGCACCATCTACGGCGGAGTGCAGACGGAAGACGGAACGTGGAGGAGGCGAACGAACCATGAATTGCATCAGCTGCTTAGGGAACCGCCCATCGCTCGCACCGCAAAAGTCGGTCGCCCGCGATGGGCTGGGCACGTCGTGAGGATGTCGGACGAAAGCCCGGTTAAAAAAGTTCTCAATAACACAGAACCGGCGTTTAGCCCGGCAAACCCGTGCGGTCGCACAGAGCCTCGCGCTTCAACGGGGCCTCGCGGTTGGTGATGACTGGGGAAAATGATAAAAATTATAGTGGACAATTCCTGGCTGTATACACACAATTGGCTGTCCAGAAATATTTGCATGATATCCATTATTTATTTTCCTTTTTTATTTATATGGAGAGTGTAAAGTGTTAAGAATAAATCGATGAAATTAGGGCTAGCTGTTTTAGAAAGTCTCGTTACAGAAATGCCAAACGACTCGACTCCGCTTGCACGTTGATTCGAGCTTTCGATGAAATGGGTACTTAGCTCTTTTTAACCAAAGAAATACCAGATCCGGATTCGATTCCACCAACTTTCTTACAGAAAATGGATAGCATTCCCTAGCTAATTAACATTTGTTGAGCCGGTTTCACTTTATCTCGGAGAATTGTCGGAAAGTAGACAGGTACCTAAGGCAGATAATAAAAAGAAAATCATGCATAAGTTTTTCAGACGTAAACGCTTCAGAAGTTGATGGAGAAAATCACGGATGTCACTATATCCGCAATGAGTTTTTAAAAAACTCTCCGTAGTACGGTAACTCTACAGAAACCGCATTGCACTGCGTAGTGACGTTAGTCGAGAAATCGCTCAAATATCAAGAGACGGTATTTTGTGGTTTCCTTGATATTGAAGGCGCTTTGGATATCACACCCTTCGCTTTAATTATTACGGCTGTAGTGTAACCATTTGTAGCTCTCTTTCAAAACGAAATCGACCGCACTACAATGAGCTAAATTCAAGAAATGCTTTCGAGCGGAAAAGTCATAGCAACATTGGGAGAGACGTCGCTCGCGGTTTTGGCGATGAGAGGAAGTCCACGGGAGTTCTTTGCTTCTTGCTTTGGTCACTGGTGGCCAACGCATTTCTTCGCAAACTGTCGCAGCTTGGTTATGAGACTATTGCTTACGCCGCCAAAGGAAAGTTTGATGCAGTGCTGCTAGGAGCCATAAACATCACCGTGTTATGATGTTTACGAGAGCGACTTAATATAAACCCCACAAAAATAGTCGCTATACCATTCACTAGGCGAAAAAACCACATTGTAACTCGCCCTATACTGATGTCTAACTGTCAGGACAGGATTGTAGAACAGTTAAACAGCGAACTATGCACAATCTGGGGACCTCTAACTGGAAACAGTCCCGCTCTTTATCGTTAAATGAATATTGGATGATACCGGCACTTGCCGCTTTTGTTACTCTGAACTTGAAAGTTAAACACATCTGCTCTACAATTACGGGACTCTTGCTTTATCTAAGCATATCTTCTTCAGAAGTTTTCTATATAACCCAAATCCCAAAAGGTCATTGATTTTAAGCCAATTCCCTTCTGGTATACAAAAAAGGCCTCGCTGCTGAATCTGCACAGGGCCTCGCACGCAGTAACGCCGGCTCCGCAATAACGCGACCTGCGATAAGGCGACCTGCGGACCCTACGCAGACTACGTAGCTGGCGAATTGCGGCCATGGATCGAGTGGAATAGAGACGACTTCTTCGTACAGCAGAGGAAACCATGGCCTGAAGCTGATTAAGTAAGTACTTAGGGTAAGGAACGAGTTAAGCAGTGTCACCTATTTTAATCAGTTGAACATAAATGAGCCGAAAATGCACTTTTTTATTCATATTTTCAAAATCTTTTGATAGGATCATCTTCACAAATCACTTAACCATACATTTGATTCACACAAACACAATTTATTGGGTTTCCGACAAGAAATATGATGAATTAAAAATTGTTGTCCAAAAACGTACATTTTTCAGCTGCTGAAGGCAATCTCCACCTCGCTACTAACGAATCCATCACATTTTTCAGCACTGATTACAACCACTCTAAAAGTCAAGCACTCAATTGTCACATACCATATTATTTACGCTCTTTTTTTCTATTATCTAAGGCTTTGTCACTAGCCGAAAGTTTTATTATTTTCTAACAAAACTGGAAACAAATTCTGAATTGACGGAACCTGTTCACCACTGCAGCAGCTGCAGCACAACTGATGAACTATTGCCAAGACACTGTTTCGGTTCTGGAAATAAGGATTTTAAGTTTGAAATTAACTGAAACCTCCTATGGTGAAAACGTGGTTCAATACTTTCAAGAGAAATGTATGTTCATAATTAATTTTTCTTTATTAAAAACAAAACAAAAGACAGCTTTTTCAATAATTTTCGAAGATTTTCTCAGTGATTTAATAAAGCAACGATGTGTTTCAATGTTATTTGCTTTGACAACACTGTTCTGAGTCGGATGGTTTGTACTGCTATATGTTTACCTCTTTTGTTCTCCCACCATCCTTATGAACAGCGAGTGAGACGTCAAACTCGCAGTTTCCCATAAGAACACCAGAGAATAAAAGAGACGACGAATACCGTTTGCCGAACGGTGCGGTGAGTGTATGCCCCGATAAACAATTTAGACAGATGGCATTTTACGCATCTATGCCGATACGCTATGCCGATTACGCATCAGATGCCGATTAGTAGGTCGCGGATAGGAACGCGAACTTACTGAATAGGGGGAAAAGTTCGAGGGATTTTTTAAGGGGACGTAAAAAAATTCAGATTTCAGGATTGCGTAAAAAAGCACCTTGCGGGTGAAAATGGGTTCGGTCTGTTCAAAATTAGTTCCGCCGCTCCAACTTTTAAAGCGAAAAATCAAAAGTTTAGCTCAACAATAGTGTCTTCCAATGGTAACAGCTTGAAGAACTAAAGATAGCAAGAAGATTGGTATGCTGATATCCCCCACTTAGTCAACCCATCGCTCGTAATAAGGTAAAACAATCAGTGACCCGCTTAGACTGCTTAAAACTAGTTCTTTACCCTACTTACTTACTTAGGTGGCTTGCCGTCCTAAGACAAAGCCTGTTGAACAAAATTTCTCCATGTAACTCGGTTGAGGGCTACCGCTCTCCAATTCCTCGGACATCGAGTACTCTCCGCCAGATCTCGCTCCACCTGGTCTAACCATCTTGCTCACTGCGCTCCTGGTCGTCTTGTTCCTACCGGATTTGAAGCGAACACCATCTTTGCAGGGCAGTTGTCCGGCATTCTTGCAACATGCCCTGCCTATCGTATCCGTCCAGCTTTAGCCACCTTCTGGATACTGGGTTCGTCATAGAGCTGTGCGAGTTCATGGTTCATCCTCCGCCTCCATACTTCGTTCTCCTGTACGCCGCCGAAGATCGTTCTTAGCACTCGTCACTCGAAAACTCCGAGCACTCGCAGGTCCTCCTCGAGCATTGTCCATATTTCATACCCGTAGAGAACAACCGGTATAATAAGCGTCTTGTACAGGGTGCACTTTGTACGTGGACTTAGTCTGCTCGACCGCAATTGCTTATGGAGCCCATAGTAAGCACGACTTCCACTGATAATACGCCTCCGAATCTCACGGCTGGTATCATTGTCCGCCGTTACCAGTGAGCCAAGGTAGACAAATTCATCGACTACCTCAAACTCATCGCCGTCGATCAATATACTACTGCCCAAGCGGTGTCTTCCGGCCTCGGTTCCGCTGGCCAGCATGTACTTTGTTTTAGGCGTATTTACCTTTAACCCAATCTTTTCTGCTTCGCGCTTTAGTCTGGTGTACTGTTCAACCACCGCCACAGATGTTCTGCCGATAATATCCATGTCATCGGCAAAGCAGACGAATTGACTAGATTTGTTGAATATCGTGCCCCGCGTGTTGATATCCGCTCGGTTCATAACACCTTGTAGCGCTATGTGATTAAGTAAGTAAGTAAGTGATACTGAGGAAGATTTGGAAATTTCAAAGAAGGTATTTGGTGGCAGCCGCGAACCAAAAATTAATTTTGGACACCAGCTTCGAAAATCCGATGTGGATCCGAGGTTCGAAAATCACGAAGTTTTTGAAATTGGCTTGTTGGCCGAGCTACACTCGTCAAAGTACTTTAGAGTATGACTGAAAGTAAATCTTAAAGAATTGGTGTTTCGTCAAGATATTTCACCACGTACGAAATTTTTGTACAATCACCTGTAAAATCCTGAGTTGTCTGGATTAAGGCTTGTTAAAGTGCTAAGCGTGACAAAATCTCAGTGTGTAATATTCTGAAGGGTTATAAGTCGAACCTAGGTGTGGAATTGAGGCATAAAACTTTCAACAAAATCGGAACAAGGCACCGAGAGTTGCGGAAGAAGATGTTGAGGTGCGTTAAGTCCAATCCAGCCATCCCCATCTGGCATATGGCTAGAAGGTAAGGTATCAACTATAGAACCACGCGAAATAACCTCGCTCGAGATGGTTATAGGTCTTACAGTGCCAGTAAACATCCGAATCGGCACTTGTAGCAGAATTTGGTAGCCAAAAAGCGTGCTAGGCGTTTGTACGAGGAAGTTTTGATGAAGTCCAGTGGATTTATTTTAATGGACGAAGAAGCCTACGTGAAAAGTTTTAGAAAAGGCAGCTGACGTTTTTCCAGGCACTCGTTCACGTAAATTTCGTGGCTGACAGTCCCAGTTGCAATTAAAATGTTGCTATTCAAGTCACAAGTACAGATATCTTGCCAAATTATGTCAAACTAGATATGTATTGCTTAGTGAACTGCATGGAGCTCCCACTCAGGCGGCTGTTTGAATTCTGCCTGGACGTAGACCCGATCCAGACTTCCTGGTAGTCTTGCGAGTAGCTTGAATGTTCGCAACACGCGTATAAAATATTGAAGCGTTGTACCTATGCTTGGCCGCCATTTTGATCATTTTGAGGAGCAAATGTCAAAATCAAAATAGAGCCAGCTTCTACAAATCTATAAAATGAGGGGTGTTCAAGTTTTCAAAATGCACGATTAAATGAAGTCGACTAAATTTTGATCGAAACACCCTTTACTCTATGCGGTCAGGCATATATTAATATTTTTTGAAACGGTAGTTCTACAATTGATGAAGGGACGGCAGGAGAAAGTAATGAAGAATTTTTGAATGGTGGGAATAGTGGAAAGGCGAGGGGGAGGGAGGGGGGGGGGGGTAGTTACGCTTAATAAGTTGTCGTTGTGACTCCTACCTTTTGTCCAATGCTGGAAGGTGCATGCATACGTTTCAAAAAAATACCCTTTACTCTGCTAAAAAAAGGTCAGTAAAATGTTCACGGCCTAAAAGGGCATTAAATGGCCACTTTCAGAAAGCGGAGAGAGCTCTCGCAGCTTGAGGATGACAATTTTTCGCACCCTCCGGCTCTGGCATCACCTTGGAATGGCAACTGTTTGTTTTACGATCATCATTCTGGCGATCTGTTCGCTGTATTGGCACGTTTTTATAGCTCTAACTTTCCGCCCAGTGTAAAAATCCGTCGGCGCCGTACTCTGATCTGCGGCAGCGGAAAATATTTTAATGGCGCCGCGCTACGTTTGCCCGATGATCCAGACCACTGATCGGCACGATCACAGCGAAGGAACGCATTTCGACATTCTAAAGTGGATTCGCTGCGCGCTTTTTATTCTGCCAAGGACGACCCAACCGACAACCGACGATCGGCTATAGGTGCATGTGTTATTAACAGGTTCGAGAGCAGCCAGACCCAGAAGAGAAAAAAATCGCAAATTCATCGCACATCCTGTTGGGAAAAATAAAACAGAAACAAATTAAAACAGCAATTTGTCGGCTCGTTTCGTCGAAAATCGGCGCAATATACACATGTATGTGAGTGTACGTGCTACTACACGATGTCACCGGCGCGTAGTGAACTATCCGGAACTAATGTTTTACTAACCCAAATTCTTACGGTTCTCTCCTCGTTGAGCGGCAGCTGTGCGAGATGACGCGACGACGATGGTGACAATTCGACCGTGCAGCGGCAGTGAATCCATATTTGGGGCGGGCTGGCAGCGATGGCTGCATAACTAGAAATAGAAGCTATTGTTATAAAGTGAGCTAGTTAGTGTTTTTCCACGAGCAGTTTTTACTCAATTTGTTGTTCAATTGTTTATGTCATGTTTTTAAAAATACTTTGTCATACTTTGAGTTTTTTTTTTATAATAAAATAAAATATTTGGCAACTTATATTGAAAATCATAAATGAAGAAAAACACTGCCATAAATAAAACCGTTGAACTGGAACGGTTTATTAGCCCACATCAAGGTTGAGCCAGTGCAATCAAATAATACCTAGAGCAGAAACGAATATAAAATAATGTGGAAAATTCGCCCAAGATACTGAAATAGACAAAAGATAAATAGGTAAATCAGTCGTCACTCACAGTCACTTCGGATATCCGCAAAACAAACCGCAGAATGACGCTCTAGAGAAATGCCTCTACCATACGACGAGCAGGTTTTGTTTATTATGGAAAGGTAATTACAGTTTTCAGCGAAACTTCCCACCCCAGTCCCAGGCCTGGCACCAACCAGCGTGGTCCTTTGGTTCTAAATCGCGTGAGTTTGCGTCAATGGCGGTCGACCGGCATTTTCTTCGGCGTCGTCGTGTCATATGTGTCAGCGCCGTTGTCCGTCCAGCCATCCATCCATCCATCGAAAAATATAAATATTTACGATTGACGCGCGCATCTCGTTCGTCATAGGCCGTCTCGTCGTAGGATGAGCGAAAATCATTCATTAGCTGCGGCACTGCAGCACAGGGTCCAGTATCGTCAGCTGTAGGGAGATCGAATCAAAACGCCAAAAATGGATATCGAAGGGGTTTAATGAAAATTTTCCATGCTGAACATTAGTAAAATGGCTATAAAACACTAGTCACATTTCGTTTAGCACATCTTTGCCGGCACAAATTGTTGATGAAAACCACCTAACAAGAATTCGCAGCTGTTTCTAGCGGAGATTGTGCTCTTCGAATCTCAAAATAAGCTTCGAAATATACACAAATAAACAATTCGAACCCCAGGTTCACACTTGGTAACAACTCGGCTGAAATGTGCCTACCAGAGTGCGAGAGCACACCAAAATTCTGTCAACAATGTTTGCAGAAATAAACGAAAACTCTTGACAAGATTGTGTCAATGTCTTCTTTCTGGTCCACCAAATGACAACGCCTACAGTAAGTAGGTATTCGCAAGTGCGGAGACGACACGCGGTACTTTGTGGTGCTTAAACTTTGAAGAACATAAAACGGGATTCGGCTTGCTCACTGAGTGGAAATTTGAGAGGTTGGGAGGAAAAGAAAAAAATATCACTACGAAATTTTAACAATATATTTTGAGTCAAGAAAAATTCTTACTGATAACTCTAAAGAACTCTGAATTCATTGATGCCTAGATAATTCTACCCAAGTCTGCCTGGTCGCAAAACGAAAGGTAGCTCTAGAAATGCTTTAAAAAACTCGAAAAGACACACGTGTTTATTACTTCTATGTAGGTTTCGCAATTAAATGATAATGTGATTTGATAGCTCAGTTTGCTTTACATTGCAGAGTGTTGTTCCCCCAACATCCTCAATTAACGTTGCTATCTATCAAGCCAATTCTATCGAAGTACCAAACCTATCAAAGTACTCAGAATGAATTAGTTCTTACCGAACTAGCTCCTCCAGGAGCTGAACTTTTACGTCCAAAAGCTCCAAGCACCCAAACTTCTTAGAAAGCTTCGTCTTTTTACAGTAGGACGATTGTTTTCGTAGTAGTTGATTCTTCTGAATCGAACCCAAAGTTCCTCAATAGACGAACAAAGCACATCCGATGACACACCGCGATTAGCTCCGCCTCGGCGAACGAGTGATCCAGCTAATGCTAATCAATTCGCGCTCTGACGTATCCCAAGTAGCACACTTTTGTCACTTCGGGTTGCTGCAACCTATTTATGACTGAAATCAGTCGTTAATCGGTTACCACAACTAGTTTAGAACAGCTGTGCTAGTAAGGATCATTTCCCCAATCAGCCCTTGAACGGAACTCTGGAACCTCTGCAACTTCTTCCTCTTGGTACGTTGAACAAGGGTCAAATTGAAGTGTACTTAAGAATTTGACCCTTCTTTATCGAAAGACTTCACAGCCGGTTATTGGAGTACAGAAAAATTACGGGGCTAGTGCAAATATCCTATTAATTACTGCACCAACAAAGTTAATAATCTGTAATTTACCAGTAATGATAGGGGTATGAAATGGAGAGAATAATCCGGAAGGAGCGTCAAATATAGCTCTGGCTCTCTCAAGGTCCAACCTAGCGCCCCCATGCAGATCTAATGATGACGTTCGAAGGCCTTACCCGAAAATGCTTCACGTTCTTACTGGAGTAGCTAAGCTAGAAGGTGCGAACTAGAGCGCCTGTTCTCCAGGTGAGGGGCGGCTCACACAGCGTCTGTCTCGGAACTGGGGGCTGAATCTGAAATGCTGTATCCCGCAAGCTATACCTAAGATGGCAGACCCATCAGCGGGATGTAGGTATCGAGACCCCGGCGAGGTAGTTTACCGAAAAACTCAATTACCACGAATAACGAAGGAAGAAATTCAGGACGGAACAGTCCGTATAGGACACGGCAAGGGACAAGGAAACGATTAAGGGATAATGATTGGAAACTTGGTTCCTGGAATGTCCGAACTCTCCATGAACTGGCACGCGCTGGCTTGCTTGCTCGAGAGCTGTATCAACTCGGACTTATCAACAGCAACGAGTTATCCTATCCGGTGGAGGCCCGTAGATGACCGTATATGCGAGTTGAGGATAAAGGGCAAATTCTTCAACTACAGCCTAATCAACTTATACGCACCGACAAATGATAAATTCGATGATGCTAAGGACGAGTTTTACGACAGGCTTGAGAGGGGAGAGTGCTCAAAACACGACGTAAAAATCATAATCACAGAAGCAAATGCGCAGATCGGGAGGGAGAAATTCTTCCGTCCAGTCATTGGAAGACATAGCCTTCATCTGTCGACCAATGATAACGGTCTGAGGCTCATAAATTTTGCCGCGGCCAGAGGAATGGCCATCTGTAGCACCTACTTTCCACGTTTTAACATACGGAAACACACCTGGAGGCATCCAAAGACTCTAACTCTCAGATCGATCATGTCTTGATTGACGGTCGACACTTTTCGGATGTTATTGATGTACGGTCTTTTCGGGGACCAAATATCGACTCTGACCACTATCTCGTAGTGAGTAATATTCGCGCAAGGCTGTCGGTCACGGCGAAAGCTCGCACTGAGAGGACGCTGCGTTTCAACATCCAGCGGTTAACGGCAAACGGCGTAACAGTGGAGTACGCCAGGAAGCTTGACCAGCGAATCGCAGAACAGCAGGTAGAAGGAGAAGATATAAATGAGCTGTGGAGGAACATACCTTGTGCCATCGAAACAGCTGCGAGAGAGGTGGTAGGCACAACGCGTGGAAGACAGCGTAACAGCTGGTTTGATGCCGAATGCCAGAAAGCGACAGATGAAAAGAGCCAGGCCAGGAGTCGCATGCTCACTGCGGCAACGCGTCAAAACAGAGAGAGGTACAGAGAAACTAGAGCTGCGGGAAAAAATCCATCGTCTAAAGAAACGCAAGTACGAGGAGCAAGTGCAGAGGAGCGATACGCCAGCAACGACACACGGAGTTTCTATAAAACAGTGAGATGCAGGAATTTTGCCATGTCTGTGATGTGCAATGATAGTGCTGGCAAACCTGTTTCCCGACAAAACGGCGGTAGCAGCCAGGTGGAAGGAGCACTTCCAGACACTGTTGAATGGAGAGGTAAACGCGGAGATCGGCAGCGACAGGATAGGAATTGTAAGCGATGGTCAAGCTGTGGAGCCGCCAACACAGGAGGAGGTTAAAAAGGCAATCAGTGAACTGAAAAACGGTAAGGCTGCTGGGAAGGACGGTATCCCGGCCGAACTTCTAAAAGCGGGGAGCGAGCGGCTGAACGAAGCAATCCACCGGATCATTGTCAGGATCTGGGAGAAAGAACAAATGCCGGAGGAGTGGTTGAATGGCCTCCTTTGCCCATTTTTCAAAACGGGACATCGACTGGGGTGTAAAAACTGTCGAGGAATTACATTGCTCAATTCTGCCTACAAGGTGCTTTCCCGTAACCTGTTTTGCAGACTGAGACCGTTAGCGGAGTCCTTCGTCGGCGAGTACCAAGCTGGTTTGCCCTGCGTCAGTTGCTAGACAAGTTCCGGAAGTACAACTTGCAGATACACCATCTGTTTGTGGACTTTAAAGCGGCGTACGATTCAGTTAAACGAAATGAGCTGTGGTAGATAATGCTAGAACATGGTTTTCCGACGAAACTAGTTACGCTGATTCGTGCGACGCTGGACGGATCCAAATCATACGTTAGGATAGCGGGTGAGACCTCAGCTGCTTTCGTGACGTTGGAGGGACTAAAGCAAGGGGATGCACTCTCTAACCTGCTATTCAACATTGCCTAGGAAGGTGCATTACGAAGGGCAAACGTGGAAAGGAATGGAACTATTATCACGAAATCTCACATGCTTCTTGGGTCTGCGGATGACGTCGATATTCAGGCCCTTTAAAAGGGAAGCGGCGAGATTGGGACTTACCATTAATACCGCCAAAACGAAGTACATGGTTGCTGATAGGGAACGTGGGAGCGCAAGTGGTGTTGGTGCCGAGATAGAGTTAGACGGGGAACGATATGAAGTAGTGGAGGAATTTACAAATCTTGGTACACTCGTGACATGTGACAACGATGTAAGCTGCGAAGTGAAACGACGAGTTGCAGCCGCGAATCGGGCTTTCTACGGATTACGTAGTCAGCTGAAGTCCTGTAGTTTGCAAATTCGCACAAAACTGGAGCTCTACAGAACACCAATCCTCCCGGTGGCCCTTTACGGACACGAATCATGGACGCTAGAGAAAGCTGTTCGACGACTGCTTGGGGTTTTTGAGCGTAAAATTCTGCGATCTATACTTGGTGGCAAAATGGAAAATGGAGTGTGGCGCAGACACATGAATTACGAGCTGTACCAAGTATACAAATATACTGATATAGTGAAGGTAGTGCAATGTGGCAGGCTGCGGTGGGCTGGACACGTGGCCAGAATGCCCGACGAAAGAGTAACCAAAACAATTTTCAGCAGAGAACCAGGAAGAGGTCGTAGACTCCGAGGCGGACCCGCACCCGGTGGGTGTGTGCTGTCGAAGACGATGCACGATCAGCTGGTGTTCGTGGGGATTGGAGAACGGCAGCCCAGGACCGATGGTACTGGAGGATCATAATTCGTCCGGCGCAGGATCGGTAACAGACCGTTGCCACTAAAGTGAAGTAAGTAAGATACGGTATACCGTGGACCCCCCCATTCGTTTGACCGTTTTTAATCTGAGCACTTTTTAATTTGAACCCCGCTGGTTTGCACGACGTGCAAATTAAAAATGGTTCAAATGTCATTCTCAACATGCCATCATTTGCTTTTGCAGACAATGCACATAAACACGATTTGTTTGTACTGATCTAGCGTGTTTAATCTGTTTCACATTGCGTTTTCCCAACGATAATGATAGAAATCCGATTGGAGAATGAAATATTCGCTGCTTGAAACCGCCAACTGAATCAAACCATCAAAACAATAACAAAATTCAGAGCGGCCAGTTCACACAAAACTCCAGCATATTTAGGGTTGCCAGTTGTTCAAATTAAAAACTAACCCCGTTAGTTTGCACGAGGAATCGATCAAACGAACGGGGGTCCACTGTATTGAATTGTTCATTTCGCGAAGGGGGAGGATGTTGCATTCTGGTATTTATACCATATTAGAGGATATACCTGTAACGTGCAATCTGAGTTGTTTACACATTATTTGCAGAGTCGCCATTCGGTCGTGGACTTACTTCACTGTTTAGGCGACATTCCGCTTATCGAATCTGGGTAAAATTTTCCAGGCTTATCGGTCTTGAGCTGTCACTCTCCAATCACCCCTAGCATCCGCTGTTCAAGCATCCTCGTCAACAGCGCTCATCCAACGGGTACGGGGTCAGCCTTGATGTCGGCAGCATCTGTCGTGCTCTCTGCTGAATATTGTTTGTGTTGGTTTCTCATCCGACATACTTGCCAGTCGATTGTAGCCTGCCATGTTTTATTCACTTTCGACTATCATCTTTTGCAGCACACTTGCTAGGATACCCGGACGTACCGGTTCAAGCAGAATTCTTACATCCCAAGTACCGAGTTTCCAATAATCGTTGTTCTTTTTCGTTCGCCTGTTCGTAGTATGAACTGTTTAAGCATGCCGCCTTACTAGGGCTGCGAGACTAAACTCGCAGACAGGTCTGCCATCCTGGGTATAGCTGGTGAGATACAGCATTTAATCCGTTCCCTCCGGATCAGATGCTGTTGTACACCGCCCCTAATTTGGAACACAGGCGCGTACATGGCAGGGAAATGACCACCGTGACCTCCCACCGTGCAGTGGGATCACCGTCATGAGTCGCTCCTTGGCAAGGCTATCCCCTTCCCTGTCGGTATACAAGCGGGGTTGATTACCCGATCTCCACTAGGATACTACGAGGAAGTAGAGATAGAAGTTGCTGGATAAGAGTCTGAGAACCACTGTGGGGTCTATTTTGTACCTACAGGTACGCGTGGCACTGATGGTATGCATCATCAAGCCATTTAGCAGCCACGGTCCTGGGCTACTCGTCATCAATCCGATGAACGTCTCGACACTCGTCAGTCGGCTTCAACCTGGTCGAGCCAGCTAGCACGTTGGGCCGCTGTATTCGTGGTGCCGCACCGTGGGATGAAACTCTAATCTAGGTGGACAAAAGTAATTACGCTAAAACCGTTAGTCCTAGGTATATAGTAACTTCGGAGGAAATTTGTTATTTCAACTTCCGCATTTTTTAGTGTATATGACATTAGGGTGGCCATCATAGTAAGCGAGTGCAAAACATTAACTTTTTTACGGTTTAAGTTAGCTGAATAAAATGTTTGGCAATGTTAAAGAACAATAAATTTTGAGTTACATTGCAAAAAAATGAAAGTCCTATCTCTTATGGTTGATAGGATGGAGAATTTTAAAGTTTTTTGAACGGCGTTGACCTACAAAATCCGTTTTTTCATAATATCTCCTTTTGTGTTGATTTCTCACATATTATGCCTTCTGATCACTTTTACATCCAGTAAAAACGCACATTTTGTTTGAAGTAATCAAGTCGCTATCTCCTTCGGCTCTGTAGCTATAGCCATTTTTTCTAAAAAATTTGCGTTTTTTAAATGTCAATAACGTAAAAACTGCTCAAAAGCAGCAAATTTTGTATAGTTGTTTAGTAATATATTGACCACCGAAATTAATTGAGACCGCAACGGTCCAGGTCGGCCCGTTTAAATAACCGTTTTACTTACCAAAATCACAATTTTTTCGTTAATAGAATGGATTGAAAAAGCGAAAATAAGTCTAAATGTTTACATTTATCTTGATCATGTATAATTGATAATGGTATAACTTCTCGGGGCAATTCATGTTTTTTGAAAACTGGAATACTTCTAATATTTGATATTAGAAGTACTGTACTGTTAGAAGTTGAGTACTGCAGCATTATACTCATTAAATCAGTAGTATTTTTCTCACTCGAAAATTTTCACGTGTCTTTTTCTAACTCACCTATATATCTTGTTGATTGTTTTCTGTGCCTCTTCTGACATCATCCCAATCGGTAATATCAGAGAAACAGTTACAGTACAGTCATGCACCAAAATTTTGTGCCTTGACGATCAAGGTGTCCACTGTTCCGAGGCCTTAAAAGTGTAACTCTCATTTTTTACCGATTTTCAACCAATTCAAACAAACTTTTGTACTTGAAGTTTCAATATTTAAAGACCTCATGTCAGTAGCAGCCCGGTTTCAACGAGAATTACTCTTACATTTTCGGCGACCACAGTTAATTAATATTACAGCACTCATATCCCTTGAGATAAAAGGTTTTCCACCTCGAAAAAAAAAACCCAGAGCCACCTTCATAAACTGATTACAGATGATTAAGATAAATTCAAACATTTCACTTTTTAATCCATTCTATTAACGTAAAAGTTGTGATTTTGGTAAGTAAAACGGAAATTTTTCCTTCATTATTCAATATAGTCTAGTAAAAAAGGGCCAACCCGGACCGATGCGCTCTCATTTGATTTCGGTGGTCATTATATTACTAAACATCTATGCAAAATTTGATTTGCTGCTTTTGAGCAGTTTTTACATTATTGACTTTTGAAAAATTCATATTATTTTAGAACAAATGCCTATAGCAGCAGAAGCAAAGCAGATAGCGACTTGATTCCTTCAAACAAAATGTGCGTTTTTATTGTATGTGAAAGTGCTTAGAAGGCAAGATTTGTGAGAAATAAACATGAAAGGTAATATTAAGAAAAATCGGATTTGGTAGCTTCACCCCGTCTAAAAAATTTTGAACTGCCCCATCCTATCAACCGTAAGAGATAGGACTTTCATTTTTTTAGCAAAGTAATTCAAAATTTAATATTTTTTTAACTTTGCTGAACATTTTATTCAGCTAACTTAAGCCATAAAAAGTTTATGTTTTGTTTAGGGGTTACCTTACAGAGTAATACAGAGCAACATGATGCCACGCCAGTTACCACATTCAGTTAAATCTGTTTTTTAGGGACTTTTACCAATGTTGGATTCTCATACAAAAATCTTGGTTCTACAAGTCAACGTACTCTGTACGAATATTCTGTAGAACTTTTCCTCACGATTCCTAGCTGAAGAATCTTGAAGACATTGCGAATGTTATTCGTTTGTCCACTACCCCTCAGTACAAAATTCGTTCCCAGCTTGTTGAATGATCCAGCGCTCTGGTAAAATTGGGCCTTGCCTACACGGATCCTACATGTCTTCTCCCCTTTACGACAATGCCAAGATGCCGAACTTTCGGGGTTCTAGTTGAGCGAGCAGCACCCTGTCGCCATCCACGAATATTTGCGATCTGCAGTTCCAGATACCAAGCAACCATTCCATGTTCTTATTTCGTCACTTTCGTCCATGCTGAATGTTACGAGTCGAATTCTCTTGATTTTTCGCAGTTAGTTCGGTATGAGTAGGTTACCTTTCTACGTTGTCTCATGATGAGGCTGCCATCCCAAGTAACAAATTAAATTTTAAAATGCACTTGAAGAGGTTTCCAGCATTTGCTCCTTAAAACCGATCAAAAAACTTGTAATTCTACAAATCTGCGATAAAACAGCCATAAAACCCTTATAAAACTAGGAAGGCCCACACTAAAGAAGGATCTCAAGAATGTTTCCCAAGGTCCTTTTAAAACTTGTAATTCTCTCGATATCTATTTATAGTGATTTTCAAGAGTCGCTTACAACTAAAAGAAAACCACCACAAGTGTTGATGATTTTATGGTTAACTTCCCAAAGAACACTTGCAAGACAACATACACTTTTCACAGCCTTGAATTTTTTAAAGTGACTAAGAGCTATAAGAGAAAAAAGCATTCACGGATATTGCTTTTCTAAAATGGATATAAATAGTCACAATGGAAATAAAAGCGGCTGCTAGGTTGCCCATAAATGAGATTTTTTTCGTGCCACGCTCAGTTTATCGATGTTTTGTGACATGAAAGTTAGAAAATTTTTACGCGCCGGTTATTTTTGCTAGATTATTGAAAAATTTAATCAATAAAAAAATTCTAAAATTTCATAAAGAAGTTGAGAACTGCCAAATTTTTAACAAATTGCGGAAAAAAAAGCCTTTTACATGTCCAAACATTTATTTAACACCTACGGAATTGTAAAAAACATATTTATAAACACCCATATGCAATTGGTTCCAATTTCAAAAGTAATCAAAACAGCCCTGTTCGCCATTTTTTCAATGGTTTTATCTAAATCAACCAGAAAGCGCTTATTAGACTAACATTTCTTGCACA
The DNA here is from genome assembly GCF_943734655.1 of Sabethes cyaneus. Taxonomy (NCBI): domain Eukaryota; kingdom Metazoa; phylum Arthropoda; class Insecta; order Diptera; family Culicidae; genus Sabethes; species Sabethes cyaneus. Next base: position 38,230,041 of record NC_071355.1, read on the forward strand.
AGACAAAGAAAATTTATCCAAGAGGGCGATAAGTTCATCTATACTTATTGCATTCTTAAAGAAGACAAGTTACGCTTGAATAAGAATTGTTGGAATTACTTCAGGGCACCAAGTTGTTTGCAAGATTACCATTCTAGTATAAACAAAGAAAACGTCAACGAAGTGTCGATGTAACGTGTTTTTTTTTTGTGCTGGAGATTTATATACTTGCATTGAGCTCAATATTATTAAAGTATAGCAGTCATGTTGAATATCAATATAAATTGATTTTAAAAATTAAAAGAGGACTGCACGACAATGCGTCCATGCGTAAAGTTTAATCTACAGAATTTTTAATGTACTTCCTCTTTACTATCGGTTTTAGTAAATATGTCTCATCTGCTTCAACCGCTCCAAGCATTTTCCAAACAAAAACACTGGCTAATAAAGTTTAAAAAATACGAACAACTCTAGAGGAAACCCACACCGCCGCCGGCAAAACACAAATTTATCCAATTCATACAAACTTACTAGTGCATCATCACCGGCACCGTCCTTCTCTAGCTTACCCTAACTAACACACCGTAGTCAGTTGTTCCTGATATCTTCATTGTTTTGTGACTTCGCTGATCGTTCATATGAAAAAGTTTTCAAAACATTGAACAAATTTTTGCTCAATTCTCGTTTAAAAGATCCATACTTTTCCAATATGCTCTAGGTTCAAATGCCCATTTTGACAGATTAGTTGTTTACACTAGAATGTACTTTGTTAAGAGTATGATTTCTCTTTCAAGAATATACGGTTTTAAGAGAATTTTATGGCAGCATTGTTAAGACAAACCAATCTTACAGAAGAATGTCTTAAATTTTTGTCAAAACTATTGTTAAGTTTTAAGGAGCGTCGTTTTTGAGCAGAAATCAAGTTTCTTTTAAGACCGCTTATAAGGTGAATTACACTTAATCATAATGCAGTTTTATGGGTGTTTCTTCAAGTCTCCTTCAATCATTCTTCAGAAATGTTAATCAAATAAGATAAAATTTACTTGAGGAAAAACATTATAAAACCTGAAAGACTTTGCGATGCTCTGATAAAACTACTATAAGAAATGAGTAAGACCAATTTGCTATTGGATTGTTACTTGGGATGTTTCTTAATTTAGCCGCTCCTAACCTGGAGTATAATCGCCGACGTATAACCGACAGACGCTCAAGGCTGACAAGACCATTCTTTGTTGCTATACTGAGCGTTCGCATGGGTGCCTCCTTTCTGGTCGGTATACGACCCTAGTTTCCATCGGGGTTGGTTACCCGATCTTCGTTAAGGTTCCTTGTGTTCAGGCTGGTACCACGAGGAAGGAAGACGTAAAGCGAAATTTGTAACCATACATCCTAGTGTGCCGCTTGCCCTCACGAGCTGTTGGCATTGGTTTACCTCGTAAGCGGGCTGTGCAGGAAGATGCTACGAAACTGTGCGGTCGCGGGAATGTAGGTAGCAGAATGTACGCATAGACAACACCAGCGATTGTTTGGCATAGCCTTGCTTCAGTGGTGTAAGCATTGGATGCTATGTTTCTCACGGTCGTTCGCGTACGAATGGGCGCCGTTTGCTTCTCGATCGATTTTCAACATTATTGGTTTGAACCCGACACGAACTATAACTTTTTTTTGGTCAAACTGGATCTCGTCCCAAACCATAATTTTATTTTGACATAATTTATTTTCTTTTGTTGCAGTTTTTTGAATCCAAAAAATGACTGCAATGACTTATTTCCAGAATATTCTTGGCCCAATTAAATATCTCATCATCGACTTCAAATGTTTTTCAATCAGGGATATAAATAAAATATGCAACCACAGATATTTGCTGACGCAAACGAGCTATTTCCGGGGGAAAAATGCACACCAGAACGGACCGAAATTCCATTCCATATGTGGTGCCTCATGGATTAGCGCATATTTGAAATTCTTTGCAATCCGCAACCTGCTGGTTGGTACACGATGTTGATGATGATGATGACCATTATACCTACTAGTGAAACCCAGTTTCTCAGCAGTCAGCCGACAAGCGGAGGTAGATTGATTTATTATATCAACAGCTGAATAACGCACATTCCTCCCAGCCAGCTCAGTAGAGCAGTGATAAAAATCACAGCTCAAGTTTGCAGTTTTTCTTCTGGTTCAAAAGTTTTGCATCGAGACATTGAAAGTGAAAATTCTTTTAGTGATAACTTTTTTGTAGAAGAAAAAGCGAAACGGAAATCGACACCACTTGAGTAAATAAGACATATGTGTGTTAGCATTTTTCATTTTTCAAAATAAATTTCCAAAAGGGTAAAGTAGGGTGCCGTGAAACATCTAAACGATTTATTGATCACATTTCACAAAACAATTGTGAAAAGTCTTACCGTGTATTTTTCTTTTACTTTGACTTAGGGAGGAAATCAACATCAATTAAAGAAAAATTTGCCCAATAAATAGTAATTCATTTGCCCTAGCACACCGTTTACAATTTACATACTGTTTAACCCGCCGTGGCGGCGAGAAGTGGCGCGTATCGTTGTAGTGCGTCATGGGCGCATGTTTTTCCCACAGATTTGTGCGGAAAAGATGGGACCATCCAGAATGATGCGGGATGCGGGTTGGAGCTAGAAGAAAAATATGTTTTTCAAATGTCGTCCTTGCGCATACCGATCTAATTTTGGCGCATCATCGGGCAAGATGTCTGTATGCCTTTTGGGATTAAACGTGTTTGGCTAGGGATTACTGCTACGAGATACCGTGTGTATATCAGGTATGAGCTTGTGTCTACCGCCAATTATTCATTCAATTTATTTTCGAATTGCTAAACAGCCGGCCCGGCTGGGAGTTTGTACAAACTGAAGCCAGCAGCGTGGTTGGATTCATTCATAAAATACGCGCGAAATGTTGCTGTAGAAAGTTGGCTGGCACACGGATGATGCCTCTCCCAGTAGGGAAAATTGACGTAAACATCGGGTTATTTTTATTGCTACGAAGTGCCACGGAAATCCATATATGGTCATTGCATTCCAGAAGTTGTGAATCACGGTTGTGGTATAAACATGGGAATGGGATTACACCTTCAGAAAATTATCAGCATTTTTATAGGAAATTGTAGGAGTGACGTTATGCTTATCTTGCTATGCCGAAGCTAGGGCATAGTATGATGAAAGAAAACTGTAAATAGAATTACAGCATGGCCTGATCCGGCCAGGAATTAGGGCATTGAGTAGTATTTCACCGAAAGAAGCTTAAATTTCAGTAAGGCATTAGCAATAACGTATGCATTTTTAAAGCTATAACCTATACATCGCCAATCGTAGCAACATTGTTGAGTACAAATAAAATTTGAGAGTGTTATCAGTTGATTTGCATGCAGCAGCCATAGCGAAAACAGTCAAGCAACTACGCTCGATGCTTTGTTCGTACAACCAGCTCCAACCCGTAGCGAAGAAGTTGGAAATGATGAAACACTTTGTGTCCGCTGGATAAAATCGATCCTCTCCCTTCTGGAGAAAGGTGAAAGCGTCGACCGAAAGCCTGGTTCCAGTTGCCCGACGATGCTGTGCGACAGTTAAGTCAGAACAACAGAAGCTGAACATGAATACCGAGAGCAAGGTGGCCTTATCGTTCCGCGCCTTGGAATGGGAGGTCGACATCGAAGCAACTGGCCAAACGGTGCAGCTGGCTAAAATAGACATTTTTATGCAGAAGCGTCAATTGAGGTTGGCCGTGTCTGAATAGTACGCAATCATCCAGAAGGAATAGTTGGTGAAAAACATCTATCCAGCGAATTGCACGCCGCCGTGGTCATAATAGGTGACGAGAATTACTTGAGACTAGACGGCAACGATTGGCAGTGGACCGAGGCATCAAGAATATCTTCCGCATCAAGTTTTCGAAGAAAGGCCTTCTGTGGCTGACGATCAGGGAGAAGCGAATGGTATTCTACCGAGAAGGTTTCGTATTCTACTAAGACGCTCCTAAAACTTCAGAGAAGCGAATGCCCAAGCCGCGATTTTTTTTCCTTCGGGTTTGCGGTGAACGGTGAACACCACACAGCGATAAAAACTACACTCCAAACTACTTCTACCCAAATTTTCAAGAGAAAATACCCGATAGTAATTTTCTACAGCGTTTTTTTCCGTGATGCAATTTGATGTGGGACACCCTTTACAGTTCAACACATACAATCACCATTTCGTATCAAATTTTTCGGTTGTCACTCTTGTTGCCACTTGCCAGTTTGGGTATCAGCAAATTATGTGAAGCGAATCTTCTACTTTGTTTACAGAGTTATTGGCAATTTGAAAGTCTAAAACAAAATTATTTTACTGTAATTAGATGTTTTATCACCAGCACATGTTTATACATAAAAATGGGTATGAAAGGGGGAAGGCAATGAAGGTGCATCCAAGGCTGTGAACCATTTCGCAAAATTTTTAAGTTTTTGGTTGGAATTAGACAGTTCGATTATTTCTCCTCGAGTGGTTAAAATCAGTTCAGAATGCGAACCATTTCATATTTGACAGATTGATAGTTGTTTTACTCAATGAGATCATATATAAGGTCAGGATGAAGATATGTTTCTATATCAGCGAATTTATTTATTCAGTTCAGGTTGCAATTGGATGAATTTTTGGTGTTCATTTGCTGCTATTTGATAGATAAAATTTATCTCATTTCATTTCGGGTTGAATAAACAAATTTGTTATATGTTAAACATCCATACATTGGTGAAAAAAAATTCAAGAAAAAATCAATGAAACACATCGAAGCGCTTTCTTCACCTGTGGCATATCTCATTGGCTCTCAGAAGCGAACCATCGAACTGTCAAAACTAACCATGCTTCCGAGCAGGGTTATTTTCGAAAAACCATCGAACTGTCAAATTTTGACCAAAAAGTAGGAAATTTCGCGAAATGGTTCACAGCCCAACAAAGCTCTAGCCATACCAAGTTCCTACCTAGCACCTCCACGTGGTCATACCCGGTAATGCTCTTTCCTTGAGTAGCTAAGCTAGGAGGTGCGATGCTACGTGGATCCCGGCTGCCTGATATCAAAATTGTGGTTTTGAGCAGCCAGCCGATCCACTCGGCCCCGTTGATTTCCCGCCTATTTGTTTCGTTCTAGCTCTTCAAACACCTACTATACAATGGAAACATCCCAAGAAACATGTATGCGCTGATTAAACATTTTGGCAGTCGTAATTATTCAGCCATAGCTGAATATGCATCGAATAAAATTTATGTAAACAGTTCTACAATACTTATTCAGCCGAAATTGGAGAAGTTATACAACCTATTTCGTTTGAGGCAGAAAAAACACTTGTTAGTTATTAAGCACTTATATCGTTTCTGTGCGCCTTGTTTCCAGCTTTGCGCAAATGGGTTATTTAAAAACGCACAAAAGCCTTTATCAAGCTACATTACAGCTTCAAAGCAGCTATTAGCAAGCCCGAAGCTTGACTTAAATGTTTAAGAGCTGAAAAAACGTTTTTATTTCTAAAATTAAACCATTGTTCAGCCACAGGTTGAATAAATTTAACTAAAACACTTTTGATCAGCTTGTAATTGTTACTTAGGTAGCTGCTTTCAAAGCTGCAATGAAGCATAATAGAGGCTTTTGCGTGTTTTTAAATAACCAATTTGCGCAATGCTGTCAATTCTATTTTTAGAACGAGAAATAGTCTTGCAATGTTTTCTCAGTTGCTTAATCAACGTCTCATCCACCTTTATGCGGCCAAAAAATTATCTATTTTTAAATTAAAAAAATAGATAGCGTCATATTTATTTTTTCCATGGCGTCGTATGCTATATTTTAAATTTCGAATAACTTGAGTGGGTATATACAAGGCATTTAAAAATGCATGTCGTCATCTTTCGAGAATTGAACCGCCATCTTCTGATCCATAAGCACTTACCGTATGATCCGCCCCATCTGCATCTGCAGAACAGACAGTGAAAATATCTTTACACTTGAAGCAGTCGATAATGTCGATAACTGACATATATTTTTGCTGCCAGTCGAATTGCGAAACTCTATGAGCTGACAGTATGTGTGCTGTGAACCGAATGAAAGTTTGGTATTAGTTTGTAAAGCCACTTTAACGCCCTTAAGCAGCTTTAAAGTAGCTTGAAAGCTGTGAGCCTAGTAAAAGCCTCTACCGGTTTATAAAGCCACTTTAACACCTTTAAGCAACCGTAAAACGGTTTGATGTTTATGGCTGTTTAGAAGCGGATTGTTTAGTAGAAAAATCCGCTGATAAGCTTGTTTATCAGCTTTGGATGAAAGCTGGTTTGAAAAAACTTAAAGTAGCTTAAATATTGCTTGGTCAAACACCATTTGAGTGCTTACTTTATGCAGCTTGGATCGCCTTAAACCAACTCCTAAACAGCAATTGCTCTTGCTGTTGGTTTAAGGCGATCCAGTGTTTGCAAGATTTTTCGAAAACAGACACTGATGAAGCCTGCAAGTCGTAGACGAAATACGTATCTGTCACGAATAAATATAAATAGTAGAATTTATATTTTAAATGCTTGGAAAGTTTTTAATTTCAGAAGATGGCGGTTCAATTCCCGAAAGATGACGACATGAATTTTTAATTAGCTTGCATATACGAATTCAAGTTATTCGAAATTTAAAATATAGCATACGACGCCATATCAAAATAAATATGACGTTCCCAGTAAACCATTTGGTTTATATATCTCGATTGCAACTGAGATATACGATATCATATCTGCACGAAAAAGTTATGTTTCACACCATATAAGAACATATATGTACCAAAGTGGAGGCAATATACGTGCGAAAATTTTGACGATTATTGGTGATTCTATCTTGCATTTCATACAGCGGTTTTTAAAACGCGCAACTTAATACTCCTGAATATATGATTAAGATATAACTTAATATTGCAATCATCTATACTGCTTTATAATTCACAGTCATGGGTTGTATATGAGGACACGCACGACTGCAAAACAATTGATTGTTTACTTTGTTTTGACATATTCTGATAATTATACAATTCCAATATAAAATTGATATGAAAATGATTTAATATGAACTTTCTATTACAATGTTGTGTTATCTGGGTTTCTTTTTTTTTTAATTTAAAAATAGATTATTTTTTGGCTGTATAAAGGTGAATGAGACGTTGATTAAGCAACTGAAAAAGCATTACAAAAGTATTTGTCGTTTTCACTCGTTATTCAAAAACACGCAAAAGCCTGTATTAAGCACCATTGCAGCTTTAAAACCAGCTACCCAAGTAACAAGTTCTGGCTGATTAAACGCTTTTATAGCTTAATTTATTCAACCTGTGGCTGAATTATAGTTTAATTTTAGAAATAAAAACCTTTTTTCAGCTCTTAAACATCTAAATTTGGTGATCGGGTTGGTTTATCGGGCTTGCTAATAGCTGCTTTCGAAGCTGCAATGGAGCTTAATAGAGGCTTTTGCGCATTTTTAAATAACCAATTTGCGCAAAGCTGGAAACAAGGCGCACCGACGTTATATAAAGGGCGGTACAATTGCCTAACAAGTGTTTTATCTGGCTCAAACGAAATAGGTTGTATAAGTTCTCCAATTTCGACTGAATAAGTACAAGGCCTGCGCAGTATAATTTCTCCATCTATTTCGATCCATGGCAGCTGGCCTCCAGTTCCGCGGGCACCCAGTGCTCGCCAGATCCACCTGGTCTTGCCACCTCGCTCGCTGTGCCCCTCTTTGTCTTGTTTCTGCCGGATTTGATGCGAAAACCATTTTTGCAGGATAGCTGTCCGGCATTCTAGCAACATGTCCTGCCCAACGTATCCGTCCAGCTTTAACCACTTTCTGAATACTTGGTTCGCCGTAGTGACGCGCGAGCTCGTGGTTCATTCTTCGCCACCATACACCATTCTCTTGCACTCCGCAAAAGATGGTTCTTAGCACCCGTCGTTAGAAAACTCCGAGTCTAATCTAATTAGCATTAGATTGTGCACTTTGTACGGGGGCTCAGATTGTTCGACCGCAAGTATTTGTGGAGTCCGCAGTAGGCACGACTTCCGCTTACCACCGTCGATTACCACGGTACTGCCCAATCGGGCCCTGTCGCGCTCGTTCCCGCCCGCCAGCATATACATCGTTTCAGACGTATTTATCTTCAATCCAATCTTCTCTGTTTCGCGTTTTAGTCTGGTGTACTGATCTTCCACCGCCTCAAATGTTCTGCCGACAGCATCCACGTTGTCAGCAAAGCAGATAAATTGACTGAATTTATTGAAAATCGTGCCCCGCATTTCGATCGCCGCTCGTCTCATAACACCTTCAAGCGCAATGTAGAATAGCAGGCAGGAAAGACCAGCTCCTTGTCGAAGTCCCCTGCGAGATTCGAATGGATTCGACAATCCACCCGTGATTCTTACACAGCACTAGATCCCATCCGTCGTAGCCATGATAAGTCTAGTAAGCTTACCCGGAAAGCTGTTTTCGTCCAAAATTTCCCATAGCTCTTGTCGGTTTACGCTATCATATGCGGCTTTGAAATCGATGAATAGGTGGTGCGTGGGGACTCGGAATTCGCGGCACTTCTGGAGGATCTGCCGCAGGGTGAAGATTTGTTCCGTTGTAGACCGACCCTCCATGAAGCCGGCCTGGTAACTTCCCACAAATCTATTGGCTATTGGCGATAGTCGGTGGAAGATGACTTGGGACAGCACTTTGTAGGCGGCATTCAGGATAGTGATCGCTCGGTAGTTCTCACAATCCAGCTTATCAACTTTCTTGTACATAGGGCAGATAACCCCGTCTTTCCACTCCCCCAGTAGTCGTTCCGTATCCCAAATCTTGACAATCAGTTGATGCAGACAGCCAGCCAACTTGTGTGGGCCCATTTCAATAAGTTCCGCTCCAATGCCATCCTTTTCCGCTGCTTTGTTGTTCGTCAGCCGCTAGATGGCTTCTTTAACTTCCCTCATCGATGGCGGTGGCTCATCTTCGTTGCTTGCTACACCAATGTGGTCACTTCTTCCGCTATCATGGTCTTCCGCCTGCACGCCATTCAGGTGTTCATCGTAGTGCTGCTTCCACCTTTCGATCACCGAACGGTCGTCAGTCAAGATACCTCCATCTTTATCTCTGCACTTTTCGGCCCGCGGCACAAAGCCTTTGCGAGATCCGTTGAGTCTCTGACAGAACAATCGTGTGTCGTAAAAGCGGTACAATTGCTCGAGTTCTTCGCACTCTTTCTCCTCTTGGTGGCGCTTTTTCTCCTTGAAGAATCGGGTTTGCTGCCTCCGCTTCTGTTTGTATCGCTGCACATTCTGACGGGCTCTACGCAACATTTGTACCCGCGTTGCGTTCTTCTCAGCCAATATCTGCTGACATTCCTCGTCAAACCATTCGTTACGTCGATTCGATGCCACACGGCTTAGGACGTTCACCGCTATGCTGTTAATGGCTGTTTTCACAGCATTTCAACAGTCCTCAAGGGGGGCTTCATCCAGCTCACCCTCTTCCGGCAGCGCGGTTTCGAGAGATAACGCGTAGTTTTCGACGACCAATGACAATAATAGTGCTCTTGTGATTACCAAATATTGATAATGGTTACCAATGATTACTTTAATATTAATTAAGACATAAAAGATTTAAAAAATAATAATTTGATTGAACATTCCCCTCTTTAACATCAAACATGAATTTAGTTGAACCGGAGCTAAACGCTACGTAGTTGTTTTTTGCTATACTATTTTTAATTAAAATACCAAGAATCATCGGAGGAGGACATAAAATGTTTATTTATTTTTCGAATGCAATGTAAAACATCCAAAATAACTTGTGTCCGGCTCCGGATCGCACCATCGATCGCCAGAATCGCCTCAGTTCAACAAACTATCCGCACATGAATCATAAATTTAATTGCGTCCGTGACAATGGCGAATGTGTACATACCTACCATCAACCAGATGGAGATGACGAATAACCGGATGTCCTTGCAACAAAACGCGCAACACAGAAAACAAATTCTCATTCGCATGTAGGTATGTATCAATCTTTCCGTAGGTATTCACTGTGACATCTAGAAATTGGTGGTAAAATCTAAGTGAAACCAAACATAGAAAATTACCGTGCGTCTCCATGGAAACATATCTTGGATCTTTTCCGATTCGTGCCTACTCTGCGCTCAGTCGGCCAAATCTCAACAAGAGAAAGTAACAACAGAGCGCGCGCCCGAGAGAACGTGTTGCTCTTTTGTCTGTTTTTGTATGCCTCTCTCTGTCGCTCGCGAAAAGCGATCGCGATTTACACTGTCCATCGCGGCTTACCGGCGGCGCGCCGACGACGCGACGGTTTCTGGCAGAGGCGGGTTGGCTGTTTCCCAACGGCAGCGGCTGCTGCTGGCGGTTGCACGGCGCGGCGGTGAAAATTTATAAAAGCATTCGGCAACGCCGTGGCAGCGCTCACTCGTAAGAAAGTAATTAAGACGCCAGTATCGCCCCAAGTGTTGTTGTTCCACACGCGGTCATTCTTCTTCTCGTGAAGCATAACTCTATTAACGTCAGCTTTGAGTAGTTGAACGACGCTGATCCCACCAGCCCCACATATCGTTAGCCGTGAAGGTGATTCGCTGTTGCACGAAGCAGAAGGCAGCCTTTGGAGTCTTTTCGCCACAGCAGTGTCGCACAGTACGAGCGGTAACCCTGAACTGAACGGATTTACGGATCGAACCAGTCAGCACCCAGCCAGAGTTTGAACGGTTAACCGGCGATCGAACAGTTTGTTGGAAAGAGTACAGTTGCTAATCTCTGCCTTCAGTACCTATAGTCAGTCAGTGTTACTTAGAAAAACAACAACAGTAAACTTGAAGTGAGTCGAGAATCGAAGCCTCGTAGCAAAGCAAGAAGCTCAGCCGTTTGTTTTCTTTTCATTCATCGTTATTATGATTGTAATTGAATAACGATTGTGCAAATTGAAAGAACCGCGAGAAGCAGATAGGTGTGTAATTAGACCACGTTTGAATGCAGTGCAGGTTTGGTAACACATTTCTTTTGAACTCCTTCGCCACAAAGACCCGTTAAGGCCACCGGAGATCTGAGCCATTGCTTTCGGACCAACAAAAACAGTCTCGAAATCGTACACTTGGCCAACAAAAGTGAAAACATTTTGAAGTGAGCTTAGGCAAGTTGTTTGGTAGAAGTGTTTCGTTAAGCGATTATTGCCGGGTACCGCAGTTTCCAGTACGCAGTCCGATCAGGAACAATCGTGCAGTAGTACGGCCAGTAGCAGCAGTCTCAGTGAAATAGAAAAAATCAACACCATGACGGACGTCGCCCATGAACTCGGAGCTCTGCGGTTGATAGTGGTAAGTAGCGAAACGACCTCGCGTAGATCACCACCGTAATAAGCGCATTGTACTATGCCGTGCCATGCCGTGATTAATAGGGCGTGTAATTTTTGGCAGTGCTGCTGTAGAGAAAGTACAGCGGCACTGGCTAATGGGTCGGCTTCAGGTTCCATCCACTTGGTCCGTTGATGTGCCTGCTCACTCAGATACGGGTCATAAATGTTGCAAATTGGGCGCAAAACTAAAAACCAAAGCCTGACGAATGAGAATTCGCCAAGCCGCCGGCTTCGCCATCGCCGTCACCGGTGTGTCGACGGATCGGATGGTACGGTCCGAGCCGCCGCGCCGCCGACCCGGTCCGGCGAAAGAAAGTTACTGTTTTTTTTTTGTGCGCTGCTTTTGACGGAAGGTGAATAAGAAGCGGCGGACCCTCGAGTCGCATCGGTTGATTTTGATGGGAAAGTCTCGTTAAAATTAATCGAAATCGTCTAGTGGCAGCTGTCCACCACAACAACAGTTGCAGCAGCGGGCTGTTGCGGTTCAAATGCGAGATGAAACGGCCATTGCACTCCCCGACGTGGATGATGGGTTGCATACAACAGTTGTTGTGGGTTTCGGTGATTGAATGGGGATTTATTTGTGTTGTTATATCTTTCATTCTGCATTTTTAGAGATATTTGGATTTGAAGTAAATCAAATATTATTAGGTACATATTTATTATATTTTGAGAAAATCGTAGGAATTCACTGTTATGATAGACACAAATTTAAAAGTGCTCCGATTTTATTCAAATCTTATACTTTGCGCTTCTCAAAAAAAAATTATCCCATATTTTTTGCTGTGCTTAGAGTACCCTCTTATCAGGTACTTTCAGGTCTTATTCGTTTATGATTTTTCTCCTCTTTGCCTTTAGACTTTAACTTTGGAACCACTGTAACGATTTTAACGATTTTAGGACAGTTTATAATAAGCCTTTCAATAAAATATTGGATTGAAACCCAAATTTTTGTTTAGAATTGTGAAAACAATTGAATCTTGCTTTTATCCACGCGCGTATCTAAAAAAACTTTATTTATTCTAAAAATTGGGAACTTTTCAAAATTATCGTACAAGTTTGTGCCCACTCGGCACCGCCGTCTCAGAATTTCATGAAATTTTGCATACGGGCATTGTTTATGGGCTTGCTAATGAAAACAATACTTAAAAAAGTCGAAATCTCTTGTTTTTCCAAAAAACTTTATAAGAAATTTTCCGATTTTCTCGGACATTGCCTATTTCAAAGATGTATAACCCTTGAACTAAACGTCGTAGAACAATTTTTTGGCAAATATGCAAAACACTATTAGTTGGAAATAGTTTTTTTTACAAAATTTTCAACGACGATGTAAAACTTTAATAAACAGGCGGAAATCCCATGCTCTACTTCATAAAAAATTTAAAAAATCTTTTCTTACTTGCCAATTAATTATCTTTTTATAACAACAATTTCACGATAACGTTTTATATTATTCTACAGTCCAGAAAACTCGATTTTTCTAAACATTTATTTTCTTCAAATATTCATATCTCAAGAACCAAGCAACGCAGAGTAACTATTCCTTTATGAAAATCTGACCAGGAAACAAATCAAGATGAAGATGATCATATCAGCTAAAATACCAAAAGTTTCAAATTATAAGCACACTATTTTACATCACACCGTTCTGAAAAATAACATCGTAATTTCAAAAACTGACAAAAATAATACAGAAACATACCTTATACGATAACGACATAAAAATAATCCAAAAAATTTACAACAATAACACAAAAAATTATACAAAAATGATAAAAAAAATGTCAAAAAAATGTCAGAAAAAAATATTCAAATCTGATCAAAAAATTACACAAAAATGGCACAAATGGTAGAACAAAAATGGCACAGAAAAATATTAAACAAAAGATATAAAAATGGCATAAAATTTACACAACTATGGTAAAAATAATGATACAAAAATTATAGAAACAATAACAACACAATGATACAAATGCGATGCAAAAATGTCCCAAAAACTATACAAAAATTATACAAACATGACGCAAACAATGTCATAAAAGTAATTCAAATATAAAACACAAATGACGTAAGAGCAACAAAAAAGTACGGTAAAATGATACAAATGATAATACAAAAATGGCGAAAAACAATAGCAGAAAAATGATTTTCAAATAGACATAAAATGATACAATATCCTATAACATAGGTATTAAAAATAAAACGAAATTGACATTAAAATAAAATTATAAACCATAAAAATTACAGGAAAAATTATACAAAAATGACAAAAAAAAATGGTACAATAGGATACACATATAATTCAGAACTGATCTAAGAATAACTCAAAAATCACAAGTAGAATGACTAAAATGTACAAATAGAATTAAAAAATGATAGAAGAAAATAACAGATTCCCGTAAAAATGATCAAAAATTACCCAAAAACGACACTGCAATGGAAAAAATGATTGTACAAAAACGACACAAAAAAGACAGAAAAGTGATTTGAAAGAGACCTAAATTTTTTACAAATGACGGATTTCACGCCAACTCGACCAGAGGTTGGCATGACCCTCTCAGAATTTAATGAAACTTTGTGTGTGTAGAGTTCATGAGAATAAACATATTTGCATACTTAGCTTTTCGATAATTGGTCTAGACTAACTTTTGGAAAGGGCTTAATTTTTGTCTCTTTTTTATTATAAAAAATATAACTCGACAATTATAGGACCTACAAAAAAATGATGTATAACTGCCTTTTAAAAAATCTTTTGAACTTTCATAAATAATTTCTTCTTTCATTAAAATACTGAAAAAAAAAATAAAAATCATTTCTACACTGACAAAAAAAGCATTTTGAAAACTAAAATTCGATTTTCCAAAAAAGCCCATCTCAGAAATTGATGAACTTTTTTTTTGAAAATAGATAATTATATGACCTACAATTCCGTACATCGCAAAACGGGCATATTTAAGGGAAACAAGTTTTTCAAACAAAAACTTTTTTCGGAAAAAAAGGTATTTCTGTATTTTCGAAAATTATAGCACCTACAACAAAATGATCTATGAGTAACTTTTTCAAAATTTTATGAATTTTCATAAAAAAATACTGAAAAAAATAAAAATCATTTCTACACTAAGAAAAAAAGCATTTGAAAAACTAAAATTCGATTTTCTAAAAAGTCCATCTCGGAAATTGCTGAAATTTGTTTCGAAGGTAGATATTTATATGGCCTACAAGTTCTTCATATATTATAAAATGGACATATTTAAGCGAAACAAGTTTTTCTAACAAAAACTTATACCTATTTATACCTTTTTCCCGGAAAGGACTTTCGCTTAAATATGTCCATTTTGCAGTATATGAGGCCATATAAATATCTACTTTCTAACCTTATTTTTTTTAATTTCCGAGATGGGCTTTTTTGGAAAATCGAATTTTAGTTTTTAGAATGCTTTTTTTTCTCAGTGTAGAAATGATTTTTACTTTTTTCAGTATTTTTTATGAAAATTCATAAAATTTTGTAAAAGTCACTCATAGAGCATTTTTTTGTGAGTACTATAATTTTCGAAAATACTGAAATATCTTTTTTCCGGAAAAAGTTTTAGTTAGAAAAGCTTTTTTCCCTTAAATATGCCCATTTTGCGATGTATGCAAAAATTGTAGGTCATATAATTATTAATCTTTAAAAAAACATCAATTTGTCAGTGTAGAAATGATTTCGATTTTTCAGTATTTTTTATTAAAATTCAAAAAATTTATAAAAGTTACCCATAAATCATTTTTTGTAGGTCCTATAATTTTTGAGTTAAATTTTTTATAATAAAAATGAGAAAAACAATTCCTTGCTTTCCAAAAGTTAGTCTAGATCAATTTTCGAAAAACTAAGTATGCAAATATGTTTATTTACATGAACTCTTTGAACACACAAAGTTTCATTGCAATCTGAGACCCCATAGACGAGTTAGCGCGAAATCCGTCAAATATGATACAAATGTGAAATAAAAATCCTTCAAAAATACTACAAAACGACGTAAAAAATGTCAAAAAAAAGTTGACAAAAATGATACAGAAATGACACAAAAACAACACAAAGTAATACAAAAATAACATGCACAATAACAAAAAAAATAAAATCAAAAAAAAAACATAATGATACAAATGTGATACAGAAATAGAAAGAAATAACTATGCAAAAATGACATAAAAACATTATTGAAAATATTCTAAATTAAAACTAATGCAAAAATATTCAATAATAAACAAAAATGACAAAAAATTAAAGAGGTTCGTTCAAGACACGACCGCATAGGTGACGTAGGACTACGTAAGTTTCTTTGTAACGATAGTAGCATGTATCCATGCATGTAATAATACGAATAATTTAAGGCCCTGGCATATATGCTACAGCGCTGTATGTAACATTTGTCAAAATTTCGATTTTGGAATGGTTCGATTTTGGCACGCGTCGATTTTGGCACGGACCGACCTTGGCAACAAAAGTGTATTCGTTTTTGGCAACACGAAGTATTTCGCTTCCAAAAATATACTTAAACATCAATTTCCGCATACTTGTTCAAAAGGACCCAAAGTGATGACATCAGCATGTGCATGAAAAAAAGTTTGTAGTTGTAGAATGTTTCGAAAGCTAGTATTTTTATTGACGTAGAACTACATATTACCGCAAGGTGTCAAAAACTTGCTTGCGTCATCCTAATAGTTCTCATCGGGCTTTTTGACTACAAAATAGTCGCAATAGCAGAAAAATCAATCATTTAAGAATTATGTTCTAATGTTTTGGAATAACCACCTATACCAGCTACCTTTCTGAAAGACGTAGTACTACATCAAAAATAATACAAAAAGGTACACAGAACTGATACAAAAATGACGTAAAAACGACCAACAAGTGACAAAATTTTACAAAACAAATACAAAAATAATACAAAAAGCAGAAAAATTTAAAAATAAAACAAAAATTCAAAAAAGCACAAAAACGATACAACCAAGAATACATAAAATGACACACGAACCGTGACAGATAAATGATTCAAAAAAGATACAAAAATGACCCAAAACTTTTACAAAAAAGACACTAAACTTATACAAAACTGACACAAACAATGTCAAAAAATGGTTCAAAAAAGATAAAAATGATACGTATGATACGAAAATAATTTAAAAAATATAATAACTATTGATATATGACAGGGCACTCTTCAGAGAATGTTATCGAGAGAAAGATTTGATGTTTTTCCGACCTTTCGACATTTGTTGGTGTTCTTTGACAAAAATAACCCGAAAATGATACCAAATTGCGTACTATGATTCGAAAATAATGCGAAAAAAGACAAAAAAAAAATAAACCCAAAAGAGATAAAAAAAAATGCAATGAAATTTTATGAGAAAATGATACAAAAAACACAAAACACATACGAAACTAGCATAAAAATGGTAATGCCATGTTGTCTTCGTGAATTCCAAACATTTTTGGTTGTGCCCGGGTGCCGGGTGTTATATTTGCAGCCTCGGCTCATGTACAAAATCTTACGAGCTATTTCTTTACAGATAGATGTAGTGAGTTTTGATCTTCGACGTGAGATGGTGCAATTTGAAGACTACTTCTCAATAGATCGTTGAACCCTAACTGATAACTTTGTTTGACTTTAATTTTCCGGGTTCTTCAAATTTAGACTCTTATCATTTTATGCGATCAACATAGGTTACGTTCCATTGCCCCAATTGATACAACTTCATTATTATTTTCTTTCTCCGTCAAAACACTTCGCGTTGGCATTTTAAGCTGGCCGATTGTGTGATTTGACCGATCATAAACGTAGCAAAACATTTCGTGTGGTGTGGCTACAGCAAATGTACGCCATGTTTACAGATGTAACAAACACGCAATCATAGTAATTCACAGAAAACGTATGTTGTGCACAACTAATACTAACAAAGTCACATTGATGACGTAGTTGTAGCTAAAACTAAAACTAAAACTACTCACAATACCCTAAAAGCGTAAAAACTTTGAGCAGAAAATTTAAATAACTTTGGCTACTTGCTACCAATAAATTTATTCATTATGACAAACAATACACTTGACTTTTGTGTTCCTCAGACCAACTTTTCGTTTGGAAAACTGCCCAGAATCTGAGTTTGTACATTTAAAGGACATTTTGAATTGGGTTTAAACAAGTTTTTAACATAACCTAACCTATTTACAGACAAACTTATTTATCGGTGTAGAAAATTGCCGCCTTGTACACATAAAATGGCAAAAGCTTCATAAAAAGTTTCTAAAAAAACAAATCTAAAACCGGCTATTACACTTGCAGGTGAACATTGAAAATTTCACACAAGATAGGTGCATGTTTTGTGTACTTTTCTGCAGAATGCATACCTACATGGTATGGCTCCGAAATCCACACATGGCATTAGCTAAAATTAGCAGTAGGATAAATTACCTTTTAAATAATCACTAGCACTAGAGGGTTTTTATTGCTGTTTCGCTTTCATTGACACCTTTTCTAAATTAGCGCTCTGGTATGATGGTTGATAACTTTTACACCCGGACTTGTTTCAGTCTACCCATACGGTCTGTCATTTTGTCTGTCGGTCAATTTGGCTCTTTTTCACTTTGTTCACTTTTTCTATGTTTCGTTATTGCAACAAATAAGAATGTCATCTGGTGAGGCAAACTTGAATTGAAATTTTCGATGAATGAGATTCAATTTGTGTTTTTTCTGGCGACGGTAATTTTGTAAATTTAAATACATTTTACTTTGTCTATTTCAAAATGTTGTGGCCACTCTCTCGCAGCACACGAACTAAATAAATATATAGCAAGAATTTATAATTCCACTGCACGTGCTGACTGTTCGAGAAAATGATTCACTAAATTACGAAACAAGGAGACTTAAATTTGAATGGCCACCACCAGACAGCGACAGGATTTGCTTTTTATTTGTTTTATGCAACTTAAAACAAAGATTATCTAGACTCAAATGGCGTCGGATGATGGGAAGAAAGCGCGGAGGAAATTTGGCTCTGTTTGCTAGTTTTTTTGTTTATTTTTTCCCCACAAGCTGTTGAACCGTTAATAGCTGTGAAACTGAACACTGCACTGGTTTCGCACCACAGACTGTACTGCCAGCACCTATAAATGGAATGCTGAGTGACAACTAACAAGTCGTTAAATGTGAAGATGGATTTTACGGAAGCGTGAAAAATTTACTTTGGTTGAGTTGCTCTCTAGAAAGTCTTAGTGCCAGTTTTATTGCCAGTAAAACTAATTCTATGAATCAGTAATTAGTTTGGGTTTCCGAAAAGCAAAGAAATGTCATAGGTGACGAAACAACCGGAGTCGAATTCTGTCCATTAAATCGTGTTCCAAATTCCACTGTACCTGGCAATGTTCTAGATTTACTGTCTCCTAAAAAATGTTTCTTTGTTGCGAAAAACTTCGATTCCTTTCCTCTGCGCGTGTTTCACAGGCAATCGATAATTAAAAGTGTCATACAATCTGTTTCGATAAAATGTGTACGTCTGTAGTTTGCGGTAATCTCAACGAGTTTCAATTACCACCGGCGTTCATCCGAACACACGCCGGCAGCACATACCATGCCGAGTTCTGAATCCCTGTTTACTGTCGGAAACGAGGCATATTCCTGCCATTAAGAACGTCTTAGTTTAGGTTTGTCTGATGCTCTTTTGTGGTATAAATAAACAAGCCCTCACAGGAGCTCACAGCTTTCACCGAGACGACAACAACGAACCAACAACGTTGGTCATCGTACCGGTGGTTAAAGGTCGCGCCCGCCGTCCGGCCGGATCTTTTAGCAGTTGGCCATGAGCCACTCGGGCGACGGTAGTTTATGTAATTAATTATATTGTTACTGCTAACTCGATCGCGATCGCGGAGATGGTTGACACTCGATGAAAGGCTAGAACACCGCAAGCGAGCGGGAACGGATTTCATTCACAGCAGCGTTCTCGGCAGCCCGGCAGCTGGCAGTCGGCGGCAGCCCTAACCGCAATCCCGGCAGAAGACATGGCGCGATGGCATCGTCATTTGGACCGGTTTCGGATCACTTACTTTCGGTTATGCGGTGAACAACCGGATATCGGAATTGGTAGGTGGTATGTGAGTCGGGCTTCTCGAATGAATCGAAGGATTTTGCGGTTCTTGCGGGAGTTAATTTTAGAGGACACGCGCGCTCACAGAAGCAAGCTAATCCGCTGATGGCCAACTGTTGCATGAATTAAATGTTGAAAATTATTGCGCAGTTATTGTTTGCGGCATTGAAATGTGAATGATCGGTTATTTTGTTTTTCAAATTGTTGTTGCATTGCGAAAAATGTTAATTGGCAACACCCGCCATAGCTTTTACTTATCGTCAGGACAGGTTCTCGTCTACAGCCTGGATGTCGTTGGCTAAGCTGGGTCGCCACGAGCCTCTGGGTCTGCCTCTTCTACGCTGTCCTTGCGGATTCCAGTCGAGTGCTTCTCTGCAGATCTCGGTCGCTGCTTTCCTCAAGACATGACCGATCCACTTCCACCTACGTTCACGAATTTCTGTTGCTATCGGTCGTTGATGACATTGACGATGGAGTTCCTCATTGAATACCCAGTTGTCAGGCCGCCAAGCACAAATGATATATCGAAGGTACCGGTTGATAAATACCTGCAGTTTGCAAATTAAGTAACGAAAAATATTTCTAGTTGTACAAAACATAGAGTAAGGCCCTTTTTTTCTTTAAAAAAATGCTACAATTGCTTGAGTTATTAACTTTTAAATCAAGCGAAATATTTTGGAAGAGAACATTACCGCGGGCTACAAAAATATTAACACTAAACGTATCATTTGATCCCTTTCAAGATTTCTGTCATAGTTTATTATAAATAGCAGTAACCACGTTGCTTTTAGACTTTATGACTTTTTATCTTTTACAAATTTGATGCTTTTTTCAATATACATGCTGCGTTTACTTACGTTACTTATTTAGTTTTCCTGTATCGTATGCTGCCTTGAAGTCAGTAGACAGCAGGAGGATCTGTTAGTTGAATTCTCAAAATTTGTCGAGTAACTTTCAGAAGATTTAGGAGCGTTCCTTCAGAAATCCAAATTGGATTCCCCAGCAAAACATTATCATGAGTGGCCTCGTACTATAAAACTAGATGTAGGAGAGAATTTTGTACGCGGAGTTGAAGAGGATCATACCTCGATATTTGCCGCTTACGAGTTGGCTGTTCTCGTAGATCGGGCACATGATACCTACCATACCAACCAGTCCACCGGTAGTTCATCCTCGGACCATGCAGTAGGCCCCCGATTATTTTATAAATACACTAGCTGAGTGCCCGAACTTTATCAGGACCAACCCCCGTTTGTGTCCCAGCCGATTGTACTTTTGTTTTCGTTCTGGAAATTTCCATAATGCATAAATAAACAAAGCCGTTTTTCCTCGTTTTGACTTTACTCCCCTTCTTATCAGATCGTTCCCACCTTTTTGATACCCAATCTACACTGTTATCAGTCCGAAAATTAGACATTAGGCAAGAGACACAAAGCCCTATTTTCTTATCTAGGGCCTTCCCGCTAAATAGCAAGAAATTGTACATCAATGTACGAAAATTATCGTAAATAAATAACTCTGTACAAATTCTAAATCGTAACTAAAGCTTGATAAAGTGAGCCCAAGTTGATTTTCTATCGTACATAATGTTAATAACTGACATACATACAATTTTCAGCACAAACTTGTATTGCAGTACGAAGCGAGTCGCGTTTAATCTGATTTAATCGTATATAAATATTTATAAGGATGAAACGCGTAGAATTATTCCTTGTCACGTATATCCCCAAGCAACTTATTTGTTGTATAATAGCTTATTAAACTATTGTACAGCTAATTCCTGTGGAACAAGTGTTTGATAAACTATTATACAATACAACAAAAATGTTACTTGGGTCGACTCGTATGGATATGCCAGGTTTGCGCATTAAATACGATTTATTGTCATGCATATCTGTACGTAATACGTTTAGCTATACCTATAAAAATGAATTTCTGTCTGTCTGTTTGTTTAAATGACCCTCGGTTTATATAGACGCGGAAACTACTGGACCGATCGGCGTGAAAATTTGTATGCAGAGGTTTTTGGGACCAGGGAAGATTCTTACGATGGTTCGTGATCCCTACCCCTCGTGAAAGGGGGAAGGGGGTGGGGGCTCTCAAATAAATGAAACTAAATTTGGCATGTGAGAGTTTTTTGAAGGCAAGAGATGTTTTTATGGCGGTTCGAGACCACTCCTTCATTAGGAAGGGGTGGCTTTTTCTACAAATGAAACACCGATTTCTCTCTCGACTCCGTCCTTAGTCAAGACAGGGCGATGCTTAAGCTACTCTCATTATGTGCTACATTATGCAAAAAAAGTTAATCTATGGTTATGCAAAAAAGAATGACGTTCAAACTGACAGGATACAACCACAGTTTGACGCGTAGTTTAAAGATAAAATAATACTCTATGAAATGCTTCTACACAGAAAGAACAACTATGGTAGAAACTACCAATCCGAGGGTTAAATTAAAAACATACACCTGCATTTTTTAGCAGAAAATAATTTCGTTTAGTTCTACTATGATAATACACTACCAGGTAAACATTGCATAAGAAAATACTATGTCCTATCAAAATGTATGGTAGTTTTCACGAAAATGCAGTAGTTTTTACGTCTGTAACTAACACCAGGCCCCTGCACAGTGGTCCGAAAATCAAAAAAGTTGGCAGAAACCCCATTTTGCAAGTATTTTTAATTGATCAAATAACTCAAAAGTGTTCTTTTACATACCCATATGAGCTTAAATCCTCGTTTTGGTTGTTCGTTTCTTAGTTTTCTAAAAGCTATGGCCTTCTGAACTTGTTGAATAACGTTAAAGCCGGTGAAATCATTTCAAAAACACGTGTAGTTGTTTCTTATCGGTATGTAGCAGACGTTGCATAAATATCATAAATAGTGACATATTTAGTTAAAAGATACCTATTTCAATATTATTTAGAAGGTTACATTAATTTTAAATATTATTGGTTCACCAAGTCTGGCTTGATTATGACAAAAATGAGGACGAATATCTAAACTCTTTCGAAGTGACAGTCGTAACTTATGGAAACCGTCGAGTTCCGCTGCCATATTACTTTTAGTATGCAGGTATACTTGTAAGGAACCGATTAAGCCTTAATTTGGCTGCAACTTTCTGCAACTAAGAAAGTAAAGACAAACCTTTGAGAAGATGTACGAATTCATGTAAGCAAATTTGATTATAACAAAAAATCCTTCCAATGGTTTCAATATATGATAGTAGGCATTGATTTTTCTGCTGGTCCTGGACTATGGACCCGTGGAAATGAAAGGGACGAGCACACCTCCACGACATCGCTATCTTGGTCTACAGAGTTTGACAGTACCCCCATTAAGTTGGACCCCTCAGTATTGTACCCCAAACAACAATGGCGTCGCATTGATTTTCTATGGAGTGATTTCCCGCCCAGTATTTTTGACGTTTCAGATTCAGTCACAGAAAAATGGCGACGTGCCGGGGGGTCGGACGAGCATTAATAAAGTTTATTGCATTGATTTTGGTGTATACCCTGAAGGAAGTTTTGTAGCGAAAAACAACAAATTAGTTTGTTTCGGGAATATCGAAACAGAATGACGCGCTTCTAAGGCACATCTGATGCAAAGGCTCATTTCAATAGGATTTACAGGAGACACAGCACTCCCATTACATTTTATTATTAGTCTTGAATATTAAATTGAAGACCTTTTCACGATAAGGATGCACAGGGTCTAAAACTAATATTTTATTTAAAAAATACTCAAAAGTATTCAAAATGTAACACAGCATCGAAACAAGTCATGGAACTGTAATTATCGTTCGCTGTATGTTACATTACATTAATGTATACTCTAGTTTAAAATCGCAGCTATTATATTATATCTAATACAATAAATAATATGAAAAAATAATTTCACACTTTTCAGTGGAAGAAAATAGAAGTCTAATATTAATTAATCAAGGGCATAGTAGAGGCTAGAAACAAAGCAATAAGAAGAAAGTTTTTCTGATTAACTTTTGTTACTTGTTTCATTATTCAGACCGATACGTATTTCGCCTACGATTTGCCGGTTTCATCAGTGTCTGTTTTGCATTTGAACTTTTTTTGAATTCCTTTATTTGAAAACTTACTTAATAATAAATAGCTGGTAAATAATTCCATTCAGATGCAATTAGAATGCACAATTGCTGAATCCAATGAGCTAAGAAAATCGAATGAGTCGCAGAAATGTGAAACAACCTTTCATCAAAAAAAATTACTTAAACAATTATTGGATTATGCAACTAAGAGTTATCAAATCGGCTCAACCGGTACTAATAAATTTAACCAATAATTAATATTATATTATGGCAATAACGTGTATTAAAGAATTAGCTTAAAATTTAAGGGTTAAGCACTAGTTGAATGATATCACATAGATCTCCTGAGTATTTCAACCAACTTTGTAGAAGACACCTACCCTCTAGGAGGTCGTTTTTACATTTCTGCCAGCTTTTTTGACTTTCGGACCACTGTGCCCTGATGAGGCGCCATATTTTCGTGGCGAGAATCGCAGCTTGGTCTCTAAACGTTTTGTACAAAACTGAAACTAATACGTGTGCCACGTGTGGGTCCGAAAAATAAGGGGTCCAAAATCGCTGCACCACATTCTATCTGTTTAAAAAGAGATGGTGCATCATTCGATATCAACACATAGGCGCTCTCTGTTGACTATTTTGCATGTACATTTTTTCTGCGAGATCTGTATGATACATGGCAAAGTATGCGTACAGTAGCTGTCTAAAATCTCCATATTACTATTAGTAGAGTACACTGAAATCACTTTTAACGCGGTTTGTTTTTTACGCGAATTTCAGAATTAACGCGGTTTTTACGCAAATTTCGGAATTTACGCGATTTTCGGAATTTACACGGATGTGCTCAATTAGTCTATTTTTTCGGTAATGTTGAAATCCACCAAGTTTTTTTTTACGCGAATTGTTGGGTTTTTTTACTCGAATTTGGATTTTACGCGGTTTTTTACGCGAATTTCGGAATTAACGCGATTTTTTACCTTTGTTATACTATAACAAAGGTTTAAAAATTGGTCGAAAAACACGAAATTGATCCGAGGTCCGGAGGGCCAAGTCACATATACCAATCGATAGGGTTCGTCGATTTGAGCAATGTCTGTGTGTGTGTGTGTGTGTATGTATGTAATGATTTTTTCTATCGCCTGTTTCTCAGAGATGGCTGAACCGAATCCTTCGCTATTACTTTTGTTTGAAAGGTATTATTGTCTAGTAGATCACTATTGAGTTGCTTCGTGACACGACGTTTCGTTTAAAAGTTATAAGCAAAACTGTGAAAAATACGTGACACGGGTTTCTCTAGAACTACATGACCGATTTAAGCGAGCTTAGTATCAAATGAAAGCTCTTATTAAAGCTAAACTATTCAGGAATTTTTAATTGAAAACAAACAAGTAGTTTAAAAGTTATGCTTAAAAAACCTGTTTTGACAAGGTAATAATTATCGCCTGTTTCTTAGAGATGGCCAAACCGATTTATGCGCTATTAGTCTCATTTGAAAGATAATATATCCTAATAGATCACTATTGAATGATTTTTTGATTGGACGTTTAATTTGAAAGTTATGAGCAACCGTATACACCACACCAAAATTAACAAAAATTTATAATGATTTTAACCAAGATAATTTACTTAATTTCAATTATTTTAATATCAAACGAGAGGTTTTGACAATACGAATATATATGCAAAATTTCATAAGAATTGGTTGTAGCGGTCAAAAGATATTAACCCTCGAACACTCGCGCCAACTTTTGTAACGCAGTTACTCGCGCGCACAACAGCCCCAAACCAAAGAAAACGTGTGCACTAGAGTTTTGACTGGGAAAACTTGGTTTTAGGTTTATCGAACCTTTAGAATAGTTTCTTGAAATTAAAAGCTCTATCGTCTGGTGGAATCTAAATTTTGATTAATCCCCCTAAAAGTGAATAAAAAAAAATATTTTTCTTCAGTGTCAATATAACACATTGATGTGTTCTGCAAAGTTATAGAGCATATTATTACAAGAAATTTTGCTAAAGACAGTAACCTTCCATTTCTGCAGCTAAGATAGAAAAATCTTATTTATTGTATATGAATTTGTAAAATCAGGTTTTATATTTTTGCTCTTTTTGTAATTGTAGTATGACTTTTTCATGTATTACAAAGTTGTACAAATGATAAAAATACACAACTTTGCTGAATGTAGTATACCTCTATATTTGCTTGTTTAGGAACTGTAGAACTTTGATTTTAAAAAATACCCTAATTTTGACTACGAATTACTCGACTACCAGCAGACGGATACATTTTAAACATTTTACATTGGGTAGTTTTGCTGCATACAGACACCATTTTTCCATATGGAGAAACTAGAGAAAATTCCACTTGGGGTCAATTGCGGTACACCTCGCTTGCTGATTGCTTCGTTTTTGTGATGGCGGTTTATGCTGATCTATTTTCCCAACAATTTAAATTATTAATGCATTGAATAATTATGACATTTTCCTCAGAATAAGTTTATTGAAGCATATACGTTAGTTAAACAACGATTTGTAACTTTATAACAATATGGCGTTGAAAAACCTACACGTGTTGTACAAAATACAACAGCGTGAGTAACCGAAGGTTAATAAAAATTGATGAAAATTATTCTAGAAAACTCTATTGATGTGAATCAAATAGAATGGTATTACAGGAAATTATGCATAGTTCAAAAACCTATAAACTAGACCTTTACTAGGCAATGTATAGGTTAAAGAATAAGATTTCCTCTTACAACTTACTTTTATTTGCACTTACTCAAATTAATAACAACTTACTTATCCTTACTCAGCAATTTCATGAAAAAAGGATCTATCAAAATTTAAAAGTGTTCCTATTTTGTTCAAAATTTGTAAACTTATTCAATTTTAAAATTTTTTATGTAAACCAACGCATTACGCAACGTTGACCAATAGATGAATTATGTTCCGAAAACGTGTCGATTTCTATCTCAAATAGCAAGTAAGACCGTATAACAAAGGTTCCTTTCACCACTAGGTGGATTAAATCGGGTTTTTAAGGCAAATTTCGGAATTTGCGCGGTTTTTTCACGCGATTTTGATTTAAGCGTAAAAAGCGACTTGAGTGTATTGCACGGGCGGAGCTAACCCAAGGGTGAGTCGCTTACACCAATCTATGTACCTTATTCGTGCCAATTTTGTTCGGTGCGTGCCTTATTGTGCTGGCAAAGTGCCAATCCTCATGTCAAATTAGGGCTCATTTGTTCAATTTGGCAATGCTAAAAATTGGCCAAGCTAACAGATTCCAATTTTTTGAACTTTGGATAAATAAAAAGTGCCACAGTGTGCAACAAATTTTACAATGAATGTGCCACAACTGTGACCTCATTCAAAGCCGCTCATTTTAAAAAAAGGCGTGTTTCGTAATATCGCGGCGCTTGAGTGTTGCCTTGAATGTTGAGTAGAAAACCATACAAGTGGTAACATACCACAAATAATCCAATTAAAACCGGGAAATCCTGAGTTGTCAATTCAATAACACGGTATTGAATAATAAGCAATAAGAAAATTAATTGCGTTAAAATACACTCTGCTCCAAGGCCGATTTTAACTTTAATTTCAAGTCCAATTTCAATCATTTTTCAAGTACGATTTGGAATTTGAATTCAAATCAATTTTCATGTCCAAACACGAGTTCAATGTCAATGTCCCATTTTTAAGCCAATTTCTAGTCTAATTCAAGTCCAATTGCAAGCCCAATTTCATGTCTAACTCCCAGTCTAATTTTAAATTAAAATTTAAATTCAATTTCAAAGTCCAATTTAAGTACAATTTCACGTCCAATAATCCATCGGAATTGGACTTAAAATTCCGAGCCTAATTCAACCCAATTTCACCTCCGGTTTCAAGTTCAATGTATGTCTAATATTAAATCAAATTTTATGTCTAATTTAAATTCAATTTCAACTCCGATTTAAAGCCCAATACCAAGACTAATTGGAAGTGCCATTTCAAGCTCAAATTTAAGAACAATTTGAAACTCAATTGTGGTCCAATTTCAAGCCCAATTTATAGTCCCATTTTAAATCAAATCCCACATCGGATTTAACAGCAATTACAGCTCCGATTTAAAGTCTAATTTCAAGTCCGATTTTCTATCCGATGTCCAGTCCAATTTCAAATCAAATTCAGTTCTGATTCCAAGTCTGCTTTCAAGTCCAATTCCAAGCCCAATTTGAGCTCAACATCAAATCTAATTCAATTCCAATTTATGTTCGACTCAAAGTTCAATTGCAATTAGCAATTCAGGTCCAATTTGAAGTTTAATTTTTAGTTCAATTTTGATCCAATTTAAAAAACCGCCGTATTCAAATCCAAATGCTAATCCAATGTCTAATCCAAAGTTCGATTTAAGGTTTGATTGCAAATCCAATTTAAATTTCACGGATGGGCTCAGACCTAATGGTTAGGTCTGTACTGTAAAAAAGCCCTACTAGTAGAACTCCGAATTCTGGAGTTGTTAAGCTAATCGACCGGAACTTTGGCGATAAATGAATTAATCATTTACCACTATTCTACGATTACTTGATAAGTCTATGTTCAAAACGTGCGTTTGAAAGGTCGGTGCCTCACCATCTGTTTAGGTCTGGACACGCCAGAGGGTAGAGATGTCTTTATTAGTTAAACAAACGTGAGCACAAAGACTATTAATTTCGGTTTAAGGCTTAGATTCTAACTCTACATTCAAATAAAACTAATTTTAAGCTCTACTACAAGGTATAAAATAGTACTGGAAAAAACAATGGCAAATGGAATGTTTGGAAGTTTGGATGTTTTCTTGACAGACATTTATATTTTCCGGATCGTAAGTTTTGGGCACAACTAGTAGGTATATATGAACAAACTGTCGGTACGTTTAGTGTTTAAATTGATACATCAAAATGGAATAGTTATTTTTTTCATCCTACAGTAGTCTAACAATGAAATCCGATATTCATTTTTGGTGACGGATCATAACATGATTAACCCTTTATAAGGCCGTGGCAATAAAATTGTCACCAACGAAAAATATTTGTTTTGCGTCTATAATGACATCAATGTAATTATAGAAGCAAAATAAAAAATTTTTGTTGGTGGCAATATAGTTGCCACTGCCTTTTAAAGGGTTAACTGATGGTTCTCATCATAACCTCAAAAAATGTCACATTCATTTTATGTGACACACCTGCCCCAGTTTACTCTAACCTGCGCATGATTAAAATGTCAATGTTTTGGAATATTTTTCGGCAACAACAGATTCCGATTTCCATCTGCTGATTCATGCTGATGCTGACTCCCACGCAATCCGTGAACCAATATTTTCATCACGCACGTTCCGCATTTCCATCGCAAAAAAAGTGTCACCCTCGGAAACCTTTTGGAAACACACATCGCAAACATTAGTAGTAAGCTATTTGTCGTGCAACTTTACCGACGCCTATAAAGCAAAGCCGTGTGATCGTGATCGTGAGGATGTGACGGCGCCGCCGCGACCCAGGAAAGGTCACACAATTCGACAACGACGACGACACCGGCAACAGCAACAAAGTAGCCGAGTGGCATTTTTCGTATGACACTATGTCACCACAATAACAAGAAGAAAAAATAACACTTCGGAAAATCTGCGTTTTTGTTCGAAAAACACCTCCCTTTCGGATTTTTTCTCCCAAAATCAGCCGTGCGTGGTTGTTCAGTTGTTCGTCGGTCATTGGTTTGGAAGGAAGTTTAGGAAGCAATTAAAGTGCCGTAAAAATTTACCGTGACTTTTGTTCCACGTAAGAGAGAGGAAAATATTCCCGCGTCAAGACATGTCAGATTCGGAAAATTCTACCGTAAGTTTTGCTGTTTCGTTTTAATTTAGTTAAAAAACAATCAATAGTAGAATTTCTGTGGCAATAAAATTGTATTAATTACCAAGACCCGTTTGGCGTCAGCCAAGGAATGGAATGTGATCGTGATCGATCGAAAATTCGAAGAAAGGGTAGGATTTTATAATGTCAATGATTGCCTGGTGACTTTTCACTTGGAATGTGCTATTTCGACAAGTGTGTAACAAACAGGAAAAGTTCAGTCAAGTGCTTTGTTTTGTGGCCACATACGGAGGAATGATGGCGGTCTATTTTCAGCTGTATTTCTTCGGTCCATTTTCCAACGTCACCTTTTAGGATTTGGACGACGGCGAAGGAAAACCGCTTGGCCGATCGCCCGGGGACGACGGCCAGCGACGACGGGGCGAACAGCTTATTGTGCTTATGTAACAAAACAATGAGAAGCGTCAGTTACGGTGGAATGCAAATACAACTAATTAAAATGTTGAAATGTAAGACAGAAGAGATAGTGCGGCATGCGAAATCGCACTAGCGCTGGTAAGAAGAAAATGAAAACCCGCGACGCTTGAGACTTAATTAAACGCGCTGCTGACGCCGGCCGAAGAAACGCAGCTGTGAAGAATTTTGCTTCCTTCAAGGTTGATCAATCTTTCGTGCCATTTGATAAGTCTATTTACGATGCCTTACATATGTAAGGGGGCGGTGCAACATCAACCAACATGCATGCGAAAAACTAGCGATCGTCGTTCGTTGCATAATGACCGTCCGATAAGCACCGTGAATTTTTCGTCTCGCAATCAGTACAATGTAAGCTTTCGTGCAACCGAAAAGAATTCACTGCCCTAATAGTCAACCCATGTAACTGTGCCAGCTATCATAAAGTACATTTATGTGATTCCTCGTGGCAATAAATTAGCCTTGCATCACCCAACGTCCCTCGGACGAGGGAGGCGAAAATCACGCTAACAGTTCCTGATTTCCCGAGCCGAGCTCGTGGACCTGCCCGCTCGCTACCGGCTGATGCTGGCCTTAGCTTTGGCATGCGATCAAAATGCTTACATTCCAAAGCGGTTATGAGTCGAACCGGATAAAATTAGAACTAAACAGAAGTAGAGTAGAAGATGAGCTGTTTTATACGGTGCGCGGGAAAAACACTCCGCAGTGAAAATAACCGCCGCCACCACAGCCGTCGCCGCCAGCAGCGCAGCAGCCGGATGCGAACCGGACGAAAAACGATGAAGGGCACCGAGCCGTTTTGAACTTGAAACCTTCGGTTGGGAAATAGCAGGGCGTGCATTGACAGAAAATTTTAATTCGAACTAAACCGCCCGCTACTACTAAGGTTGTTGATTAGACCGCGAAAACGTTGAACGTTACGTGGCTCCTCACAAGCTGTAATTCTGAAATCCTCAGAGTGTTGGATTACCGCACAAAACCATCACCATTAACATCATCACCATCATCATCAACAAAATCATAATCATCATTACAATTATCACGAAAAAGCGTCATAATGACAGATCGCATTATAGCAAAAAAAAACTAGGTAAAGTTGATCCATCCAACTTGGTGCTTGATGCTTGTGGGTTTGCAAGCAAACAGAAAAAAAAATTAACAATAAATGCTGCGGTTATCTGCGCCCCACGTTGATGGACCTCTTGTCCAATTTTACCTCTTACCGGTTTGAAAGAGGTCTTAAAATGCTTGGCATGTGTCTTTAAGTGAGTTTTTTTTTCATTTTCACTGAAAGACGGAGAAGTGTTATCACATTCCCATTTTTTTGCGGTGTCCAATTTCCCACCGGCCGCGTTACAACTACATTAGTACGTTATCAAATCAACGCAGTTTGGATCTTGGCAAATTTTTTTTAAACATTCGCTTTAATTTTAACGGCATTCACCTGTTGTAGATTGGCGGTGGCCCCAGGCCCAGGGGGAAAGCACACCACTGAACGTTTCGATTCGAGTGGTGAAATTTACACACTTTTGGGGGGTTTTAGTTTCCAATAGGCGGCGCTCGTAGGCATGTTCGACCTAGTGGTCGAACCAGCATGCCTATACCCTGTTAATTTGTATTCAACTTTTGGGCAATGTTCAGTCGAAAAAATTTCAGCTATGCTTTGGAAAGATGCTTGCAAAAAAACAGATTGCAAGCATTTTTGGCATAATAGTTTCGCTGCTCAACATGCCTTTCATTGAATTGGAATGAAACCAAGCATTTGCCAAGCATTATTGGCATCGCCTTTTCTGAAGCCAAAAAAATACTGCGAGTAGAAAGTAATACTTTTTTTGACAATAACTAAAATTAAAACGAGTTGACTTCCTGACAGTCTAATACTTGCGATTTTATATATCAAAGAACTCAAATCTGTACAGTTTATTCAGGATAATTTCCGTTTTTTTGTCAACCGGATCAATTAAAGACAAATGGGTAATGGAAAATCGACAAGGATAGTTGTCTACGCTTATTTAAACACGGCGATGAATCCATGATTCAGCCGGCCGTGACACATACGTAACATTTTTATATTATTGCAACTAAATGGAGACTGTCGAAGACTATCTTTTGTTTCGAGTTAGTTGGCTATGATGTTGATCCGCTTTATTATTTTATCGATTTTTATTTCTTTTTCCTATAAGACTTTGTTTCGAATAAAGCAATAAAACAAATGCTGTAACTATTGTGAATGGAACTAAATAGCACTAAAGTTGACATGTTTGTTAGTGAAACACTTCACATTTGTAAAGTGTTCGGCATGTCTGATGTAGTACTATGTCAGTTTTTATTGGGATTTTTATAACCTATTTGTGTTTACTTGGTGTTCACTGATTTATCGGGGGTTAACTATCACTAGTAAATTCACTCTTCAGGATGAGACAATATGCTTAAAATAATTTTCACAACTAACTCTAGTTGATAGGTGGACTGTTGATGATTAACGGAGCGGAACCGGCGCATGGTTTTTGCACATCAGCAGAATGTCGAATAAAATATAACTTCAAATTTCCAAACGTCGGTCGTTGACGAATCAACTGCTGATGTTCAAAGAAAGTGAACCAGCGAACGTCGCTGTCTCAAGTTAATTTATCTTTATGGCAGCGAAATGCCGAACGTGCTTCGAAGCTCCAACACCAGTATAAGGGCCGACTGCGTATTTTCACTGACAAAAAATCAATCAGTCTGGCTGTAAACAAAAATCAGGAAAAGTTAAACTGATAATACCGATTAGACGATTGTACAAGTGATAATCACTACGGTGAAGATGGATTCACATATATGAAACCTCTTTGCAACTCACTTTATGCAGGCTTTTAATAATGTTCTTGCTTCTGTGGAACAAATTGCCTCTGCTGTTAGAAATACTCCTAACGAATTTATCAACCTCAACATTTTTCGTGTAACTGATGAATGACAACACTCAGTTTCAACGGACCCCGTTGATTTCGTCTCGCTCTGTCTGCGTAACATAATAAAGGAGTGCAAATTGATGCAAGGTTCACGGACCTGAAAGCAGCGTTCGATCGGGTGGATCGCGGTATCCTCCTTACATGGTTTGACAAGCTGGGAGTTTTCGCACTGTTCTGCAAGTGGCTACACGTGCCTAACGCACCGTAGACTGAGTATGAGGATCGGGTTTGAGTTTCGTCTCGTTCCGCAACATCTCTGGCGTACCACAGGGGAGCAATCTTTGAAGATTGGTGCTCGAGTAACATGCTTGTCAGTGCTTTGCCATCTCCTACCACCGCAAAAAAGCTTATCAATTTTAATTACAGCATGGCGATTATGACGCGTCTACCAAATTCATGACCTTGGAGTCGTCATAGTCGCACTAACCTTTCTTATGCACCACTCGTGAAGCACGTGAACAGTAGTTCACGGTCTATTTTGGGATTAGATTTTGGATTCGGGACCATGATCTGGTGACATTACCAACAAATGTGGATTGCAAGAATCGAAACAGTACAGAAAAAAACTTACGCTATGCTCTACGCATTTACCCATGGCGTAATCCCAAAAACCTACCACCGTATTAGGAACGTTGTTATTTATTCAATTTAGGGACTCATGCAAGGAGACGTGCGAATGCTCAAGTACAAGTTCAAAATCAAATTCTGCCGAATCGTTATAATTTTCTCTCGAGATTCAAACAATACGGCACGTTATATATCGTATCGTAATCGTTATAATCGTATAAACAGACTCATTCTGTACTCCAAATAGGTTTTTCGAACGAAAGTATTCCCCATTCTGCCAATAATGGAACCAAATACGCAAAACAACTCGTTTCAAGCAAACAGTTTTGCGAGGCCCACACTGGTGCGGTCTAATTTTCTCACACACGCGTACACGAATCAAGGGCGAAGATGGAAAAGAAAAGAAAAAGTAATGCAAAATTTATATCCCAGTGCGTCGCTAGCCTTCACGAGCGAATGGCCTATGCAGAAAGACGCTAAGACGCTGTGCGTTCGCGAGTGTGTAGGTAGCAGAATGTCTGCACACAGCAACGGCGGCTGTTTGTGGCCTTATGCGTTGTATGCTATGCTTCTCATACTCGTTCGCGTGAGAGCAGGCATCGTTGGGTTCTCGCTCGATTTGCAACGCTGCAAAAAAGTCGAACGAAATTGAAATCTGTCAGATTTAAAAATTTGATGTCATTCTCACGTCGAAGGCCGATTTTTCTCAAATATCGTCAACCAAACGGATGGGGCAGGATACGCTCGGCCGCAGTCACGGTGGTGAAGAAACCCTGAGTGGAGAAATCCCGATGGAGATGAAAAAAGAGAAGAACTATCTAAGCATTGCCACGAGGAAGAATTCGGTCAAGTATTGAAGGGCGCGAAATGTGTTGACAACGATGCTTAGGAGGAAAAAGTACCAGAAGGGGGACAGATATCGTAAAAAGCTATTTATAACAACTAATATAATGTTGCGATGGAAATCGCCGAGCAGGCAACTCTGTTGCAGAAAAACGAAAAGCGAGCAGTTTGCTGTTTCTTGCAACACAACTTAGCTGAATGAAAGTTTCGCTGCGTCTCGCAACACGTCAGGAAAGCAGAAACGAAAAAGTAAACAAACCGTTTGCAAGTTTCAGCAGCAAAGTGAAGCGACATATAGTTTAATTTGTTAATTATACCGTGTGAAGTAAATATTAAAAGGCTAAAATTGTTTATTAAATCTAATTACACCTATCTTAAAGCTAATTTGGTAACTATGTGAGTAGAATGTGGTAAAATATCTAAATAAAAGTGGTAAAATAAATACAAACTTGCAGAGTCACCGAACAGGTTACAATCAGTGCTGTAGGAGTTAGTGGTGAATGATTTTACCTAAAATATTACACTAGTAAGTAATTAAAATTAAAAATCTAACCCTAAGTGAAACTAATTACAAAATTATGTACAATTCAGTTGATTTGCGGTATCGACGTATTAGAGAGATCGGATTTAATCTGCAAGAGGAAGATAAAAACGGATCTGAAGACTAAATTTGTAAGTTTAATACAAGTTAAAAAGCTAGATTTAAATTAAGAATAAAATTGTATTTACAGTTTGATCAGTCGTTAAGGAATACGCTGATTTTTCATTAAACGGTTAAAAGAATCCGAACAAAATCAAAAAATTTATCGTGATTTAACCTCAAAAGATGGATACCGAAGGATACGATTGCCAACTGTGTGATGCTTCCAACTTAGTCTGCGACATGGTGCAGTGCGATTCGTGTGAGCAATGGGCTCACTATTCATGTGCTGGCGTTACTGAAGCGGTGAAGGACCAGGATTGGAGTTGCGGCAAGTGTGCCAACAGGTTTCAAGTTCCGAGAGGGCAAAAAACCGTGAAGAGTGGTAATCGAAAAACGGCCGAACGAAAATCGAAAAGCGATGGTGGATCTACATCTGGGAATGGCGGAACGTTAGAGGATGCCCTGAAAGAGCTGGAAAGGGAGCAGCGTGCCAGAGAAAACGCCATAGAGGAGGAAATGATACTCCGGGAAAAGCGGCTGGAAATGGAGAGAGCTCTGAATGAAAAGCGACGACTTCAGGAGAAGGCATTTAGAGAAAAAAAGTTACGGCAAGAACAGGAGATGAAAGATCGTTTGTTGCAGGAGGAACGCGAAATGCTGGAACGAGAATTGGCTCAAGAGAAAGCATATCAAGATAGACGCAGAGAGATGCTCGATGAGTTTGCAGAGGCGAAGAAAGCTGTTGAAGGTTGCGTGGTTGGGGATGGCAGAAAAGAAGCGGAAGAAGCTGAACCTTCCTTCGAGCAGAAAGTCAAAATTTGGTTGAAGAAGCAGACAAGAGAACAGCAGGTGGCAGGCCCGTCTAGGCAAAGTTCGGCAAGAAAGGTCCCGTGTTTGCAGATAAGCGAAGAGAAGAATGAAGACGACAGTTCGTCCGAAGAAGCTAGCGAATATGAATCTGAAGATGCCCAGTGTGATTCGGTTAGTGAGGTAGATGCGCGCGGGAAGTTTAAGCTGTCTCGAAAAGAACAAGAAGTGCTCTCTCGTCTGTTGGCTTGTAAGCAACAGAAGCAGTGGTTATCGAAAAAGCAGCGGCTGCCACTAAATAAACAACCGTCGGAAAAGAAGCGACATACGTTGTCCAAGGAACAAATAGCAGCTAGACAAGCTCTCTCCAATAATCTACCCATCTTCAAGGGTGAACCGGAGCTGTGGCCTATCTTCATCAGCAGCTATGAGTATTCTACGCAGGCGTGTGGTTTCTCAAATTTGGACAACTTGAAGCGGCTCCAAGATAGTCTGCAAGGTAGTGCACTCGAGGCGGTCAGAAGCCGATTAGTTCTTCCAGATTCCGTTCCTGACGTCATTGATGACCTCCGTCGTCTCTTCGGAAAACCCGAAAAGCTCCTGAAGATGCTGCTGTTGAAGGTACGTAGCGCTCCAGCTCCGAGAGCCGATCGCCTTGAATCCTTTATTCAGTTTGGAATCACGGTGAAGCAACTTTGTGATCATCTTGAGGCGGCCCGTCTGACAGATCATCTCAACAATCCAATGTTGGTGAACGAGTTGGTTGAAAAACTTCCGCCCAATTATAAATTGGATTGGGTCCGCTTCAAACGAGTGAAGAGAGGAACGCCGCTGCGTGTGTTTGCCGACTTCATGAACGAGATCGTATCGGACGTGTCGGAGGTATCTGAGTTTTCAACGCTCACTTTGAGCGATGCGCAATTTTATGACGAAGGTAAGCCGAATAAAAAAGAATTCGTCCATATTCATAATTTCGTACCAAATACAGAAGAAAGTTCGAAAGGGTCGAAAATTCTTAAGCCATGCTGGGTTTGTAAACGGACAGACCACAAGTTGCGCTTTTGCGAGGATTTTAAAAAGCTTCGCATTACGGATCGATTGAAAATAGTGGAGCAACATAAACTCTGCGTACTGTGTTTAAATAATCACGGCAAAAGTCTTTGCCATTTTAAAGTGCGTTGCAACGTCGTTGGATGCCACGGTCAGCACCATCCCCTGCTACATCGGGCTGAAGGAGTTGTTCAGCTGCTAAACGTAGAGTGTCATACCCATGGACGTTTGAATCGTGCCGTAATTTTCCGTGTAGTATCGGTTACGCTCTATTTTCGAAACTATGCGATGGATGTACTCGCATTTTTGGACGAAGGGTCGTCCACGACGCTCGTAGAGGAGTTTATCGTCAACGAGTTGAACGCGGAGGGAATTACTGAGCCTCTGGTCGTTACATGGACAGGTAACGTGAAACGTTATGAGAATCGGTCGAAGAAGTTTGATCTTAAGCTCTCTGCTAGAGGATCCCGAGAAATGCTGCCATTGAAGAACGCTCGTTCGGTGGCAACGTTGAAGTTGCCGAGTCAGGCCATGCCGTACGAGGATATTGCGGATCGCTACGCGCATCTGAAGAACCTGCCGGTGGTTAGTTACGCGATGGAAGAACCTCGTATGATTATAGGTTTAGATAACCTGCACTTGTTCGCTCCATTAGAAACACGCGTGGGTGGACCTGGTCAACCGATCGCAGTTAGGTCGAAGCTGGGGTGGACTATTTACGGACCGGAAAACTGCGCTGCTACTGCGGAGAGTTTCGTAAACGTTCATACCGTTGAACCAGTCAGCACCGAGGACCTTGATGAGACGCCGCGAATCCAGCACTTGCTGGAGGACACCGGTACTCCTTGTGACGCGGTATTAGAGTCGGCGGAAAAACTACGCGCTCATGAGATTCTGCAAGCGCCGACGATGCGGGTTGACGACCGATTCAAAACAGACTTACTGTGGCGTGGAGAAGTACGAAGGTTCTCGGACAGTTATCCCGAGGTGGTTCAGCGGATGAAACATTTGGGCTGCCGAAGGGAGCTCAGTAAAAGAAGAATAGTCAAGTGGATGGTCGTAGTGAGGATGATGGCGTGCGTGTTTAGGTTCATATCGACCAGCAAGACAAGGTTAAAGGGTCTACCGTTAGAGACGCTGAAACCGACTAAAAGGCAAAGACGAATCTTCTTTCCAATCAACCATCCAACGTCTCGTACACCATCGAAGCAGAACGAGTTTGAGTGGGTGGAAATCTGGCTGATGCGAATGGCACAGGTGGCTGCGTTTGACGGTGAACTAAAAATTCTGTGGAAGAATTCAAAGCTTCCTGTCGGGCAGTGGTTGGAGATTGAAAAATCTAGTTCGTTGTAAGGGTAAACGGGGTAACAACGCCCGCCGGGGTAAAACCGCCCACCATGGTTTTACAGGGCCTTGCTCAAATTAGTGTTAAATGTTGATGACAATCATATTACTGAACGCGTACGCAATATTTTACAATACCTTTTACAGCAATATCGTATAAACTATCGGAGAAATAAATAAAAACAGATTTTTCGTTGTAATCGTTTCGTTTTTTATAACTTCGTTCCCGCAGAACTTAGGGTTTATTTTATTCAAAACGTTGAAACTTTTAGTAAATCCAGCCCATATCGCATCTCTGATCCTGTCTTCATCCGACAGTACCTAAATTAGGTAACTGTTCATGCAGTTTTGTTGAAATAAATAGTGAAATGTATAAATCGATCATTTGGAGGTAAAACCGCCCACAACGAACGGCGCAAGATCGTCGTGCAAAATGCAAGTGCGATAAGGAGATTTTTAAAATAATTGCATAGTTTGGATCAAAGAATCTCAGATTTACATAAAACAATGTAAATGTGCTTAGCTTGTAGCTGGTAGACTGTTTGAAAAAATTTAAATTGCCAATTTTCCCTGCGGGCGCTATGGACATTTTCTTGTTTTCTCGGATATAGCTTTTTTCAATAATTCCTCCCTCTTGGAACAAATATCATGCAATAAACATTTTTTTATGAATATATAGCAAATTTTCTTAGCAATGCAAAAATAATATTTATCTGGTTTATCAATCAGAACAATTTTAAATGTCAAAAAATTACCCACCGGATCAACTGCAGGAACTTTAATACCCATATTGTTATATTTTATCTTAGATCCTCTCTAGTCCTTAAAGATTGGCTCCAGGATGCTTAACCTGATCCACCTTGTTGTCTAAGGAAACTACACGGTATCAATTTCAAGACTGTTGGTACCTATATTACTGATATTTTTCTAATACGAGTGGTTGCCGGACACTCTTTCGAAATTGCGGATTTCGGGGATCCATGTATTGTTTTATGGCAAACTGATTCAATGTGTTTAAATTAGATAAATTCACGATTCCAATGCCACCAGTTTCGTTCAAATCGGTTAAATATTGTTAAAGTTATACGCTATGGCGGTTTTACCCCGTTAGTGGGCGTGTTTCACCCCGCATGGAAAAAATACTCTATTTTTTGGATGTGTTTCCAAATCGTAATAAAAAATAGAAAATCATTACAGATATTTATGTTTTTATTTTTTACATGTAGGTAATAGGTCAATTGTTCATTTAAAGCAGATAAATTTGAAATTGGGCCACAACTTTTTTTTACACAGGTGGTTTTGCTTAAGTGGGCGGTCTTGCCCCGCTTACCCTTATAAATTAACTCCGTTAATCGACGAAAGCAGTCTTCTGCGTATGGAAGGTCGAGCTGCAAATAATTTGGCAGCGGGCGATTTAATAATGGTGATAGGGATAGATGATGATAGGCGGAAACGTTGGGTGCGAGAGGCCGTTGAAAAGCCGATTGTTGTAGAAGATGGTAGAGTACGGCAAGCCTGGGTTCGTACCAACAGTGCAATGGTTTATTTAAGAGAGCGACAGAGATGCTGGAGATCAGTAAGGGTGACGCTGGACCGAGCGTAGCCACCAGACCAGGTTCACGGGCCGGGGCATGTTGCGATGGAAATCGCCGAGCAGGCAACTCTGTTGCAGAAAAACGAAAAGCGAGCAGTTTGCTGTTTCTTGCAACACAACTTAGCTGAATGAAAGTTTCGCTGCGTCTCGCAACACGTCAGGAAAGCAGAAACGAAAAAGTAAACAAACCGTTTGCAAGTTTCAGCAGCAAAGTGCATATAGTTTAATTTGTTAATTATACCGTGTGAAGTAAATATTAAAAGGCTAAAATTGTTTATTAAATCTAATTACACCTATCTTAAAGCTAATTTGGTAACTATGTGAGTAGAATGTGGTAAAATATCTAAATAAAAGTGGTAAAATAAATACAAACTTGCAGAGTCACCGAACAGGTTACAATCAGTGCTGTAGGAGTTAGTGGTGAATGATTTTACCTAAAATATTACACTAGTAAGTAATTAAAATTAAAAATCTAACCCTAAGTGAAACTAATTACAAAATTATGTACAATTCAGTTGATTTGCGGTATCGACGTATTAGAGAGATCGGATTTAATCTGCAAGAGGAAGATAAAAACGGATCTGAAGACTAAATTTGTAAGTTTAATACAAGTTAAAAAGCTAGATTTAAATTAAGAATAAAATTGTATTTACAGTTTGATCAGTCGTTAAGGAATACGCTGATTTTTCATTAAACGGTTAAAAGAATCCGAACATATAAGTAGGGAGGAGGAGGAAAATCTGATCATAAACGAGCGCAAGGCTGTCGGTAGGTGGAAGCAATTCTTGGATAATCTCAATGGTGATTTAAGAGAAGGAGGCGGAACGGAAGTTTACGTGGGAGTACTCACAAACGCCAATAGCACAGAACAGAAGTGGAAGTAGAAATCCAACACATACATTCTACTTTCTACAGATACTAGCGAACCTGGCGGTAGCGAGTCACTTTTTTCCACGAAAACACGAATGCACACGAAAGCATGTGAAAGCTGCTATGCGATTAGCACTGAGCGTTCTGCTTATATTGCTGTTATTCGCTTCTATACGAAAACCTTCCCAAAGAAAAACAAAAAGAAAAACAAAAAAGGCTCTGTCACCAGTTTTGGTTGCCGAATCGTTCGGACTTCCACTTCTGTTCTGTGTCAATAGTGTCCCGGCACCTGATCTCGAAAAGATTCGGCAAGAGAGTAGACAGCTGTAGACTAATAGAGCCACCGGAAATGACCGACTCGCGGAAGAACTGTAAAAAATGGTAAACAATCACTACGAATGAAACTTCATTGGGTGATTTCCAAGGTTTGGAGGGAGGAACAACTACCGGAGGAGTGAATGGAAGGTATAGTTTGTCCCGTTTACAAGAAAAAGCGATCCAGAATCTTCCAGAAATGTCGGGAGTACAACGTGCCCACGCATCATGTCTTTGTGGGTTTCAGGGTAGCATACGATACAGTCGAGTACGAAGAGTAATAGAAGATAATGCTCGAAAACTGGGTCAACTCGGCCTCAATTAGGCCGCCTTAAACACAGGAAAAATGCTTGTCTGCGGGCGTATCATCGTACCAGACATAATCGCAACTGCTTTAAGCTGGCCAGCCGGGATTATAATACCCCGAATAAAAGATTGTACTATCAACTATTTCTGACGTTTTATTAATACCAAACGTAACGAGGACGGCTTACCACCTAGGGCCCTAGGGGTCATAGTACCTTTTCAATTTTTAAAAACCGAATTTTTTTTATTGATTATTTCGAAAGATTAACATTTTGACCATATGTGTTTGAATTCGTTTGCTTGAATTCCAAAAATTGACAGAATTACAGCTATTTGTACCGCGCATGTCTGGAGCGATTACACAGCGAATAAAAACTTCAACGCCGTTTTTCTCGAAACCAGGTTTTAAAAGTCGGTACCATAAATATCTCAGGAACGGCTCAATCAATCCTCATGATTTTTTTGTTTTAAAGCCAACAAAATTATCTAGTGTTTGACCAATCCATTTTTCGATATTGCAATTTTTGTATTTTTTAGAAATGTTTAAAATCAATTTTTTCGACTAAAAACCTCGAATTTAAAAAAAAGGATAGGTCAAACACGAGATAATTTAATATACTTTCAAGTCATTTTCGAATTTTTCAATTCGGATAAGCCCCGCAGCGCCAATCCATGGTACCGCAATTCATGTTTTTTTTAAATGACTATCTTCAAGGAGCCGTAGGGGGATGGAGAAGCAGAAGAGGTTTACATATGAAACCAAAATTGTAAATATTAGTATAAAATGCAATATTTTGAATACACGAAACCCGATTCGATTGGCTCTTCGCGTTATCGAGAAAAAAATATTTGAAATAAGACAAAAAATAGGGTGTAAAAGTTACTATGCCCCTTAAACCATGAAACAGCCTCTTCCACCAAATGCGCAAATGTGATTTGCTAGCCAAATATTTGAAACTTATTATTGCTGCAAACAACGTTGCTACGGCTGTTCTCACAAAACTTATTGTCCAGGCAATCTTATTGTCCTGGATCTAATAGGACTTCTGTTCTATTGGAAAAATTCTGTGATGCCCTGAAACTCCCAATCGCTACAATATTCAGCCTATCGTTGCAAAGCCAAAAGTTTTCTGAAATCTGCAAATCGTTGTATATGTTTCCTGTTTTTAAGAATCGTTTTTATCGCGGAATCATTTCTTTGTACGACTATTGTCTACGATCGGTGATTGTTTCGTGCCAAAAACTATACTTCCACGTCGCAACATGGTTTTTATACTGGCCGTTCTGTTTCAATCAACTTATCGGAATTTACCTTGCTGTGTCTGTGCACCATAGATCAGGGCAACCAAAATCGGTGCCATTTTTACTGACTTGAAGGCAGCATTTGATCGAGTCGATTATCAAATTCTTTTAGTGAAACTTGGCAAATTAGGAGTTTTATCCGGCATGCTTTCCTAGTTAAGCTCTTATCTTTTTAAACGCGAAATTGCCGTTAAACTCGGTTCTTCTCAATCAAGGAGGATTTCTGAACGATTCTGGTCACTCAAGGAAGCAATTTGGGATCTTTGCTGTTTTCGCAAACGAACTTGACATC
Source organism: Sabethes cyaneus (assembly GCF_943734655.1). NCBI lineage: Eukaryota > Metazoa > Arthropoda > Insecta > Diptera > Culicidae > Sabethes > Sabethes cyaneus. Next base: position 38,272,793 of record NC_071355.1, read on the forward strand.
ACTACTAGAAACGTTGAAACGTTGGTGGAGGCAAGGCAGACTGTATACGGAGGCAAGGAAGGTTGGACTACAAATCAATGCATCAAAAACCAAATATATGGTAGAAACAGGTTCCAGAGACAACATTCGCCTCCCACGGTCAGTGACTATCGACAGCGATGAACTCGAAGCAGTTGATGAGCGGATATTTTAGATATATATACCGTCGACAATAATACAAGTAAAGAGATTCAACGACGCATTTAAGTTAAAACTCGAGCCTACCGCCGTACAAAGTTAGCGATACACAAAACGCTAACCAGACCAGCAGTCTTTTACGGACTTGAAACTGTAACCACAGACAAACAGACGAGACACTCGCGTTAATTCCATCGTCCATTCAAAAACCACTTTTTTTTTTAAAAAAAAGCATGTTTCGCAACATGGCCACACCGCGGCGCTCGAGTATTGCTTCGAGTTTTCAGTATAAAACCATACGAATGTAAAAAAAACTACAGTATGAAACCCTGCAAATATAAAAAACCTACAGTATAAAACCCTGCAAATGCAAGCTACTCCGCAACATGCATAACAGAGGGCCTAGCGCCCTTGTGCAAGCAAAATGTGTAGGACGATGGTTTTTGAAGAATTTTCTTCTATGTGTCATGTCAGTTCGTCAGTGCTGTAACATTGCTTACGGAATGTGTTCCAGGCTATTTTTGGCGGAGTACAATTGTAAATCGGAGGGTGTCGTTGGTGTATGAACAATGAACTGCAGGCACTACACGGAGAGATTCCCATCGTATATCACTCGAAAGTCGGGAGGCTACGGCGGGTCGGCTACGTCGATTGTGCAGCGAATTCTTTTCTCTTCCAGAACTTCGCTGGCACCAAGAACAGAGGAACCCAACGTGCTAGATACATAGCTCGACCAGGTTGAAACCGACTTGCGGATGACGCTACACTCAACGCATTGGCGACGAGTAGCCCAGGACCGAGTACAATAGAGACAAGTTTCTGATATAATAGGATCCCCCCGGCTCTATGCAACGACGGAAACGTATATCAAACTGAAGGCCGGGGCCAGTAGGGTTGAGATTGTAATGAATACGTCCAAGACAAAGCACATGCGATAAAAAGGCTCAAAAAAGACAAATTTTAGATTCCCACCAAAAATTCGGATTGAAGGTGAAGACATCGAAGTGGTAAACTAGTATATGTATTATGTATTTGGACCTGCTAGTGACTGCCGAATCTGAAATACGAAGACACGTTATAACAAGAAATTGTACTTGCTTTGTATATTGTAATACTCCCTATCCCGTGAAAAATTCGTGGAGGATTGAAGTGCCCTAGGTGACGAGTAGTTACGCACCATCTACAATGGAGTGTTGCACCAACTGCTGAGAGAACCACCAATCGTCCACACTGCAAAAATCAGCCGATTCCACTGATCCGCGTATGTCGTAGGAATGTCGGACGAGAGCTTAGTGATAAGGTGGCTTTTCAACGATCCCTCAGAGTAGAACGAACGAGACTAAGCAGAAGCCAACTTGCAGATTTTCCGCAGACTACAAGGCTGGCGACGAACAGTCCTAAACCTACTTGAAGGGAGACGACTTCTGTATATAGCGCAGGTCCGATTAAACGACAATCAATTGTGCCACAGCAACGTAATAACCATAGAGCTGGGACTGGGACCAAAAACCTCACACGTTTTGATACTAAATCAGCAAATTTGTCTATTGATATATGTTCCATAACCCATAATAACGCGAGTTGGAAGACGTCTAATCTACATCTAGCCGCAGATCAAGCACATTTAACTTAAAAGTAGTTTTATAATTGTACAACATGTAGTGAACCGGTAATATGGAAAACGCTTGCTAGCTAGAACAGCTGACATGAACATGATGATGAGTTAGCGTTATCGGTCGGTTTCTGAACGGCTGGATAGCCTGGTAAGCTTCACCCCCGTACTAAATGTATCATGTACTAAACGCTAATAAGACCGGTATTTCTCTACAGACACGAGAGGTGGACAATGTTGTTCGATGGGGACTTGCAAGGACCATCTTTGGCAGAGTATGTGAGAATGGTGTAGGGAGGAGAAAAATAAACCACGAGTATCCAGGAATCCGCCAAAGCGGGGAAGGTATAGCATGTTGTAAGAATGCCGGATAACAACCCCGGAAGAATGGTTTTCCACGAATCCAGTTTGGCACCAGACGCAGAGGTACTCAGCATGCTAGGTAGTTAGATCAGGTAGAGCAAAACTGGGACGAGTCACAGAACGAACTGAGTTGATTACAGTCTTTGTACAGTAGATCCAATGTGCATTCCTCCAATGTGTATTTCTAGTAGACGTTCCAGTAAAAGTTACAGTCCTTACGTCTCCTGAATCTATGAACCAACCATTGTGTTTGCACGAAAAACAAACGAATGCAACCATTTTGGTAAATTCGCCTGATACCACTTTGACTGATGGAATGAATCCGAATCCAATTGAAAACAAAATTTACAAACCATTACATTTGTCATGTTTTTCAGTCTCTGGACAGCTAGTTTTTGCTTCGAAATGTCAGATAAGTTCGCTGCATACAAGCGGTCATTTCCCTGGTTGTGGAAGTCTTGCAGCAAAAACAGTTTTTCGTCAGAAAACAAAAAATCACCCCTCAAGCAGATCTTTGCAGCTTTCTTTGGCTTCGCCGTTACGAGCATTTTATTTTTTGTATGCCCAATGCTATTCAATAGGTCTGTGAATAAAAGATTGCGAAACATTGAACTGCCCAGCGATCGACTGTGTCCCATGGTTGCCCTAGATTTCGCCGAAAGATTCTCTCACCCGCTTAATCATCTCCTTTGTTCTTACAGTGGGTGCCGGTCATATTGGCCGGTCATATTTGCTGCATTCTGAGCAGTTCCTTTCGATCGTTTCATTGTACGAGTATATGAATCATTCGTTAATACACAAAATAGTTCAAAATCTCGCATGGTCGGAAGTTGTTTTTAAAACAATTCAACTATTCACGTTTTGCATCCATGCTTGTAAATTCTATTGCCTATGATTGAGTTTAGAAGTACGATCAGGCATGAATTGGGGTTTACAAACAACCAAGTTGATTGCCGCTCCCACAAGTTTTTGAGGTCATTCTGCCGTAACCCCATCTGGAGGTGTGCATCTCCACTCGCAAATAGATCATGTTGAGGCGTCACAATGCAAATGCTAGGCTAGAGGAAAAGGAAAACCAACTACAAACCGTGCTAACGAGTTTGATGTAGGTCATGTGCAACTCCATCCAGCAGAGATCACACCCGCAGCAAAAAGAAGCAAAACATCAACAAAACAGTCGAACAAAATAAAACAGAACGTGACCTGGCGGCCGAGCCGGGCCGGGCCGGGCCGGGCCGACTGTAACGGGTTTCCAGCCAGCTCGCTTTGCTCGCCCATAGAATTTAATGACTGTGGCAAATTGGTGCGCGTGTTTGTTTACCATTCCATCCATCCACGCCGGGGATTCCTCGCCACACCACACCGGCGGGCGGCCCGGCCGCGGCAGAAGATTCGCTTGTTAGCAATTCGACCATGCGTGATCACGCAAACGCAACCGCAACACTTCACTTCAAGTGATCCCAGCAACAGACAGCAGATCAGCAGCAGGCTGGCTGGCTGACTGGATTCGATCTCGATCCCAATTGGTTCCACTCAGACGCTCCTGGTCGCGGCGTGATCGGGTTGCGCGTTGCAGAGGGCGTTTTACCGCAGGAAAGTTGGCGGCGCCTATCGCGGCGTTACGTTTCCCAGTATGATCGGTAAACGTCCGCCCTTGACAACCGAGGGGAGACCACAAGCAGCAGCGGGGTGTCGTAATGGTGCGTAACCTGCCATCAGCCGACCCATCATGCTGTCGTGTTACATGAACATAATCAATGGCTTATTATTATTTGTATACTTTTTTTTACCGAGGAGGGCGCGAAAGTAGGTATAACCTCTCACCGAATTCGCCGAAAGTGGTGTAACCTTTCCGGGGGGGAGGTCATTAGTCCGACTCGTTACGGCTATCAACATTATAGTGTGTTTTTTCTTTCGTTTCTCTGCATCCGCGATCTAAGCAATCTGTTAAGGTTATATTTTTGGCAAACCTTTTCTTTTGCCTGACTTTGTTACATCGCTCGGCGGCTCGGTAGCGAATAAATTGGACGGTTTATTTACAGGCCCTCGTGAAAACGCCGAAACTCGTGATCGTGGCGAAAACCATTATTTTTGCACACCATAATGCGCGCAATTTTTTTGTGGTGCGAATCAATAAATACCCCTCTGTGAGCCTCCCCCCGGGGGACTCATCTCGTCATCTGTCAGTCAGTCAGTCAGTCAGTCAGCCGACCGACCGACCGAGCCCGAGGGGCTTTCTCCTGCGTAATTACACGCACTGCACTGCACTGACTGACCGACCGACTGGTGCGTTAGATAATTTTGATTTTCGGTCGGACAGCTTATCTAATGCAATCAACGGATCGGCAGATGGTAGGGCAGTGCACGGATTGGATCGGATGCTTTTGCTTTTCCCCGCTGCTGTTGCGGCTACAAAGGCGAAATGTAAAATGTGTGATTTCCGGCCGGGTTGCTTGGATTGCGTAGATCACTTGTCACTTTTCGTTTACAGATCAACCTCCTGCCGACCAATTCGACTGATTGCAGACAATTGCATCATTAGTGAACTACATTCCACCACACGACAGTGAGGAGTTTCTTTTCAATTTTCACTCTCATTATCGTTACTCGCCAATCGCTCGCTGGCGAGGCGACCCACAAAATCCTCCCACGGCGCATTTTTCTTTTCTTTTTTTTTTCGCATGTGCAGTCACTTCTTGGCGAACGTTTAATTGATAATAAAGCTGGCCAAACAAAGAGACCCACCATCCATTGCGCCAATGCGGCAATGGCTGGTGGAAAGGCCCGCACGGGTCGCACGATGATGCGATGCGAGATCACGAATGATGAAGAAGCACTCTATTATGTAAATTTTGACGTGAAACTGCTCAGCCAGCAATAATAGTCTTTTCCCACGCTGTTTTGCAAGCCAGAAAAGTGAAGAGAAGCGCACGTATATCTAAGTCACGTGCGAGTCGTAAATTTACTTCTATGTACTTTCCCTTTCAAAAAGTTATTAACGAACGAACCGCCTACTTGGGCTGCGATCATTGGCGCAATCATAAAATCATCCTCTGATTGAGGTTAGAATCTAGTCGGTTCCTTAATTAAAATACCAAGGAACTGAAGATATTTTTTCATAGCATGCTCACACGAGGAATCATTCAGGTGGAACGCTTAGCCTGTCGATCAATTAGCTGCAACTGCTGGTCTGACCTGGTCTGGCTGCGATAGTGCTGATAAAACCCCTGCCCGGTGGTGGGTCTGCAGTTTGTACCGATTCGGAAGTTCTAGCGTTAACATCAAACCACAGCACAGGTCTAAACAAACGTTTGAAGACTACGAACGAACTAAGATGGGTGGCATCGTATCGCGTATGTTCCACGGTCATCCGGAGCAAAGTTGTATGAAGTGTGAACGAACCTGTTGTGTTTGTCTGGATGCCAATTTGGAGCTGACCCAGCGTCGGTTGTGGCGTCTGGAAGCTCGCGAACGTCGACGCAGTCGTGTTTTGCCACTGGACTTTGCCGAGGAAGATGATGAAGATCTGGAAGATGCCGTGCGACTGCTACGTAGGCAGCGAACTTTGCGCAGGAACCGAGCACGGCAAGCGCTAGAACTGGATGATCAAACACAAGAGGATGAACCACAGCAGCCACGTAGACAACCCGCAGCAAGGCGGCAACAGCCTCAACAACCTCAACAACCACAGCAGCCACAACAGCAACAGCAACCACAGCAACAGGAGGAAGAGCCTGAGGAAGAACAGCAGCAGCAACAGCCAACAACACCACGCAGACAGCCTGCCCAACGTAGACAGCAGCAGCAACCACAGCAACAACAGCAAGAAGAACCCGAAGAGGAAGAACAGGAACAGCAACCTCAACCACGCCGACCACAGCGTAATCAACGTAGACAGCAACAGCAAAACCAGCAGCAGCAGCAAGAAGAGGGTGATGATCAGGAAGAGGAAGAACAGCAGCCACCGAGACGACGTCAACCGGCTCAGCGGCGAACCCAGCGACGTGGAAATCGACGACAGCCGGAGCAGGAGGAAGAGCCAGAGGAGGAAGAAGAGGAAGAAGAACAACCTAGACGCCGACGAAACCGACAACAGCCAAGACAGCAACGCAGACAACGTCCAGAACCGGAAGAAGAAGAGGAAGAAGACGACGACCAGGATGATGACGCTGGAGAAGAACAGCAACCAGCACGGCAATCTCGACGGCGACAGTCTCAACGTCGCCGTCAGCGGCGCAACCGGAATCGCGATCAATCTGAGGAAGAAGACGACGAAGAATCGGACGAAGAAAGCGAACCACGGCGAGCGCGTCGACGAGATTCGCAGCGTCGCCGTCGGCGAGATCGTCGCAGCGATCAGTCCGACCAAGATGACCCAAGCGATGAGGATGATCGTGTCGAACGACGTCGCGATCGTCGTCGTGAGAAGAAACGGCAGCAGCAAAAGAAGACGAAATCAAGCAAAGATCGTCACTGTCATCAAGCGTTGTGCCGCCAGGGTTCGGTTCGAAGACCGGCAGCGCCGGTGCTGCCTCAGCCTCGTGAACAGGAACCGCCGGTAGCTCACGGTCCGAACGTTCGCCGAATGGTCGCCTGCTACGAGCTGATGCGTTCCGACATAAGTGAAAGTGACTCGCAATCCCTGCATAATCTGCTCGGCCAGGTGGATGACCATCCGATGCGAGATTTCGCACGCCACAAAGAACGCTGCTGTAATGATTTTTTTCTGATTTCTCTATTTTTTCGTTGTTTTTGTAAGTTAACTGAAAATTTAACAGCATTTTTTTCGTTTTTTTTCTCGTTGCAGGATTCGCCTCTATCGTCCAAAGTTGCCCTATTCAATGAAAATGCCAAAAATCACATCGCATCGCAGTTCGCCAATCCCTTCTCCGAATCGCAAGGCGTCCGCGGCATGCAGAGACTGAAGATCAGCAAGGAGGAGTACGGCAGGTAGGTTCTCCCCCCTCCCGGCCGAAGGCATTGAACTACTGACCAACTAAGCGCGAGTTCGAGTTCTTCCACACGATTCACCACCACCGCGCTTCCATTTCTTGTGTAGAAGAAAAGAAAAACCGAAACTAACTGCATGACTAACTCCGGTAAAGTCGAGTACGGCCGTTGCGGCCCAATGCCGAATAACCTTGCTCTGCATTTGACGCCGGCGCCACTTGTCGGTGCGCCTTGTCGGAAGAAGTAAAGTAAACCCATAACGCACACACACCGTTCAATTATCAGTTATAATTGCCAGGGAAACATAACCAACAATAATTACCTAATCAAGTCCGTAGGTGAACAACAAAGCAAGCAACTGTGTACGCAGCCTGCTTTGATGAAAGAGGAAAAAACCAATGCCCTGAGAACAGCAGTATTTAGTCGCACTTCTTATGTATGAGAACTGTCAAACTAAACTAGTCACGGAACAATATGTAATCGTTTTCTCGCTTTCAAGCTAACCAAAAGTATAACCTAGAATAGAGTTAATAATAACGTAATAAAAACACCAGCACATATTTATCTCTATCTGGCACTACCAGAAAAACAAACAAACAAAAGTTGTTCGTTGTTTTAATCAATTTCCCACCTACCGTATCCTTCATTCGCCAGACCGAAAGCCGGCAGCCTCACCGAGTACCGGGGGAAAAAGGCCAACATCCAGGTGTACCAGGAGATGTTGGAACTTTGCACCGTCATCAGCGACGAGGGTCAGCCCATGTCGAAGCAGGAGCCGAAGCTGAAGGTCATCCTGTTCGGTGATCTGTTCAATGTAGGTTTCCAACCCTTTAGGTTTCGTTTGTCTGTTGTCACGCACAACTAACGTCCTTTTCCGGTACCCCCTTTCAGATCTACACCCACATCAACGACAAGCTGGTCGGACTGTTGCTGCGGGCCCGCAAGCACGAGCTGATCCAGTTCGAGGGTGAAGTGTTGTTCCAGCGTCGCGACGATCACGTACCGGTGTTTCTGCTGAAACCGATCGAGGAGATCCGAGGCATCCTGGTCAGCAAGCAGACCGAGATCCGTCGGAGTCTTAGCCCGAACCCACAACCGACCGGGTTGCTGTAAAGTTACAGGGTGGAAAAAACGGAAAGTACGGAAACATGGGAGTGAATCTCCGGAGGTGGCTCGGTTAGTGGCCGGAAACCGACACGACGACCATCGAGATTGGATGAGTTTAAACGTTTGCTGTGATTGAATGGTTCAATTGTTCGGGAACTGAGTTGAATGATTGCGATAGACTGTTTGAGAAACGTGATTGAGAAGCGCGGAGAAAAATTTGAACTAAAAAACCACATTATTTGTATATTTAGAAAAAAGTTTCGCAAAAACTCATCTAACTCTTGATTCGTTTAGTCGTTTTTTTTTCTTTGCTGATTCATAGAATCAATTGAAAGACACAAACCCCTTTGGGTTTGTTTGGTTGTTTAAGACAAAAGTTCAAATTCTAGGAAGAATTTAAAAGCTTTTCGATTTTGGTTTATGTCCTTTTTGTTACCTTTGTTTAGAGCGCGCGAAGAGACCGGGCCCGTCTCCTGCGGCGGCGCGGGCCGAAGGCTCTTCCAGTGAATTCCAAGAGTAAAAGATTACATATTACCTACTAACATTTAGGTGTTAGGAGAGCAGAACCAAAAATAGTCGATAAGTTTACACAAACTTTTACAAATCGTTAATAATTTATTTGTTTAGAATTTTGCTTTCCTTGCTTTGCTTCCCTCATTTTTGAATCGAAATAGTTTCGTGCAATAGACGTTAGTACTTAGGATGGAACATTTCAAACATTTTTCATTTTGGTTTGCCGAATTCTTTGTTTTTACTTTCTCCTTTAAGTGCGGTAGTCACAGTATTATATTACTACTTGTACATGATAAAAAAACAACAACAAAGTTAGAGCAAGATGAACACTGAAATGTAAACAAATCGTGCACATGTTGGTAGCCCCCTTACCAGTGGAATGTAGTGTAGTGCAAACGCATGCAAGCATGAAAAAGAAGAACAAGAAGAAAAAACAAACAAACAAACAATAGAAGAATGCTAAATCATAACGAAAAAATAATCTACAACATAATGATAAGCGCACAGCACAGCCGGTGCCGCGCGGCGTGGGAAAACTTGCGGAAAACTTCCGCTTCGTTGTTCGTTAGCTGTGGTAAAGCGAAGCAAAAAGTAAACACGCTCAGATAATGCGAAACAACACCATTCGATTGGAGTATGTTTTTGTTGGTTGCGCGAAAAAATTTTTCGTTAAACACTGAATAGAGTGCAATTGGTAGGTAGCCGAATAGGTGCGAGAAGAGAGGTATAAATATATGTACTAACATGAGTATGTTTATGTTTTGGAGGGAAATTCTTTGCCGTAGAGAAAAAACAGCGGTAGTGTAATTAGTTTATTAAGTAGAAGATAATAAAGATACTATCTGTTTACATTACCACCATCAGGAAGACGCAGTACGCCTCTTTTTTTGCAAATGAAAGAAATTCCTCGGTCAAAAAACGAAAACAAAATGTTAAAGTTCGTACGGTTGAAGGTGATCGTAATTTCCGTCTTACATTTGAACCCGCTTGAAATATGTGCGTGCATTGTCTGGGAGCTTGCCGATTATGAAGCAAACACCCAGATTTTAGGCTGATTAGGCACGTATAACACGCAACCCAAATTGCTAAAGCAACGTGAGAGCGAATGCCTAAGTAGGTACAATTAAAAATACGTTTGTGCTTACGTGCCGGAAAGACAAATTATCAATCAGATTGTATGGATTGTACAAATTGGACAGTTTTTCCGAGCGTTTTCTGCTAAATTTCCGCTGCAGCGTAGTCGAAACTGTTGTGCATTGTGTTTGGGCCTTAAATTGATTCGTCAATTCTCGTCTCTCATAAATATGTAGGATTAAATCTACAACAAATAAACATATTAACTGTTTGTTTTATTCAATTTCATTACCATATCCAAATGCACAAATCTTTCGTCTAAAACGTTCGGACCAACTTTTTTTGTGTGGAAATCCTGTTTAAATCTAATAAATATTTCCGAATTGTTTGCTTTAGAATGATGGTCCAGTACTTTCGGTGCACTAAAGGGATTAAAATCCTTCAGTACAAAATTGACTTCCTTAGCCTTGTGCCACTCCAAAACTTCTTTTGAGTGATGGCACGAGGCTTAAGCCGGCCATAAAAGCGTAAGACCGTTGTGTGATCTCAGAAGTGGATAGACTAGATGCTTTCTTTTAGGCAAGCATTAGGCTATATGAATAAAACAGTTTGCTTTGCTTTACCTGTGTAATTCTTATGCGAAAAGCAAAGCAAACTCTTTTATTTATACGGTCTATTATCACGAATGAGGTGTTCCACTTTTCAAAACAGCAAATTGCTTGCCAAAACATATACCTACAGTAAAGATTTGTATAACACGGTGGGTGGTGCAGTACGCCCATCGTGATATCTCAGCTGTCCATTAACCAATAAAGTTGATTTTTGGTACATTGTTAGCATGTGGTATAACCTAGTCAACTACCAAAAATCAACTTTATTGGTTAGTGGACAGTTGAGATATCGCGATGGGCGTACTGCACCACCCACCGTGTTATTCAAATCTTTACCACAGACAAACAGACATAACGCTTGGAAGAAAAATTAACAAAAATTATCGTACCATACATTTTGCCTGAACACCAGTGCCATCTATGAACGACATTCCCAAATATCAAAGAGCAACAGGAGTATCCCTCGAACTAGCAAGTGTTTTTATGGAGGACATCCCCCTCTTTCGTTAAAAAGCGCCACTTTGAACAAAACGATGACCTTCCCAACTAAGCTCAAATTTGAAATGACGGTTTAATCGGTGCGAAAAATGAGAAATGAGTGTTATGTCTGTTTGTCTGTGTCTTAACTGTATATCTATATTTGGTATCTTGTGCTTTTTAACGTTTACGTTTACGTTTATTTATTTCGTCAACCGATGTAGACTAGTATAATATATACAATTTTCTCATATAAAAGTCTTATAACTAAATGAAGATTAAAAAGTGTACTTATTCTTTTGTATCGTTCGCTACGCGTTACGATTACGTGTTGACTGAAAGTGATGTTTAAGTCTATGCCGAGACATTGTAAAGTCAATGGTTTCGCAGTATTGATTGTACGAGGCCATCATACGATTTAATGGACCGAATTTTGCATAATTTGTGCGATAATGGCTTACGACAAATAAATTTCGATTACGAAGTTGCCGAGTAGGTGTATAAAAGTTCAGTTTTGATAAAAGTGTTGCTGAGTCAATATGCTGCGAAACGATATCGTTTACAAATAAGACCATTGCATATTTACGACGCTCTTTTAATGATTGTATATTTATAAGCATGCAGCGTGCTTCGTATGATGGAAGAGGAAATGTTGTCCAACCTAATTATAAGGCATATAAGAGAAATTGTTTTTGTACTGATTCTTGACCTTACATAGGCAATGTATAATGTTTTGATTGTGTATGGATCCAAAAAATTGTAGCTAAAACGTTTAATGAAACCTAGCATGTTATTTGCCTTGTGTATTATTGCGTTATAATGGTCGATAAAATTTAGCTTCCCAAGTAGCACACGATGTCACAATTGAGTCGCAGCGGCTGATATGCGACAAATTTAAATGTAAAACTTCGGTTACAGTAACCTAAAATATAACAGTTGTGTAACCGAAATAGCGCAACTTATGTAACTAAATCTGGTTGCATTAACAGTTACTCAATAACCAATATGTAACATGTATAGTTACAAAATGGTTACTATTGAAGTTACACATAAACTGTAAATTGACTTTCAATTGGTGGCAAATTAGTTATCTTGTAACTTTTATTGCATAGCGAAAATGTAGCAGGTTTATTATTTCAATCTATGGCTATCAACGTCAAGCAGTAAATTTAACTGTTGAATATAGAAGAGTGTATAAATTATTATTTCAACACAAATTTTAATGCAGTTTCAAATTTATGGTGAAATGCATGATTCTAGCTTTGAAAAATTCACGCGCTCTTATTTAATATAGCTTTTCGTTACTTACTTCTTTGAAAAATTGATGTTTTGTAAATCAAATATAAAAATTTAAATTTTAATTTTTTGATTTTTTAAATTTATTCTTAGCAATAATGAATTAGTGGAGCATTCACCTAGAAACCATTAAAAATCAAGTTGTTTTCGCTATCACTTCTATCACAGTAAAATTCATAGCCATTTTGCCTTTGGTTCTAACTACTACACCATCGTGCTTGAAGTTTTGTATCGTTTTCGGCATATTGCATGAAATGATTTTAAGCAGCCATTGTTCATTGTTCACATTGTTGATATCGGGAAAAGGTATTTTTTAGTGATTGTTGTGAAAAGAAAGTGTTAATTTAATATCAAAGAATAGTTTCAGTTTGAATAAAACAGTTACCACCAGTGTTAATCATAGAAGGTTACATTTCAGTTACATTCTAGTTGTACGTAACCTTAGCCTTCGACCTGGTTACGGTATCGGTTATACGGTAACCAATATTAAATCTGTTGTAGTCACTTATTTCTTATGTCGTCATTTCTAAGTTACACTGTAACCTATTTTCATTGTAAATAAACGCATTTACAAGAGCATTTTACTACTCGTGTACCAATTGTTTATCTTTACCATTAGTAAAATTCTTGAGATCTAGTTTTTGCTTAATCCGTTCCGTTGTGTTTACAAGGAACCGTGAACAAGTTGTGGCGAAAATGTTACTAGCCGACTTTTTTTGACTTCGTAACTGCTCGTAACGGAAAATTAACTGTTTTGCGACCAGCAACTTGATGACAGTTTGGAAAAAGGTTTCATTTGTGTCACTTGATAACTATTTGGTAACTCGTAACTGAAAGGTGACTGTTTTGCGACGACCAAGTTGTTGACAGTTCGAAAAAAAGGTTTCAATTTGGTCATTTGGTAACTACCTGGTAACTTTTTGAGATTTTTGTCACTAGAAAACTAAAAAGTAACTATTTTTAATTTTATGTAACCTAACTCGTTACAAGTATCCTAAATGTAAGTGCTGTGCAACCTTTTTGTATTTTTTTATTTTTATGATTAGTTACAAGTGCTACTTGGGTTGGAGTCTAAGATAATTCCTAAATCCCTAACTTTTTCACATTTTTCTACTGTTTGATTTCCTAATCTGATTGAGAGTTCTGGTGTAGTTCTTTTTCTGGTAAATGTTATTAGATTGCATTTTTTTACATTGAGTTCTAATAGGCTTTTTTACACCATGTGTAGAATATGTGTATTTCATTCTGGAATACATTGATGTCTTCTTCATTTTTTACTTCCAAAAAGAGCTTCATGTCATCGGCATATATTAGCACTTTAAGTTTCTTGAGAATGAAGGAAATGTCGTTTACATACAAAATGAAAAGAAGAGGTCCCAAATGAGAGCCTTGAGGGACCCCAGAAGTGACTTGAATTGGATTCGAGTTCTTTCCGTTAAATTTAATTATTTGTTGGCGATTAGATAAATACGATTCAAGCCATTTCAGGAGCCTTGGTTGAATTCCAATTTTTTGCAATTTGAAAAGCAGAATTGGTATGTCAATGCGATCAAATGCTTTGCTAAAATCCGTATAAAGTGCTTCAACATGGTTTCCATTATCCATTGCATTCAATGAATAGTCAATAAATTCCAGTAAATTTGTCGTAGTCGAGCGTCCTTTGAAGAAACCGTGTTGCATTTCTGTAATTCTGTTTTTAATTTGCAGGAATAATTTTTCATTAATAATTGCTTCGAAAAGTTTTGGAATGCAAGAGATTATGGCAATACCACGATAATTACGTACGTCAGATTTCCTACCTGATTTAAAGACAGGTACTAGAAAAGAGCTTTTCCATATTTTTGGAAAGATTCCGGATTCCAGTGATAAGTTAAAAAGCCAAAACAAAGGAGCTGTAAACTCCATTGCAAGATTTTTTATGAAAACTCCGTCGGGTCCAGGGCCTTTTGAGGCATCTAAATTTTTTTAAGGCCTGCAAAATGTCCTGGGCATGAAGTTGGTTGACACCTATGTCCACTGAAAATTCCGGATAAAATGCAAAATAGTCGCGATCGCGATCTTCTTCAGAAAATGTTGTATAGATTTCTTGAAAAAATTTTGCAAACAGATTACAAATCTTTTCCGAATTATCCCCAACACTTTCATCAAGATGCATTATGGATGGAAAGTTGTCAGATTTTAGTTTGGTTTTCACGTAATTAAAGAAGTTTTTAGGACTGGATTTTATTTCAAGTTCAATTTTTGAGTTGTACTCTTCAAATGCATTGCTGATTGCTAAATTAAGCTGGTTGCATATGTCCAAGTATATTACTAAATTTTCACTATTGGCGAGTTTTTTAAAAGTTTTATGGGCTTTTTGTTTGCGATTTTTTAGATTCTTAATTTGGCTGTTATACCAGACTGGGCTTTTTGAATTTTTGTGACGTCTTCTTTTCTTTGACGGTATGTTCTGTATCATAATTTCTAACAAAATTTTATAAAATATGTCTACAGCAGTGTCGACATTTTCTTCATTCTTGAGAATATGTTGCCAATTAACACAGTTTAATCTACCTTTAATACTTTCATAGTTAGCTTTATCGTATTCAAAAACTTCTTCATATTCGCAATCGTTGGGTCTTTGGTATTGGTGTATAAATAAAGAATATTCAATTGCTGTGTGAAATGCCTCATTTTTCCAAAGTGGGTTTAATGATTCAGTCACACAGAAGTCTTCGTAAATGTTTGTGAACAAAAAGTCTAGATAGCAATTTTGTTGGTTTTTAATTTTATTAATTTGGTTCAGACCCAAATTAGCAGTTTTGTTAAAAATGAACTGCAAGGTTTCATTTTCCCCAACGATTGGAAGTAAGATACATTCATTTTCAGAGTCCGGAATGAAGTCTACATGGCGTTGATTGAAGTCTCCATAGATGTGAACTTTAACCTCAGGAGGCAGTTGTGATAAGATTTGTTCGGCAATTTGTAAAAATGATTCGTAAGACGATTTATGAGCATGGTCTGGAGGAAAATACACTGAGGCAAATACATGTGTTTCACCTGCTATACGTGATTTCACCCAGACATGCTCAAATTCTTTAAATTTTGTTGTCATTATAATTTCAGAATTGAAATTAGACGACAAAGCTATGAGGACCCCGCCACCCAACTTCTTTTGAGACTCAAGAAAATTTCTGTCATCTCTGAATACGTTAAAGGCACTTCCGAAAATTTCTTCACTTTTTACGCTTGCGTCCCAGCTTGTTTCAGTTGCCAGAATAATAGAAAAGAATGAACTTTGTAAATTTTTATAGATTTGTTTCATTTTTGCTGGACTTTTCATGCGATTGAAATTTTGACAATAAATTAAAATTTCAGTCGCACCCTTAGTGATAAAAAAGCAAAGCCTAGGTGCTACATTCCGTTATCGAAACTTGACCTTTTGTTTTTATATGACAGACTTCGCAGCCAGCTGTTAGAGTACAGGACAATTGCAGAGCCAGTTGCTACGATCCTATTGACTCTAGCAGCCTCTCCCAGTCGAGATTCGAACATACGACGACTGGCTTATTAGGCCAGCGTCATACCTCGAAGCCAACTAGGAGGCTTGTCCTTAGGGATATCGAGCTTATAATGAGCAATGAAGAACTGCTAATGATGAGCGCCGGAATTCTGCTTTTACGTCTTTTATAACAAGACAATGCGGTTTCGTCTGATGATAATAAAGCACAGGCACAGAGAACAGACTACCAGGTAATCGACAAAAAGTGTGTAAAAGGTTTTTATGTAATCTACGAGTAATCCTTCAATAGAGCACCCCTCGAGCAGTAAGTGGCAAACTAAATCTGGATGTCGCTGCCATGTAACTCCAGCACAAAGAAATATTGATAAAGGTACATGGATATTTTTGGATGCGTTTGGCAAACTATTTCTGGAGGGCGCCACCGACAGATTTTACACAAAAATAATCGATTACAGTCAAATTTCGTTAATTGTACCAAGCTTATCGTCGATTTTGAGAAAAATTTTCGTTAGTCGGGCGGAACTGATTAGGTCAAAAGATGACATGAACAAAACTTGAACTGTTAGTGAAAACAGCTCAGCTTAATTAATCAAGGTTTTTGTCAAAATCGGCGATAAGCTTAGTGCAATTAACGAAATTTGACTGTACTTCCGTCGAGCCTGTTAATCTGTTCTCTGTGGCACAGGTTAGAAAGACAGGTTGGAGAAAATGTAGTAAAATAGCACTATTTCGTATAGGGGAATTGTGTGTAACGTGCCCCCCCTTCGTTTTTCGCTAAACAAGCGTAATCAAAATGCAAAACCACCCAGAAACCATAGTATTTGATGGAACTAGCCTACTATGCAAGTATGACAGTTGTCACATGCTGTAAAAACAAAACAAAAATAAATTTGTTTTTGAGCAGCTTCCGATGTAACTTTTGGTGTCATTTCCATAAGCTATTTTCCTGTCAAAATCTGTAAATAACCGGTTATTGCGATTCGATTGCGTAAAGTGAACTCCAAAAAGGCATCCCTGCCAAAAATAACGGTATGAAACGCTTGATTTGCTTTAGCATTTAATATTTTTTCAAATAAGTAAAAGCAGGCCAAAATGCCCCACTTGCGGTGGTGCAATTTGGCCCCCTTGCAAATGTAGCTATAAACATAGGTAAACAGATCTAAGTTGAAGCCAATTGCCATTATTTAATTCAATTAGTATTGTAGAGTAACCGTGGTGGGAATAATTTATTACCAACGTCCAAATTCTAGGTAATTCAACTACCCGGTACAAAACGCCACAGCTGCAGTATAATGTGCCCCATGCAGAAAAGAAAAAGTGCACCAGAAGGCCGAAACTAGGTTTATTTTACATAAAATAACGATATTTTGCAAAACAAAGGAAATAGTTTTACTTTCTACAAATAAGAGTTGGTCTGTCACTGGTAGAAACACTCAAATTACCGCATTGGGCATATTATACCGCAGGTGGGGCATTTTACCCCGCGCAGACGAGAAACACAACATTTAGAAGCTTTTATTAAATAATTCCTAACATGTTCATTCCACAATACTAAATGAAATAAACAATTGCAATTGGTTGTCAGCTTAAATACCAACATATACACGTAGTTGTAACGTTAATTTGGGGAAGTATAACGGAGATATATCCATTTATTCTTAAGGGGGGCACATTGTACACATTTCACATGTACATATACAGGAAAAGCAATCCAAGCGGTAGGGGATTTCGTCACAACGTTTGTTTTAATAACCATCGTTTGCAGAATTCAAATATCAAATCCACTAAGAATCGGATGCATGGACTGGATGCAGAAAATGCCATCTAGGGTTTTTTTTCTAATTCCCGTCGTAATAAGTAAAGCCATTCTAATTTTCATCATTTGTTGGATGGATTTAATGAATACTTCAAAAGTTCTTGTGCTGATTTGACTAAAACACACTTACCTTACGATCCGTGAACTTTGAAATCACTGAAAAGCGATTATTAAAGCATATTATTGAAATTACGCAATGTAGCAACGATGTAGCAACATACCCTGCTTTTATCTAGACAAGAAGCACTCCGGGCCGATCAAAAGGTTTCGCAAATTAAGCCGGAATTATTTTTTGGCAGTAACGGGTGACAACTAAAATTTTGGCTAACACAAACAAGTTCAGAGAGAATTGAGAGTGTGTATGTGTTGTGCTCTATCTCTCTCCTCTTTCTGACTTTATTTTTTGTTTTGTTTATGCTTGCCAAGTTGTGCTCGAAATGGCGTCAAAACCAGAAGCATTTCGCGAGCGCGTTGTACACTTGACACTTCTACGAATTCACAAAGATCTCGGGAAAAAGTATATTCTTATTCTTATTCTTATTAATACCAACACAACAACAACAAAGGATTCCTGGAAATAATTTTAATTATTTCTAATCATAGAAATTTTTCAAATTATTTTCTTGTCTGTAATATCAGAGATATATTGCAAATGTTTAATCGGCCAGGCCAACTGTGAAGTATTGCCGCAAAGACGATTAGAAGAAATAAATCTTGTGAGAATAAGTTATTCATACATAGATGCATTTCAAAATCAACAGGGGAAGAAGAAACAGGGACGTCTCGTACCAACCGTTTCTGATTAACTGTAAATTTGTTTCATTGGGAGTATCTTTGCTAATAAAGGTTAAGTGATACTCCGGACCCTCGGGGATGAACTTATGGCATTAACCAAAGTCAGGCTACAATAGGCCAAGGTTATAGCGTCTTATTTCGCTCTCTGAAAATAGATTAATCTCATTACCCAAAAAATTATCCGCAGACACAAACTAACCGAGTAAGAGTTCTTCTCTGCAGGAGTAGCATAGAAAATAAACTCACATTCGACTCGTCGATGTCTGCAGAAGTGCAAAAACATTCAGGGGGGAGGGGGGGGGGGGGTAATCGAATAGTAATCTCCAAATTTTTATACCTATCGTTTAAGGAGTACCTTCCAGCTCCAAACAAAAATCCGGGACCGAGCCTCGCGTCCAAAAGGCAAGCCGATCACTCACTCACTTAAAACTTATCCGTTTAACACTAGTCACTTTGCAATGCAATTGCCAAACTTTATATATAAGAATTTTCGGAGTGAAAAATTCATGACGCGAAAAAATATAGTTCGACCATTCGCGGTCACAGTTTGCTACGATCTCGAGAGATTTCGGCAAAAAGTATATGGTACAAAATTTTAAAAGCGTAAATGTTGCGACTTTGACTATTTACCATATCCTAAGATGCCCAAAAACTATTCGCAAGCAAGCTAGTGGAAGACCAGCCAAAATTATGGACGCAGAAGGACATCGTTCTCTTTCTCGTTTCTTCAACAACAAGCCCTCTGGTTTGGCTATCATTTTAGATAAGCACCAGACAAATGTTTGAAGAAAATTTTGATCCCGTTTCTACAAAAACATCATGCAGATGGACAATACGTGTTTTTGGCCAGATAGAGCATCATCGCATTACGTCAAAAAACACAATCGTTCCTGAATACCATTTGTACCAAAAAACAACGACCTGACAAATCTGCCTCAATGCGCCCAATCAAAGATTTCTTTGGGATTTTGAGTTCCTTTGTGTAGAAAAATAAGGCTTATACAAATTTGAAAAAAAGTTTATGTTGCCCCCCCCCCCCCCCCCCTTCAAAAATTTTCGAAGTGTGAAGTAAAACTTTGCACATATTGGAGCAAAGTTAAAACAATTAGTCCGTTAGTCTTGATCAACTTTCTTTCACCAATCAAGCTTTCTGGTTCCTGCTGCAAGTCACAGGCGACTATTTTGCTTGACCTTTAAGTTCCTGACGACAAAAATTGGGGTGCTTGCAATCAGACTTTTGGCTCCATTTGCTTTAAATTTCAACTTGTTTTAAAAGAACCGAATTAGTTTGAGGCAAAAATCAATCAAACAATATGTGAGTGAAATTCGGTACCACTTTTGACGGAGATATTCCGAATTCAGTGGGATTATTTTTTCCGGTTATAGGTATTAGGTAAGATTAAAATAGAAATACGATAAATTGGACACTCCGTAATATCAGCTATCGGTCCTTTCAGGGCTCCAAATTGATAGTTTTATTCCGTAGTGTCCAAGTACATACCCTAATTTTGGATGTTGGGAACGTAAAACTCACAAATACAGTTCGTATTTGTTAGATGCATGCAGAAAGGGAGATCGCAGCAAACTGTGACCGCGAATGGTCGAAATATAATTTTTCGCGTCAAGAATTTTTCACTCCGGAATTTTTTAAATAAATACTTATTTAACCATGCACCGCAATGTGATTAGTGTTAAATGGATAAGTTTTGAGTGAGTAAGTGATCGGCTTGCCTTTTGGACGCGAGGTTCGGACGCGGAACTTTGTTTGGATCTTGAAGGAGTTGCTAAAGAGTTTACAATGTTGCGAAAATCGTCACGTTCCGAAAGCAGCGCGTGTGATAAGTTTTCGCTTGCAATTTTTTCGTGCGGTTTTCCGAAAAAATTGTTCAATTAATCGAATTGTTAGTACTAATTGACGGATTAAAGCGAAAATTACGACTTAAGGAAAATCAAACTCTGCCGAACCAGGAGCTCCTGGCGGCGACGAACGCCAACAACCACGGAGTCGAAGATTCTTCGACAGGACGACTCAAGTTCCTTCCAACCTGACAGGAGGATGGCAGCAAATTAACAAACCTCACTGTGCTGATGGAACGGGCAAGAGAACATTTGGCAAATGCATGCCGGTGAGATCGTTTCGTATTTTAACTATTTATCTTAGCTATGATTTTCTCTATGCTAAACGTAGAATAGTGGATTTTATAATTCTTTAAT
Organism: Sabethes cyaneus; assembly: GCF_943734655.1. Classification (NCBI taxonomy): domain Eukaryota; kingdom Metazoa; phylum Arthropoda; class Insecta; order Diptera; family Culicidae; genus Sabethes; species Sabethes cyaneus. The sequence continues at coordinate 38,293,300 of NC_071355.1, forward strand.
CTGACTTATTGAAAATTGGTGTTAAATTACTTTATTTTATTTTTTTCTTTCGCTAATTTGGTTTTGTATCAATTTTGAACAATTATTAAATTATTATGTCGGCATATTAATAATCAATGCATATGCATATAAATTTATTAATTAAGCTTTAGTATGAATGCGCTCTCATCATTTTTTCGTTTACGCTGGTTTATTGAACAATTATTTTGCTATTTTTATATCTTGTTCTATTCTAACACTACGGTAGCTGGAGTGTCCTATCTATTTTCAGAGAGCGAAATAAGGCGCTATAACCTTGGCCTATTGCAGCCTGGCTTATGGTCGAAATGCCATAGGTTCATCCCCGAGGGTCCGGAGTATTATTTAATCTTTACTAGTTAAATACTCCCAACGAGCATTAAAACTAAATAATAACAATTGAACAGAAACGGTTGGTACGAGACGTCCCCGTTTCTTCCTCCCCTGTTGATTCAGAAATGTATTTATGTATGAATAAATTATTCACACAAGATTCATTTCACAGAATCGTCTTTGCGGCAATACCTCACAGTTGGCCCTGCCGATTTGATTTTTGTGATATATCTGGGATATTTTACAAATGTCAATACTGACAAGAAAATAGTTTGATATATTTCTATGTTAAGAAATAATTTAAATTATTTCCAGGAATCCTTTATTGTGGCTGTGACAGTATTAATGAGTAATGAGTAATGAGTAATTCGTTAGATGCATGCAGAAAGGACGTCACTGAACTGTTCGAAACTTCAAATTGTCGAAACGGTTGGCATATAGAAAGGTAAACACGTTATTGTTGGAGGACAAGCATCAGCTGAGGAATGGCCTGATATTCATGACTAAAAGGTTGATCAAGAAACAAGCGGTTTCAAACGTGAATAGTTTCAGAGATATGTTTTCTTAAAACATGTTGGTTGCACAGCATTCCAAGTTGTAGGGCCTAACCTCTCATTTTCACACTATGATTAGATTGCGATACTCTTTCGTGGTTACCGAGTTCTGAACCAGTAAATGACACGGATTTGGATTATTTAAAAAAAAACAAGGTAACTAACTGACTGACACACGCTATGTCCGAAGGTACTTATTATTTAACTTTCATGCACATCAGATTTTTCTTCACAGGATGTTAGTATTGGTTAAAACGATTAATTTAAAAAAGGTCTTAAAATATTCTATCTTGGGTTTTTTTGAAAAACTCAATTTTTGAGTATAGAGTAAGGAGGGGTAAAAGTGCAATGCGGTGCAGATTCCGAGTAAATTTTCTACATTGGCATGGATGGGTGACTACTTTGACAGCTTGAATCTAACGTAAACTTTGGTTACTTACGAAGCATAGTTGCTGAGTTATGTGCAAATGTTATTTTAGGGCGGTTTCGATGTAATTTTTCGTTATACGGCAAATACGATATCAACAGGAGGATATTACTTGTTGAAAATTTGTAGCAGCGTTTTACATCACTCACATATCTGTTTTGAAAATACGGCGAAATATATTTCGCTTTTCCGTTATTTAATCTAACCCAGTCAAGCGCCTAGCGGGGTAAAAGTTCGATTCACGAACTGGGCAAAAGTGCGATTCATGGACGAGGCAAAAATGTATAGCTAATTATATAAAGCTTTAGGCACTATATTACAGATACTAGAAATGAAAGATCTGCAGAAAACTGTGTGCTCTACAGATGTTGGCCGAAGAAAAACAATGTGTTACCGCTGATGAAACAAAAAACAAACGTTTGGAAAAGTTTCGATCTAACGGAGGCTGCAATACACCAGCGCAAAATAGAAAAGGTGCAAATTGAGAATATTCCTTACCGAAACATAACGCAGGTTGAATATAATATGGTTTTGTTAGCTACTGCTGGGCTAATTTCATGGATTCTAGCTTCGAACTTTTGCCCCGCGGTAGTCGCACTTTTGCTCCTCTAGTGGGGTAAAAGTGCGAATCTGCACTTGATCAGAAGAAAGAAGAATTTATTTTGCAAAACACTATTACCGCAGATGATTTATAGTTGAATGTGAAGACATTGAGTTACTGCATCACTATAAAACATGTTATGTTGTTGTCCTTCTTTATATCTCACGAAAATTGAAGACAACTTCAAACATCGCACTTATGCCCCGCCCTGCTCTACATAGGAGTCATTTCCTCTCAAGTGACCCTACCCGTTATAATCGACCACTTAGATTTCAACCAAATTTGGTATAATTGTTCATTCCAACTCTACGTTTAATTTCCCGAAGTTTTCTACGGATTGATCAATCCCCCTTGCAGTGACATGCAGTAAAAAATGAGTTTTTTTTTCGAAAATCTGAGAAAAATAGAGAAGCGGCACTGAAAGGGGGATTGATCAATCCGTAAAAAACTTTGAAAAATTGAATGTGGGATCGGAATGAGTAATTATACCAAATTTGGTTGAAATCGGAGGTGGTCGATTACAACGGGTAAGGCCACTTGAGAGGAAATGACTCCTATGCATACTTAAAAATTGAATTTTTCAAAAAACCCAAGATAGAATATTTTAAGACCTTTTATAAATTAATCGTTTTGACCAATACTAACATCCTGTGAAGAAAAATCTGAGGTGCATGAAAGTTAAATAATAAGAGCCTTCGGACATAGCGTGTGACACGCAAGTTCAAAGCAAATTTCAAATGAAGTTATACGTTTGTGGCTCCCTAAGGTGATCCTGTAACGCTCCACTATTATCAAACTGGTTCATCTCTACCAGGATGCTTACTTTATATGCTAGGGTCGAACAATTTTGAAGTTTAGTTACGTTTGAAATGAAATTTAAGTACTGCACAAAATTTTTGTATTAAATTTGTAATAATATGGATAAATCAACGCTGGTTTTTTCCCTTTTGTTTAGTTATTGAAGATTTGATGTTATTTTTTTCTTGCCCTCACCTTGAACAATATTTTGAGACCAGGACATAAACTTTTTTTCAATTTGTATAAGCCTAACTGGAGAACCGCGAATTGTAAACAGGTGATTGGTAGAATCAAGAGATGCATTCGCAAAGTTGACATGACGGCCGTACAAGGCTCCTGTTCCGACGTCAAACGGAAGCTTCGGCAAGGAGCTAAATACGGACCGTTTTAATATGTACACTAATTTTTTGTCAATAATGGACAATGCATCTTTAGTTTCGGCACATCAGATCTTCTTTGTGTATCTTCATTTTTTTGACAACTTGAGAACAAAATTCCAAAAATTTTGGTTGGCACCCGTTAGGTTGGGGCTTAAAGGAATAAAAAAATATTCCGGAAAATGCTTTCTTATGGAAGACGAAAGTTACTTCCCTCTTTCGAACACGCACATTCTCGGAAACGATTCGCCCGACATAGGTGTTCCAACTCCTCACGAAATTAATGAAACTATAATGAGATTATCGGAAAATACTTCGACTTGAAGCTTATTCTTTATTATTCCTCTTCTACTTCTTCAGCATAGAGCCGGGGTGGCTCGTGCTGTTTCAAGCACTCGACGCCATTCAACTCGGTCTTGGGCCACTCGTCGCCAATTTCCTAGTCGACTCAGAAGTCGCAAAACGCTTTCGACCTGGTCGAGTAATCGTGCACGTTGTGCCCCCCTGTTCATGGTGCCGGTGAGGTTGTTGAAGAGGACTATTTTCGTCGCACTTCGTGCGGCATCCTTACGACATGTCCGGCCAACCGTAGCCTGCTAAATTTCGCTACATGTACGATGGGAGTCTCCCCAAGCAGTGCCTGCAGCTCGTGATTCACACACCTCCGCCACTCTCCGCTTTCAGTTTGTACTCCGCCAAATATCGTCCGCAGCACTTTCCGCTCGAACACGGTAAGGGAGCGTATGTCCTCCGTGAGCAGCGTCACGGCTTCAAGTCCATGAAGAACTACCGGTCTAATAAGGGTTTTGTACATTGTTAGCTTCGTGCGGCGGCGTATGCTTCCTGATCGTTGCGTTTTACGAAGGGCAAAGTAGGCCCAATTTCCCGCTTGGATGCGCCACTGGATCTCCTTACTAGTGTTGTTGCGATCCCAAATACACGAACTCCTCTACCACTTCTAGTTCGTCGCCGTCAACGGTTACCGTCCGTGGGAGACGCGCGTTTGTTTCCTTTGAGCCTTTTCCTTTCATGTATTTGGTCTTCGACGCATTTATTTTTAGCCCAATTCTCCTAGACTCCGCTTTCAGTCTGGCGTAGATTGCCTCCGCCGTCGCAAAGTTCCTGGCTATGATATCGAAGTCATCTGCAAAGCCTAGAAGTTGGCTACTCTTGGTAAAAATCGTGCCTCTCGTTTCGATGCACGCTCGTCGGATCACCCCCTCAAGAGCGATGTTGAACAGCATGCAGGATAGACCGTCACCTTGTCTCAACCCTCGTCGCGTCTCGAAGGGACTCGAGAGTGTCCCAGAGATGCGTACGAAACACATCACTCGATCCAATGTAGCTCTGATCAGTCGCGTCAGTATGTCCGGAAAACCGTGTTCGTGCATTATCTACCATAGCTTGTCTCGATCGACTGTATCGTATGCTGCTTTGAAATCAATAAAGTTGTGATGCGTGGGCATGTTATACTCCCGACAATTCTGCAAGATCTGTCGGAGAGTAAAAATTTGGTCCGTAGTTGCACGAGCCCCCATGAAACCCGCCTGATAACTCCCTACGAAACCTTGTGCTATCGGTGACAACCGGCGTAACAGGATCTGGGAGAGTACTTTGTAGGCGGCGTTTACCAGCGTAATACCACGATAGTTGCAGCAGACTAGTCGATCACCCTTTTTGTAGATGGGACAAACCACTCCTTCCATCCATTCCTCCGGTAGCTTTTCCTCCTCCCAAATTCTCGAAATAACCCAGTGTAGAGCCTTTGCTAGCGTTTCTGCCTTGTTGATAAAGCTCTGCCGGTAGGCGGTCCTTCCCAGCGGCTTTATTTGTCCTCAGCAGCCTGAATTCTCGTTTGACTTCTTGGAGATCAGATGCAAAGACATTACTATCTTCCATGGGCGCTACTATGTTAATTTCCGTTCCGCCTCCTTCTGGGACTTCGCCATTGAGGTGTTCATCGAAGAACTGCTTCCATCTGTCGACCACCTCGCGCTCGTTTGTGATTAGATTCCCTCCCTCGTCCCTACACATGTCCGGTTTCGGTGTGTAGCTCTTCCGAGTTTGGTTCACCTTCTCATTAAACTTGCGCGTGTTATTAGCTCGGAATAGTTGTTCTAATTCTTCATGATCTCTGTCCTCCTTTTGACGCTTTTTCCTCCTCACGATCGTGGTCAACTGATTCCTAGCTCGTCGCCGTCAGTCAAGTTCTCTCTAGCGGCAACACTTAGATAATTTTTCCAAGCAGTTTTTTCCCCTTCACCGCTTGTTGGCATTACCCATTAAACCAATCATTTTGTGTACTCCGAGGCTCAATACCTAGTGCCGCGGTAGCGGCCTCTCCGATGGCCGAGCGATTTCTGCCCCAACCGTCTTGAGGTTTGAAGTACCTAACTCCTCGGAGGCAGTGCCTCATTCAGTACTCGCGCGTAGTTCTCGGCAGCTAGGTGTGCATGTACTGCTACTGGGTAATGGTCAGAATCAATATCCGCACCCCGTCGGGAGCGTACGTTCGTGATGTTAGAGAAAAACCGGTTCTCTATGAGAACCTGGTCGATTTGATTCATTGTACGTCTCCAGGTGGCTTTGTGCATATCCTTGCGCAGGAAAAAGGTGCTTCGGATCACCAAATCATCACCAAATTCATCAGCAAATTATCACCAATTCTTCTGAAATACCAATGCACTTGCCGTGCTGATCACCATCTGTTGGCTATTACAACCTTTTTCGATAAAGCAGTTGGGCGATAGCTGTTAAATCTCGGAAACACATCAGCGTAAATTTAATATTATTGACCTGTAAAAGCCACGGATGCCAGCGACAGTCTTTTCAACATCCGTATTAGTTTTGTCGCAGCGTGTACAGCAGCTCTCTATGACAGGTTTTATTTTGAGAACATTTTCATAATATAAGACACTGTTTCCTCAATAACATAAAGGCAATTTTCTGATAATTTTTTTTAATGATTTTCAACAGCCTATAATACAGGTAAAGCAATGCAAGTTGAAACACAACCATGCGTTCCCTTTCTTTTTGGTTCAGATGGAGACGCCCTATTAATCAATGGTTTTACAGCGAAAGCGCGACCAACTGTATGATTTCAGAAGCTTTTTTTATGATTTCACAGGGTCACTGACGTTGTCGCTACAACCGATAATATCAGCTCAAACTAAAAATATTCTTCTGTGAGTTATTCTGTATTCCCACGGATCGGTTTGTCGAACGAAAGTAGATAGTCGCTATACGGGACGAAAATTCCTATCCTGTTTTATCGTCACCGTGATGAGCAAAACGCCCCCATCGATTGCCGACGTAAAGGAGGCGCATGGTTGCTGACTTTGTCAACCCGTTCTTATCTAACGTTCCGTTTCGGATTGCTACTTTCTTCACATCGGATAATTGTCTTAGAAACAAATAAACAGCCGTTACCATTTGATTTTTTTTTTGTCTTTACCATACAGTATCGTGAGTTTGATTTTATTTGTAACGCTTATTACTTTATTGTTTCAAATACATAACTAGTTAGACTCTGTGTTTGTTTTATTTTGTTTTGTCTTGTTTACCGTGTGTGTATGTATGCACTTATGAATGTATGTATGTATGTGTTCATCGAGTTTTTCTTTATGTATAATTCAATTTGTTTTCTGCCTAGAAGGAGCAATTCAATAGTGATGCTCGTATTAGTTTTTCTTTGTTCTTCTCTCCGTACGTTTAGGGGTGAGTATATTATTTATCTCAGTAGGTTTATTATGGTCAACATATCGGCTCTCTAAAATCACATTCAGTTTGAATCATGCAAGGAGTTTTCGTTTGTTAGCCTACTATGGGGACAAGATTCGGGAAGGGATTTCTAAAGCTCTGTTTTTTTCTTCTTCATAGTAATCTCTTAAATTGTTAATCATTACGGTAATTTGTTTATTGGTTTCATTCGGTGTTCTTGTTTGCATCTTTGTTTTCGTTTTGTTTTTTTTTTTTTGTTTATTGTGTTGGGATTTTCCATCGCAGGTTTTGGACACACTTTTTACTTTATTTGTTTTCATAGCTCATTTTTCAATTACGAAACGGAAGCTTTAGTTTACAGCTGAAGAGATTGATAATTACACGCAAGTGTCGCAACCATTACGGAAAGCTTTCGGCACAAAAAACAATGTTAATTGTAAGGCAGTAGATAATTTAACGTGTAAAGCTCAGCGGTTGTCAAGTAGGAAGTTGAATCTCTATCAAAGATATGAGCAATCGAGTGAAAAGCGAATAACCTCGAACGAAGAAAGAAGAAAGGAAACTGCTTCCCAACGCTTGAAAAAAATACTTCTAGACTAATGCATCTCAAGCTCATTTGATTAAATATTCGAACTTGGTATTTTATAGGCGCAAAAACAGAAACAATTCATGTAATCTATTTTTTTTTTGTTTCAAACAGTTAATGCTTTTAATCTTGCATTCGGTTGATTGCGTTTTCCTCTATCGCATGTCCGTAGATACATTTATAAATATTCTATGTCCCCTAGAGGGATTGATCGGAATTCGATGCTTCTATTTTTTTTTCGAAAGTGGCAACTACTACTGTAAAACATTCAGCACATTGAAAACGTTCTTAACTTTTCGGTGACTATAATACAGATAAAGCGCTCCGCTCCGAGTGTCCTAAACAACGGAAGGAAAATGTGATAAAAGTGAAGAAAAAAAAACTTAACAACCAACGAAAAACGATGTGTGTAATGATATATTCAATCAGTTTTCGCTTGCGATCGTTATTATATAACATATGGAACATTACAATAAAACCTTGTTTTCTCTACTTGACCGTCGGGTTCTCTCTCTTATGTGTTTTATTTGTCGGATAAAGTGCAGTTCATCAAACGAAAACGATCGAGAGAATACGTAACATAAAATAGTGGTGCATGATACACAGCTTAACATCCTAGGGATTTTTTTATTATAACGAATCTATTTTATCGCTTAATTCGCATTTAATTCAGCAGAAAAAAAATAGTCACGAAACATAACAACAATATAAAAACTAAACAATGGATCCGATCTCATTTTAGTACCTCGGGGTACGTACCACGGCACTCTCCAAGCCCCCCCGTTCGTTTCGCGTTTCGCCTTTTTACCACACACTTGCTTAGTTAGTTTGTTTGTTTGTTTTAATCACATTTGTAGCTTTCGTTTCTCAGAGTGTCGAGTGTCGATTTTCCGTACTGTGTTATAAGTGTTTGCTTTCATCACTCATTCCACCCCTCGGCGGGGTGGATTTCGGTTTGAAGTTTATTGCTAGCCGGACACTGATATAGTCTGGACTCAAACCAAAAGCAACCATCCTCATTCTGCGGTTTTTTTTTTTCAGAGACACGGCGGTTCGATTTTCCTTCTGTTTGCCCTCGTACAACAAATTTGTTAGACTAGATATACTAATTCATTCTTACTCATCAGTTGTTTATCAGTTTTGTTTTCCCACTTCTGTGTGTATGCGTGTGTTTGCGTGTTTGTGTGGGTGTGTTGAGAACTCGTCTGGTGTGTAGTCATAATTATTGAGTAAACCCAGTAACACGAACTTACGCTGATTTTGCATTAGACTGTTGCGTTTTGCGCGCTACTATTCCTTTATTGTTTCTACCTATCTTGTTTCTTCGTACACATGCATTAAAAACATACAATGAATAATAATTATAATTGAACAAAAATCAAGCTCTTACGGCCGGTTTCGGCACACCTAACTATTCCGTTCACATTTGAGTGTCTGCGTGTTTGTTGTTTTTTTTTTTTATTTTCGGAGTGGTACTTGTTTTTAACACATAGCGCTTAGGTTTAACTCAAATAAAAATTTCGTTTTGTTTCAAAGAATCACACTGTTTTGTCAATTTTCTTCCCACTAATAGTTTCCTCTTCCCCCTCGGATGGGATCTCCCTCTCGCTCCTCTACTGTTTGACGTTGTTTATTCTTCCTCAGTTTGGTGGTGGTGGTGGATGTGGTGTTGCGGATGGTTTTCTTTAAAAATCCATTTGTCATGACTTCCTTGGTGGTGTCGGAGGTGGTCGTGATTCTTTGGGAATGTTCTCATATACTGCGGTTGACAGAAAATAAAAAAAAACGAAAACGATTTAAATTACACAGGCTGTAAGCTGCCACGCATGAGACTAATTAGGTATCATCACGCATTGTAACCTCCTACTCAATTATGTTAATAGCACCCACATAGTTTTGCTTGCAAATGAGAAAGTAATTCTAATAAAATGCTTTGTCTGAATTTCAGATATTTATGTTGATTTTCCTTGTTTCCCGTGGGAGAAAAAAGAAATATTTTTTTTTTCATTTTTCTAAAAATTTTTTTATTTTATTTTATTTTGTAGGCCTCAGGAACATTCTGACAATCGAGCGAAATATAAAATTCTTGTCCAAGAATTCAACCGAACGATCTTGTCGTACGTATTTCGTTAACAAATTGTCGTAAAGCTTTTTTTAAATGTTTTTTTGCCTTCAAATCTTGCTTCACGTTACGATCCGGTACAGCTTGATGGTATTTCTCATCCATCACACTTTTCATATAACATTCAAGTGAATTAATGGTAACTCGCACTCATTCTAACCAGTTTACGTGCGATCTCGGTAAATTTTATCAACTTTCCTATTAACTAATACATGAAGTTCATGTAAGTTGCTGTACAGAAGTTTTTGGTTTTTCACGTAGATGCGACGGCGACGTGTCGATTTTTTAGAGTGTTTATTTTCCGGACATAACCTTGCGAAACTCCTTCCATTTTCGTTACGCGGCTTTCGATCAACATCGGGTTCCGTTTAAAAGAGCTACCACTTTTGCTCGAATACAAGGATCCGCTGCTGTTGCCTTTCTGCCGCCTGCCTAGGTTTCTAACCGATGATCAGATGTTCTCCGAATCATTTCAGGGCATCACACACTGTGAATTTTCAATGATTTGTCTTGATTTTCCCCATGGTGTATTGAGCTCACCATGATTTTCCCGAGTATATTTTGAAGTTTTCCAGTATTTTTTGATAATTTTCAAAAAAAAAAATCGCCATAACCAACTCGATTTTCTCGTTTCGGGACTACAGAATTTTGACGGGCGAACATAACCTTACTTCTTTGACATCCATCGATGGTTTGCTTACATAGAGTAGAAACGTGAGTTAAAACGATGGAAATGAATATTGTTAACAGCAGACCGGAAAAGCTTAGCTTAGGTAGACTGCCCGTAGTTGCACTCCGTGATTGGCCCAACCAGTAAGATTGCACATAGAACCAACTGAATGGTGCTTGGGACTTGGGAGTAGCATGACATTCTCATTGTGCAACTTCTACTGGTTCAATACTTTGCGGATTGACCAATAACGACGCCGGCCTCGACCAAAAGGCTGTACTACGCGGGAAAGAGAAGGAATATTAGTCCGATACTTGTTGTTGCTAGAGACCGTGGGTACCACTGCATCTCCACAAGTATCACGGGATAAGATTGCATCTCGGAAAAAACGCTGTTGAAAATTACCCATTGGGCATTTTCTCTTGAAAATTTGAATAGAAGTAGTTTAGAGTGTATTGTTTACAATGTATTTTTATCGCTGTCAGTTTTTCGGAAATTGGAAAAAATGGCGTCACCCGAACAGCAACGTCCCGAATTGATTTTGCGTAAGCACCTGGAAAATCCTCAACTTTCCCATCGGGACATCGGAAAACCACTCGGAATCGTGCAGTCAAGTGTGAGTCGTGTGATTAAACGTTACTGCGAAACTCTGAGCATCGAACGGAAGGCTAAATGTGGTCAGAATGGATGTTCTATTAGTGACTAGGACCACAAGCGTGTCGTTAGAGCGTTTGAGCGGAATCCCAATGCTTCGGTCCAGCTTCCGGCGCTACTGTTCTTCACGGCCTAGCACAAGTTGGATGTTCCGGTGGAAATAAGGAAGCAGAAACTTTTAAAGTTTGCCAAGAAATACATGATTTGGCAAGCGGTCTGCTCTTGTGGCAAACGGAGTGCGCCGTTCGTGACTACCGGGACTGTAAACGGGGAGATCTACCTCGAAAAGTGTCTACAGAAGCGTCTGCTTCCTCTGTTTAAGTAACACGAAGGCACTACGATCTTCTGGCCGGATCTAGCTACGTGCCACTATTTAAAAGAAGTCCTGGAGTGGTACGAAGCCAACGGGGTCACATTCGTACCCAAGGACATGAACCCCCTCAACGCACCCGAACTAAGGATCATTGAAAAATACTAGACTATTATGAAGCTGGCACTATGGAAGCAACCCAAGAAGGTCAAATCTGAAAAAGACATGAAAAAAAGTGGATTCCCGTACAGAAGAATCTACAGCCAGCTGTTGTACAGAACCTTATGAGTGGAGTTAAGCGTAAGGTACGAGCATACGGTTATACCACAGGCAAACAGACATAACACTCGTTTTCCATTCTTCGTACCGATTAAACCGTCATTTCAAATTAGGGCTTAGTCGGGAATGTCTCCGTTTTGGTCAAAGTGGCGCTTTTTGACGAAAGAAGGGGAATTCCCCATAAAAAATACTTGCTACTTCGAGGGATACTCCTATTGCTATTTGATATTTGGGAATGTCGATCATAGATGGTGCTAGTGTTCAGGCTAAATGTGAGGTACGATAATTTTTGTTGATTTTTTTCCAATAGTTATGTCTGTTTGTCTGTGCTGCCACTGTCAGTGGAGTTTGAAGTATGTCGTACGCTTAATAAGGGGGGTTGTGGAGCCGACGAACAATAATGCCTGAGAAGGAGTAGTGGGTTCGAATCCGGTTGTAATGCTTCGATTACCTAGGTTAGGCACAAAGGAGCGGTACACAACTTCTTAAGCGTTGCTTCAATGATCCTCTCTAACCTAATTTTCTGCTCTTTCCCTTTAACAACCCCTTGTTCCCGTGCTGTTTGGACCTCTATCAATATCTTTGTTTCATTACTTTCTTCTACCGTCTCCGACGTTAATTGTAAAAACCTACCGTTACAAAAATTTTCAAGCATATAAAACAGTGAAAATTTGATAAGAAATACCAGAATTGGCAGGTTACAAGTGCGGATACACTAGTTATAATTTGCCCATGGACAAGAGGCTTCATTCGGGGAATGAAATGGGGATAGCAAATGAGGAAGAGTACAACATAGCTCTTGCCACCCCAAGCCCCTACCTAGCGCCTCCACGTGGCTATACCTAGTAATACTCTATTCGTTAGCTAAGCTAGGAGGTGCAATGCTCTGAATTGGCAAAGAATACCTCATGGTGATGAGTGATTCTTATGTAAAAAATCTTCGGAACACGACAGTATTAAAATTTTCGAGATCAAATTTTATTCATTGAAAGAAAAATACAAATGAAAAATATTTAGCAGCACTGCCGCTGAAAAATAATATTTTTTTTCGAATTGCTTTGAAAGTTCCTTTAAAAATATGAGAATACTTTATTCCTAAACCCTAATATTTCCACAGATATAAGCACAAAAAGAGGATTTGACAAAAACATTTCTTTTCTTTAAAAATGGAGGTGTTCCTATTAATCGATGGTACGTCCAAACGGCACCAAACATCGCCAATCTCGTGCCTTGAATCAGGTACTGGAACAAGTTACAAACCCATAGACAAGAGGTTGTTTTGCGCACCTCGAGAAAATATTACTTGGTAAATGTAGAATTTAGTATCACGAAAGGATGGGCAGGGGCATGAGAATAACGCCATGCTAAAACCACTTAATTCTACTGATTCTACTCCGATTCGAACCCAAGACCACTTGCTTGTCAGAGCAGGCTCGGTAACCTTGCGGCTGCAGAACAGGTTATAAAGGGAGCCAATTATAACCGAATTCAGACCCAACTTTTCTCTTATGCCCCATTATTCTTCGGTATTGCGCAACCCATGGCCATCTGCAGTAAGATTGCAAAAGTGCTGGAATTACCTAGGAATATCACAAGGCGTAAAAGAGTATAAGAAAACTTTAAATACGACTCGGATGCTTTAAGCCAAACGTTGGAACAGTACTGTCAACCAGAAACTCAAATACAGTCGGGTCCGGACGAGCGAGAGCGACCAAGGACGGATTGTACTTTCTTTGTAAGCAGACCGAAGTATCGGTTTACCGCGAAAATCGAGTTTCCGAAAAAAGCCTAATAGTTTTCCACCAAATAATTCTTTCCACTAAAATGTTTTGCACGAAATAATACTTTCCATGAAAGAGTTTTCCACAAAATGGTAGTTTCCGCGTAAAGGTTTTCTGGCAAACGGTACTTTCAGTTTCCGCAAAACATTATGTTTCACCTTATGATCAACCGCAAATTGGGTTTCCGTGAAGTGCTGCTGCTAGCTGCTAATTTCCGTTTAAATATCATCTAATGATTGATCAAATTTATTTATTTATTTATTTTATTTATTTATTCATCTGGCCATACAGGCCTTCATGAATTGGATTAGATTGGGAAAAGCTTCCTTGAGATGATCATGCATCGCTCTCAAGCAGGCGTAAAAACCCCATCATCTTTAACTATCAATACATAGTACATGTTTACAGGGCTTACAATACATTTTGGATCACACACAATTTAACTTACGACTACTTTAAACAATTAATAGAAATCTTACGTACTAGGGTAATCTCTTTAAATTATTTTTAAACACATCAATGGACATAGAAAAGTCAAAATGCACGTAGTATTAATTGAATATGTCACACATTGCCCTTATGGGCTAGTTTTTGCCGTAATCAGTGCGCTGATATTGCAGTCTTAAAAAATCCCATGACCTAAAGTTTCTGGATGGAGTGTTGATGTTGATTTTGGAAAGGATAAGAGGAGAGTCAATTTCGCCTATAAGCAGCTTTGCCACAAAACCTGCTCTACATATATCTCTTCTTTTAGCCAAGGTATTCATGTCAAGCAAGCGGCAGCGCTCAACGTATAAAGATAATTCCAGAGGGTTTCTCCAGGGTAGGTTTCTTAACGCGTAGCGCAGGAACTTTGCTTGAATAGCTTCGATCCTGTTTGACCAAACAGCTGTTTATAGGCTCCAAATGGCAGCTAAGGCTTCTAATACAGAACGAAAAAGGGAATAGTATAATGCTCGCAAACAGTACGGATCAGTGAATTCTTTGGCGAGTCTAATAATAAACCCCAAATTTCTATTCGCCTTTGAAACGATATGGGAATAGTGATTTCTGAAGGACATATGATCATCCAGAAAAACACCTAGATCTTTGACTACCGTTAATCTACTGACTGGTTCTCCAGATATGGAATAATTCCAGTGAATTGGGTTCTTTTTGCGTGAGAAAGAGATCACAGAGCACTTGGACAGCACTCGGCATTTGCGTAAGCAAATTTCGAGCGCACCAATCGCTAAAGTCGTCCAGATGTCGCTGAAGTTCGATGCAATCAGTTGTCGAGCGAACAACAAGGTAAAGCTTTAGGTCGTCAGCATAAATTAAATATCGACCTGATGGAATTATCTTACAGACGTCGTTAAAAAATAATAATAAAAAAAGAAATGGTCCCAGATTACATCCTTGATGTACGCCCGACAAGTTTGTAAGCATTGTGATTCGTGACCGCCTACTTTTACAGATAAGGTGCGGCCAATTAGGTATGATGTCACCCATTCAATTATGTTGGAAGAGGCTCCAAAGCGCTCGAATCTCGCCAATAGGATGAGGTGGTCTACGCGATCAAATGCTGCTTTTATACCTGTATACACGGCATCTACTATTATTAGATCTACGTATGAATAAACGTCTAAAACAAAGTACATGCTGGCCAGCGGAACCGAGGCCGAACGACACCGCTTGGGCAGTAGTATATTGATCGACGGCGATGAGTTTGAGGTAGTCGAAGAATTTGTCTACCTTGGCTCACTGGTAACGGCGGACAATGATACCAGCCGTGAGATTCGGAGGCGTATTATCAGCGGAAGTCGTGCTTCCGCTCCACAAGCAATTGCGGTCGAGCAGACTAAGTCCCCGTACAAAGTGCACCCTGTACAAGACGCTTATTAGACCGGTTGTTCTCCACGGGTATGAAACATGGACAATGCTCGAGGAGGACCTGCGAGTGCTCGGAGTCTTCGAACGACGAGTGCTAAGAACGGTCTTCGGCGGCGTACAGGAGAACGGAGTATGGAGGCGGAGGATGAACCATGAACTCGCACAGCTCCATGGCGAACCCAGTATCCAGAAGGTAGCTAAAGCTGGACGGATGCGATGGGCAGGGCATGTTGCGAGAATGCCGGACAACTACCCTGCAAAGATGGTGTTCGCCTCAAATCCGGTAGGAACAAGACGACCAGGAGCGCAGCGAGCAATATGGTTAGACCAGGTGGAGCGAGATCTGGCGGAGAGTACTCGGTGTCCGAGGAATTGGAGAGCGGTAGCCCTCAACCGAGTTACATGGAGAAATTTTGTTCAACAGGCTTTGTCTTAGGACGGCAACCCAGGTAACCAATAAGCATTAAAATAAGCAGTAAATCAGTCGTTTATTAGCATCCCTGGCATTTTATACTGCAGGTTGTTGTTTATCAGCTTTTTGACTGCATAGCTGTTGTAAATTGGCATCCACAATTCTCTTTAAATTCTTCTTGTTGGTAACTAGCTGCAAATAAGCATTGTCAGCACTATAAGAGGGCTAGCAGTAAAGTAGCCGCATATTTTGCCAAAATAGCATTTAAGTAGCATTTAAGGCAATTTAAATGCTTATTGGCTTGCTTTTAAATTGCATTGGAAATGCTTATTGGTTACCTGGGAAGCCACCTAAGTTAAGTAAGTTAAGACGTATGAATAAAAATGTTATTAGATCTACGTATGAGTAAAAATGTTATCAAACAATTAGTATAATATTCATGCATTAATCGGCAGATAAAGCTAAAATGACCCATAATTGTGTGTGACCCATAATTGTAGACTGACTGTACAATGAAGAGAAAGCTAGAAGTAAATGTTAAGGCACGAACAAGTGATTCTACAGCATGACAACGCTCGGCATAATATTGCTAAAACCTGCATGAAAACACTCAGTGAATCCACTAAATCGATTCTACTCGCATCCAATCGAACGAAGTGGCATATTATGCAAATCGAAAAATTACTGTCGAAAAATAGTGTTTCTTCACGGGGCGGTCAATTCAGTCAGGTTACTCAACAGTGTCGGCTCGGCTTCTATAACACCAAAATAAGCCAGTCGAGGCATGTGACACGCGACATATCTACATAATATCGCTCAATAATTTATTCCACATGGTCTAGCTTATCAGCAGTTCTGCATATAGGAATACATCAGAAAATGGCTTGACTCGGAGATAGCCTCAAAAAAATGAATACTTTTACGGTATGCTAACGATGAGCAATATTTTAAATCATTCGTTTGTAACCATAATTGTTCATAATAGAGTAGGATTATCACAACAGCACATCGAGGAACTTAGTTGTGCACCTACTATATCTTACAAAAATACCATTAGCATAACGTATCAAGTCGTTGCATTTTCATTCAATGATATCAAGGCAGCGTACGAATAAGTCGGCCGCGAACAGCTATAGCAGATTATCCACAAGAACGTGGGAATATCACCTGATAAATTTACGCGACTGACCAAGTTTAATCGTATGATTTATTCGTGTTACGCACATCTTTTTGAGGATACTCAAGTACGTTTTAAGTTATGCAGTGAATTGAGACAAGGCTTCATCGCTCTACGGATTAATGTTTCGATAACTAAATTCAAAAGGACTTCTGGTAACCCAACAGCCTACCATCAAAGGTTCACAGACAACGATGAACTTTAGGTGGTCGACGATCCTCTATATTAGAGATCACTGGCGACCGTCGGCGTCGGCAAACTCAGATAAAAAGTTCCTCTAATAAGATTGGTTGCAATCTATGATACATATGAACTTAATGCTCGCTGAGGACCTAAAAGCACGTGGAAGTTCTTGAACAGTTGGAGAACACGGTGAAGTATATACGGAGAAAACGTAACCTTCCTTTGCGAAAAGACCTTGGGTCGCGTTGCTTAATATAATTAAAAATGAGCGGTAATAAACCTCTTGTCTTCGTTCAAAAAAATCACTAAATTGCATTCAATTCCAGTTTTCGAACGATTCTTCCATTCCCTTCTAATTAAACATAATCGTACGAGCAAAACACTCGAATAGGAGGCTTACAAGATCAACCTATTTCCTATATTAAGGAGCAAACTCACTGTTACATCTTACCTGATGAAGCATTATTCAAGTCAGTCACAGCCCTCGGTAGTGGTAATTGTGAGTCAGATGTCGACCTGCAAAAGAAATGCAACAATTTATCAATCAAAATAAAACAGAAATAACGAACGAAAATGTGCTTCGATTAGTTTTATAAAAGCGATTAAAATCTAACGGTTGGAATTTTTTAAAAATTTCCCGCACAGAATGCGAAACAATCGATGCTGCGCATAAAATAGTCATTTACTGTAAAATTAATAACTCAAGCCCAAACTACGGTCTACGGAATCTGCTGCGGTAGCTCGAACGGATTGAGAATTTAAAAAAAATCGAACCATACGATCGGTTCATACCTAGTGGTGTGATTATGCGAGCGATTGATTTGCAAGTCTTGTCTAGTGTTTAGGCTAAGTGTTGACAGTGAGGCCGGTAGGGGCGACCGCTGCAATTCACTGCTATCACATGCATATCTGTGGACGTCGACGCGTGGAACAAGAAGAACAAGAAAAAAATACAAAGAGAGAAACAGAGAGAGAGAGAGAGCGAGAAAAAGAAAGAACGGTGAGTTATGGGGAAAAACACACGCACTCTTTGTAGCATCTAAGGAGTCGAAATTTGCTCGAACCTACAGTGGAGCCATCTAAGCAAGCGTCACTAACTAAGCTAGCAATACTCCTGTATGTAGGCGGTTTAAATTCTCTAACCAATTCTAGCTGTCACTTTCTTGTTACGTGACATGACGTGACTAAGTAACTTTGTTTAGCCCAGTCACACAAATCGCGATTTCGTCAATTGAACTGAGTCATACCGATTGGACCGACTTTATAGCGAGTTCAGTTATTTCGGATTCCAGTTAACACCAGTTCCTGGTTAATAAACGAATTCAATTACCACAATATGATGCTTACATACGAAACAGTTACTTAGCAATTTACGCAAATCTATAGGTATTATAGTTAGTCACACACGTACAAGGTAATGAGCCAAGCGAGCAAACCAAGCCTAAGCAAATGAAATATGTTAGAACCAACCATAGCTTGGCTGATAGCTGTCATGCCGAACGACGACGACGACGACGGTAAGTGGCAGCGCTGCTGATGAATACAAGGTTCAAGGTCACACAAATTAGCACATTTTCGCGCGCAACAAAACTGAAATATTAATTAGCTTCTTTTCTCGTGCGGTGAGAGACGAATTACGCATGTGATTTCAAAATTAGTATTCAAGAGGCGCTAATCTATAGACAATGGTTTCTCTTATGTACTTTATTTTCTTATTATTTTTATTCTAAGAAGAGGAGAAAGAACTAGAATATATATATAGCTACGTAAAGTTGTTTTATTAAGTTCATTCTGGCTTGAGCTGTTGCTTTCTTCGTTACGGATGGATTGAGGAGCTGTGCTTTTATTAACAGTAATATCACAAAATGGTTGGTTCTTAACATTAGAGCATGGTTGTTGTGGCATTGTTTGCTTGCTTTATTGTGCGTTGACTGATTGTCTTTTTAATAGCTCTTCGAATTTATTACAAAATTTTGATTGCGTTGGGCTGTAGCGTGTCAGTTAAGGAAAAATATTAAACTATCTACAAAAAATATCTTGTGTGGGTTGCGAGAATCGTCCGAAACTAGTTATTTTGCTAAAACCTACCGGAAAGTAATGCGATATAAATACTTTTTCATGTTATTTTTAATCGAAATGAAAAATTCCTTAGCTACTACACAGTAGTACATATTCTTCGCAAAATGAGTGTTTATCAACTAACAGCTAGACAGTAAAAATTTGATTTCGCAAACCACACAAGTCATACATTAGCGAATGAGAAAAAATAGTGGAGAAAACAAGAAGCATCGGAAGCTATCCCGACACTCGGGCGGGGGTGTGGCCGCTTCGATAAAAAGAAAAGCCGAAGATCACACGTAGATCTCGTCCACGTACTTTATGTTGGTGTACTCCCGGCCGAACTGGAGGCTGTGCTGTTCGGCCCGCTTGCGCTGGAACAGCGTCTGGATGTAGTGCTGCACGGCAAAGTACACGAACTTGTACTGGGCTTCCGTTTGGACCATACCGGAACGCTGCGAACGGACCATCTGGATCGTCCGCTGGATGTCGATTTCGCAGTCTAGACCTAAAACAATAAAACGGAAGGCGGAACAACGATTAGTGGAACTGATTTAACTGGCTTGCGTGAAAATGTGCTGGAAAACTTTGATAAATTTGTCTACTCGAATGGGTATAGACAAGGTAAGTTGGAATTCATTGTGTTGACTTCAGTGGTGTCGTCAGAATTCACCTCTTTTCATATCACCCCAAAACTGGCATGCTTCATTACTGAATTTCAATCCCTTGGATTAATTTGCATGCAAATACATACTCAGTTAAATTTGACGTACATAAGGTTACACTTCCTGCAACTTTTGGTTACTATTCAAAAAATCAAAACAATTTGAATAGACAAATGGTGACTTACTAAGAAGAGAGATTCGCATTTTGGAGCTCATGATTTGATGTTTAATGATAAACAACTTTAATCACCCTGTACTTCAATGCAATTCAAACAGAAATTATTAACCTCTGCAGGAAAATTTCACACCTGGTCTGACCAAATTAACGTTTGTTTGTAAAGTTTCATCAGGCCACAATCACACTTCTTCTGGTGATTGGCGACGAAATCGCATTTTAAAAATTTTATGTCACTTGTAGCACTAGTCTACTTTAGGTAATTGGGTTGAAACGAATATAACTGGCTTAAGTTTGACACTCTGTTTATCAGTTATTTCACGATTGGCAACAATACAATCGAAAATATGTAGGAAATTGCATGCAACTATTTGAAAAGCAACATATTAAACGCCCAAAACCGATTTTCGAATCAAACAGTATCTAATTCCACCCCCCTTTGAAAATTGCTGCATCACGTCACATGTATGAACATTCCGTCAACTCCTTTTTCATATATAACATATCAGTTTAAAATAAATTCTTGCAGTATATGGATATAATCGGGCAAAAGATAGGGTTGGTCGTCACTTTTAATAATTGTTTACGTTCAGGACATCAAATTCGAGTAGGTTTATCGCGGTCCTAAGAAATCTTCTTGAGAAGAGGGGACTTATCACTTTTTCTGGCGCACTTCCCTAATACAGACATCAAATAGGTCTACGTTTTTAGCGTTCCTAAGAAAATTTTGTTAGAACAAGAGGACTTTATCACTTTTTCTGGCATACTCGTTTCTTAAATCGGTGTTCTTTCCAAGTTTATTATTTTCGATACGATTTTAAACCACCAATTTGATTCAGAACCTACACTACATTCTAGACCAGACGTTTTTATAAGATTTTGTTCCAAATTTTGGAACAGATTTTGACTAAATTCTGAACCAGATTTTGGACCAAATTTTTGATCAAATTTTGGACCACAGTTTGGATCAAAACCTGATTTTTGACCTGGACTGAATTCTAGACCTGGACCACATTTTGGTCCACATATTTTGTTATCAGATTTCGAGCCAGATTGTGGATCAAATTTTGAACCAGATTCTGAAATTGAACCCGATCGTAAACCAGATTTTGGATCACATTTTTGATTAATTTTTTCGGTCAGATTCAGGACCTGCAGCGTATTTTAGACTCGGACTAGATTGTGAACCGATTTTTTATCAAATTTTGTTCCAGATTTTGTAGCAAATTTTGGAACAGATTTGGACTAGATCCTGGGCCTGATTTTGGACTCCATTTTTGATTAGAATTTGAGCAGATTTTGTTTCAGATTCTGCACCAAAACGAAATGTTGGACCTCCATCAGATTCAGGACCAGATTTTGGAAAATATGTTGGACCACATTTTTGATTAGATGTGGGACCAGATTTTGAGCCTGGACAAGATTCTGGAAATCTTCTATCAGATTTTGGTTGAGATTATACACCAGATTTTGACATTTTTGATCAGAACTTGGACCTGGAGCAGACTTTGGGCCACATTTTGAATCAGATTGCAAACCAGCAACCAGATTTTGGACCTGGACTAAGACCCGATTTTGCGTCCCTTTGTTTCTTAAATCAGTGTTCCTTTGAAGTTTATTATTTTAGACTGTCGTACAGCTCCCTATATTCAGTAGTTCACTATACTTGAGAGTGTCTTACTGAGATTTCAGGACGTTTTTGGCCAACTGCATGCTACGGCGCTGTGGTTCCACCAAATACATACCATAACTCGTGTGCCGATGATGTGGAATGAGATGACCGGGAAGTCTCTATGCCTATGACTTTTTACTTCTTTTGGGTTGCCATAATAAATCCATTTTTTATTACCACCCTTCAAATCGTAAAGTTCCTTGCATTTGAATCATTCCCAATGAATGCAAGCGTCAGCAAATGGCTTCGTAGGCAACTCCTAGCGCTGACCGCACTTCTTCTTTTCAACAACTTCCAATTCAGCGTTTTTGAAAGCTTTCGACTTTCCTTCACGCAGACGATCGTCAGCAGTAGTAAAATCACCGTCGCTTAGAACAGCATACCGTAAACTTTTTGGAGTCTTTGTACAACTGTGCCTTATCCTAAACACCAATTTGCCACCAAGAATGTAAGAATACTAAGTACAAGTCCAAAAACGTGGCCAAAAACTACCCAAACAAAGCTGGAAAAACTTCAAAGGCTAGCCACTCTCTCAATAACAGGTGCAATGAGAAGTACACCTTCGAAGGCATTGGATGCTTTACTCTATATACTTCCATTGCATCAGTTTATACAATTAGAAGCTGAAAAAAGTGCTCTGAGGATCAAAAGATCAAAGCACCTTTTTGAAGGGGACTTAACAGGTCATCTCAGTATTCTAAAAACTATTAGTATAAATCCTCTTGTAACCAGTAATGAAGATTGGATGGAGAAAAAATACAACTTCAACCGAATATTTCGTGTATTTGAGCCTAGACGTGATTCCTGGGAAGATGGTGATCCCGATATTCGTCCAGGCTCGACAGTTTTCTATACAGATGGTTCAAAAATGGACAATCAAGTGGGAGCAGGAGTCACTGGCCCAGGAATAGACATGTCAATTTCTATGGGCAGATGGCCAACTGTATTCCAAGCTGAAATACAAGCAATTCTAGAATGTACGACTGTGTGCTTGCGCAGGAACTATAAACATTCAAATATATGCATCATGTCCGACAGCCAAGCAGCTCTAAACGCTCTAAAGTCGGCGACATGCACATCAAAACTTGTCTGGGAATGTATTCAATCACTCCAAAAATTGTCTCGTCGTAGCCCAGGTCATTGTGGAATTGATGGAAATGAGAGAGCTGATGCACTAGCAAGACTCGGATCATCTCATCAATTTGTAGGACCTGAGCCCTTCTGTTGCTTATCTGCTTCTGCTTTAAAAATGGAGCTAAAAGCATGGGAATGTACGAAAGTGGAATCAAATTGGAATAACACTTTCAATGCTAGGCAGTCGAAACGTTTCATCTCTCCAAACGTTTCAATTACTCGCAAAATACTGGAGCTTTCGAAGAAAGATCTAAGCATTTATACTGGTCTTATAACAGGACATTGTCCGAGCCGCTATCATCTGAAGCTAATGGGAAAACTTCATGATGATATATGTCGCTTCTGCGGCATAGAAAAAGAAGACTCGGAACACCTGTTATGCCGATGTCCGGCAATTCTCAATAAAAGATTAAGGTTCTTCGAAAGAGGGCTGTTAGAACCCTCTGATATTTGGAGAACAACTCCCAGCGCAGTAGTGCACTTCATCCGAAGTGCATCACTGGGCTGGACAAATGCTATTAGTCAAACAATGACAATCACTTCTGCTAGTGGTGCGTCATCTTGACAACATAGCTATAATAAAACGGGGAATATATCACAATAGATCAAACAAATGGTCGCAGTGATAAAAATACCCAACACGGAAAAAAAAAGTACAAGTCAGTTTTTATAGAGTGTGCAGTTATGTGCAAATCTGCAGGCACAGCCTCGTTATGCAATCCATGGGACATTCTGTCTACGGTATTTCTGTTTACGTCAAGGTTCACAAGGCTTTGATACTACTATTTTATGCTGCGAACTTCTACCCAATTCTCATCATGTCCAATCACTGAAGTAAACTTTCGAATTTATAGGAAAAAATGCAGCATTTTTTATTTTTCTCAAGGCAAGACATTTACCGAGCGTTTGCATGACATTAATTGACCGACATGCTGCTGTTTTAAGCTACCCGCCATATTCACCAGACTTGACGCTCTCGGACTTGCATTTACTGCAAGTTATCAACAATTGGCTTGATTTGTTTCAGGCCTCGAGAGAGGAAACCTATTCTGACGGGTAAATCATTTGCTGCCAAATAAAAAATAGACTTTTATCAAAGAGCCAAATAACAGTAAGTCAAAAAAAAACTATAAAGGTCTGTGCCTAGGCGTACGAACGCTGGGTTGACTATGAAAATAAATGAGTGGGACATAGACAATGTATGCATATGACAGGCTCACCAGCCTCTAGAACTCATTTCCTTGCTAGTCTTGAGGTGCATTTGTACTCTGAAAATTGTTGCATCACGTCACATGTCGAATATTCACTTTTTTCTAGAATCGAAGTAAACGAAATTGTTGGTGTATAAGATTGTCGTATCGGGTCCTGGGAAGCAAAGGCATGCTTACATGTGATAGGCTGATTCGTCTATTCAGAACAGTGCCCGATATTTATGCCTATTTGATGAAACTTGGCATACACATTGCGTTTGATGTGAGAAATGTTGTTAGCATGGTTTGAGACCCCTCCCCCCTCTAGAAGGGGGGGGGGGCTCCCATACAAATGGAACACATATTTCTTCATAACTCGGGAACTAATCAAGCAAATGGAACCAAATTTGGCATGTGAAGGTTTTCGGAGGCAGATATTTTTTCTATGGTAAATTAAGACCTCTCCTTCCTTTAAGAGGGGGGCTTCCATACAAATAAAACAAAAATTTCCTCAAAACTTGACTATTAATCAAGCAAATGGAACCAAATTTGGCATGTGGGGGTTTCAAGAGACAGGATTTTTTTCTATGGTTGTTTGAGACCCCTCCCCCTATAGAAGGGAGAGGGGTCCCATACAAATGAAACACAAATTTCTTTACAACTCGGAAACTAATCCAGCAAATGGAACCAAATTTGGCATGTGAAGGTTTTTGAAGGTAGAATTTTTTTATGGCAGATTGAGAAACCTCCTACTTCTAAGAGGGGGGCTCCCATACAAATAAAACCAAAATTTCCCCATAACTCGACTATTAATCAAGCAAATGAATTTGGGGGTTACTGGAGGCAAATTTTTTTTCTCAGACGTATTGTGATTCCTCTCCCCTCTGGAAGGGGGAGGGCTCTCATACAAATTAAACAGAATTTTTTGCAATATTCAAAAAGTAATCGAACTCGCGAGTGTTGTCGTCCATACTAAAATATAAGATAAATTTTGAACAAAATTGTTAAGAATAAATCGGTGAAGCCTAGATAATGGGTCAAATTAAATAAAAGTAAGATAATATAATACTTATTTTAAAAACAAAATTGAAGAGAAAATACATTGTTGAAATGAAAATATGAAGAAAATAATGTTGAGATTACACTAAGCTTATGGTTTCTGACCAGTTTCAACTGATTTCAATCGAACTGCACTGATATTTTATTACGATTTTGCCAACATTACCATTTTAACCCTCTAACGGGTAAGGCCGTCTGTAGACGGCCTTCACTTTTGGAGCTCCAGAGCCGCACACAAAATTTGTTTTGAATTGACAATATACGAAATGTGTTCAGAACAGATTTCTTGATATTTTGATATTAATATCACAGCATTCCGACAATGCATTCAAAAGTTATCATTTTTCAAAAACAAAAATTCTGAAAAATTTCGAAAATAATTAATGAGCGAATATTTCCTTTTTTACTTTTGATGAAAAAGCACATCTAGAACAAAATGATTGAGCTTAAAATTTTTCTATGAGTAAATTTCATGCTTTATATCAATTTTGTAATGTTATTGAATTGAAAAAATATCTGGGTAGAGCGTTAGACATGAAAAACGAAAAAGAGAAATTGGACTTTTTCTAACCTGGCGCTCCTCCAGATAATTATTTTTGCTAGAAAATTAGAACTTAAGGTTCTTTTGAGTGTACTTTCATGATAAAATAGTCATTAGTTTGATAGCATCGTTTTTACGATGTTGCCCGTTAGAGGGTTAAGGGTTGGTAATAAAACCCAAATCGTTACGTTGGACTTGCTGCTCGAGTCACAAATGCTGATGCGTAGGATTAGAAATTTGCGACATGATTTGGGAATATCTTGGGTTGTCAAAAAGAAAGCTCTTGGTTGCAAGATTACAATTAATCAAATCTTCAGGATTATCCTTTTTAGAATGGCGTAGCAACGCGCGCCGGGTCCTCTAGTTTTCTATATCAATAACTGCATAGAAAAATTTCTGATCGATTGATGCAAATATCACTAAAATCCATTTAAAAATGACTGAGTTATAAGCGTGCAAAATGTAACCACTTTTCGTTGCATGTTCATTTCTCGTACTTCTAAAGTGCACCCCACTATTGTAAACAAAAACGTAGCTCTACGATAAGAACATAGGTTTAAACTTAAAACATAAAATCGCCCTCCCAATTCCTACCTTCTCTATCGATTTGGTCCAGTATCATATCGATCACAATGAACGTCCCGGTACGCCCGATTCCAGCCGAACAGTGGACACAGATGGGACCCTGCAAAACACATTAGAGCAATCAGCAAACACATTCCGCAGCGATCAAAAAACCGTCCATTACTACTGACCGGAGCCAGCCCCTCCAGCTGCAGCTGCTCCTGCCGGGCATTGACGTCCTGCAGGAAGTTCAACACACAGCCCGGATCGGACGGTACGCCATGGTCCGGCCACACCTGGAAGTGGTACTGGAAGATCTTCCGCTCGTCCTGCCCCCGCCACGAGAGCAGAAACTCGCGCAACGTGTAGTCCGCGGTGCTGGTTTCGCTCAGGCAGCTCACCTTGGCCGAACCCCATTCCCGCGCTTGGCCCGGGTCCGGCCAGTACTTTTCGCACTTCTTCTTGCCCCGCTCAATTTCTTTGGTAGTCATCACTATCACGCGTGTATTCTCCTGCCAGATCATGTTCCAGAAGTCCTGTATCGTATTGGCCAGACAGCCCTGGGTCGCGATGTACGTCTTGAAGAGATCCTTCTCGTCCCGGCCGCTACCCACCAGCAGGTTGCCCTTGGACTGAGTTTGCTGCAACTGCAGACGGGACGTGATGGATTCGTTCCGTTTATGTTTCGACTATGGAAAGAAAAGTACGATTAAAAAAATTAGACATCTTCACCTGAAGAAACCTACCTCATTCGCCTTCATTGAACACTGGGAGCAGGTTTTGTTCAGCAGTTGGCAGCTCTGGCAGTTCCTGGTAGGCTGATTAATGCTGGCGTAGGTCGTCGCGTTGCTGCCGGTGGTATTACTGGTCGAGTTGTTGTTCTGATGACCCTGCTGGGACAGATTCTCCGACGAGGAGTTCATGTCATTCTGCTCCGCCTCCGTCGGCTGCCGAATGTAGTTGGCGT